>NC_060914.1:12292252-12602829 GCF_021234035.1 Daphnia pulicaria
TTAAGTTTAAAATTCATCCTTCTCGTCGGATAATTTTTATTGAAATATATTCGTAATGGATGGTTAAACATGAGTAAAATAATTTTACGAATATATTCCGCCCAATCAAATCACCACCAGATGTCCGTAGTATCGCCGTGATGACGCAATCTTTGATGTCCCATCCATGACGCAACAACCAGATTTGCATTTATGTTTTGCAGTTATTTGACTAAAAGATGGTTATTTTTAAATTCAATTATTGAACTTTATGTGTAAAAATTGGAAAATAAGAGTTAAGCAAACTAAACGTTAATAACTTGCAAGGATATTGAACTTTGACAGAAAAATACCGTTTTAAGACCAAAAAGTCTGTGAAGAAAAGTGTGAACTGTGAATAAGTCCGAGTTAACAATAGGCCCTGAATTTTTCATTTAAGACAGTTTTCAACTGGCTTACGATTATCCCTTCGCGGCGAGCTGATAAGCTTGCTTTTCTATCTTCTAATAAAAGGAGGAAACACTGGGTGGCTATATGACGGCAAGATTGACGCCCAGAACCAGGTTGTTGCAAAATGCATCAAGGTTTTATGTCAAGGTATTGTTATATAATCTTTGAAATCCGTAAAGATTAAGATGACGTAATTGTATCACCACTGTGAATGGCATGGTGTGGCGCCCCGTCAATGTGTCTATTAATTCATTTGAAACAAATTTGATTTGGAGAATGCCGATGGCAAACCTGCTGTGCGATTGTGACAAGTGTAGATGGGCTATAACTGCGCCTATCGAGGAAGAAGTTCGGAAAAGACGGGAAAAGAGTGGGAAGTGAAGTGCGGGACTATGTATATGAGTCACGTGAGTCAGGTCGAGTCGATGGCTGTGCCTGATGGGGTACATCACGCAAGATGAGAGAAAAGAACAGGCAGTTGGGATGAACGAACGCAACACGGTCGAAAAGCTGATGGACACAAAAGTGGCAAAGAGGGGGGGGGGGAACAAACGACAAATTTGCCGCAGGTTCTGTTCATTTTAGAAATGATAAAAGAGAAATTGCGGGAGAAATCGAGAGAAATGGTCCGCTAACTTGTCGAATCTGATAAGACTCGTAAGTTTCGAGTCGTAACTGTTCCAACCAGAAATGTTCAGTTTCTTTTTAGGACATAGAATAATAACTGGATATATACAGTATGTCCTCTTTTATAACACATATTACTGCTGGCGAACAATGTTCAATTTCGTAAAATGGAAATGTATTTCCATTTCATTTCCCGCAAATTGTGGAAAGGAGTGTTGGGAAGATTAGGAAGAAAGTAATCCTTGCGGTATTCCAACCATACCCTTTGCTAGACAGCATTCAGGACGAAACGAACGCCCCCTAGTTAAGTTCCATCTCCTGAAATCTGGTTAATTAGGAAAAAAAAATCCTCACAATGTCCAGAATGCTCGCTTTGGACGGCTTTGGTCACAATATGGAGCAGTCTAACATCCACGTTTCATCAGATTTGTGTCAAAAAATGGCCCAATCAGCGTACAGGGTTTTAAAGATGCTGTAGGCCTACGCTAATTGGCCATTTTGGACACAAATTTGATGGCATTGTCCATCAATTCCTGGACATTTTTGGTATAGAGCAGATGCGGCAGGTTTTGCCGATTTTCAATTATCAATAGTATTGATTCGCATTTATTATTAGTCTTCCAGCAGCGTCCAGCATCCAGGAAGAGCGGCAATAAAAATATAGCAGAAATTGACCGTCCTTTTCTTCGCAGTGAGTGGCGTTGCTGAGTATCAGTATTATACGCGGGAAAAGGGGGTGTGTGGTTTGTCGGACAGCGTTTTGCTCACGGTTGTTTTATTTATTTATTTATTTATTTTTAGTCCGGTTACAGACACCATGCAATTGACAGATCTGCTGCAGGCGTTCTATAGTCATTTCCCGCAGCTATTTGAAACTCATCATCGACTCATCGTTGTCTTGTGAACATGCTCGTTCACATCTTGCAGAGCGTCAAATATGCCCAGCATCTCAAAACTCAAATAGTAACATCTTCTCCCAGCACTCCTGCTGTCGCTCGTTATGGCCTAATACTACTGCTAACCGTCCAGGTAGGGCTACTATACTATCTATATACTATAACCGACTGATATAATAATGTGCAATTCCAATGTGATATACAGTTGTGTTATTCCGCCCTGTTGATTTTCTGAAAACACAATAATATCGTGAAGCTATTTGTTCATCCAATGTATTTTATGTCTAGAATACGGCCACGGTCCTTTGTCTGAGGGCCTCCATGATCGGCCATCACCCGTCCAGCAGCAGCCAAAAGTACCTGGTCTCCACCTTGGTCCTCACCATGGAAACCATCAAAATCACTCTGATTACGGCCCTGATTGTCGTCACCGAAGGGAATTTCTCCGTCAAAGAAGCGGTCAAGCTGCTGCACAAGGAGATTGTGTGCCGGCCGCTGGAGGCCTTGCCTTTGGCCGTGCCCAGTTTCCTCTACGTCGTCCAGGACAATTTGATTATTTACGCCCTGTCGTGTGTCGACGCCACCACCTACCAAGTAATTATATCTATTAGAACCGAAATGATCAGCATCAGTCTAATGGGTCAAACGGCCAAAGTACTATCATATAGAAATCAATTGACTAACAGGTAACGTATCAGGCCAGAATATTGACGACGGCCTTGTTCGCCAGGATTTTGCTCAATCAAGTCTTGCCAATCCAAAGGTGGCTCGCCCTGTTGCTGCTCATGTCGGGAGTCATTCTGACTCAGGTAACAGTAACTGGTCCGACTGCGCGATTCTCGTCCATCACTTTTCATGTCACGCGCAGGTCAATTTCAATGGACAAATTGGAGATTGGAGTTGGCGAGCTCAAAGAGAAGACGCCACTTATTGGCTGGGCCTTTTGGCCATCGGTTTCGCTTCGGTCAGTAGCGGATTCGCCGGCGTCTACAACGAGAAGATCATCAAAAACGGACAGCAGCCGCTGCTGCTCATCAGAAGTTTCCAGCTCAGTAAGATTCAACTCAATTCTACATTTCATATATAATATCGAACATTATATCGACTCCAGCTGATTTTTATTAGGTTTGTTTTGCGTTTTCTTCGCCTTGATGGGCGTTGTCATCAAGGATGGGTCAGTCGTCATTCGTCAAGGCTTTTTCCACGGCTACACTCCCTTCGTGTGGCTCATAGCCGCCATGCAGGTCTATTTTGATAACCATTATTTTGACTTTTGTAGATGAACATAAACCAATCAAATCATTAAAGGCTGTCGGCGGGATACTCGTGGCCGGAACGATGAAATACGCCGACAACATTTTGAAAACGTTCGCCACCGCCAATTCGATCGCCCTGTCCTGCGTCCTCTCCTATTTCCTCCTGGGCGACGACGACACCTTCACCCCGACTTTCCTCATCGGCACTTGCGTCATTATATTGGCCACTTTTCTCTATTCCGCCAATTCTGTGCAGCAGCCGACTCATCGTCAACCGCTTCCGTCAACCCAGCAATCCCTTCCGCTTCCCAGTCGCCGTTGCTCCAATAGTAATGAGCAGCAATGAGTCATTTCAAAAAATGGCGCTCACTCGCCCCGATTTTATAAGAGAAAATATCACTTTTTTACATTTCTGTTGTGACCAGCATCTAAATTTGTTGACTAAAACAGCTGACTATGACCAAAATGAACAAGACACATTCACTCGAAACGGGGGCTGGATTGCTAGGCCACAGCTGCTCATTATTCGTGTTAAATTGACTCTTAAAACAACAATGTGAGGGCATAGCGTATATATGTTGGCAGCCAATACCAAGGGTTTGCGGCGAAACATTTCTAATAAGCAGATGGGTGTGGCTACATACATACGATGTCGTCGATGTTCGCAACTGTCGCCCGGCAAATGTATTATATCTTTTTATATGCCTCATCTATAATAAAGCCATGGCCTGTTTCTGTCCCTTCATCCGCGCTGCCTGTGCCAGCATCTGCGTGTCAGTCAAGTGCGGCATTGTCTGTTTCGATTCAAGTTCTCATTATCATATTTTTGTTTTTAAAATTACGTATGATTTCAGTATGAATGCCAACATCGGCGATGTTTTGTACATACATCCGAGACTCAATCTCAACCTAAACATTATTTAGTTTGACTTGATTTGGCTGTTATTGGTCTATATCATTCGACTATTATCATTGCATTTGTTTTGGCCTAAGTTAACTCTTGCACGTCAATGCTGTAGTACTGCACACAAAGAATAAAGAATAAATCGACTGCACTCTATAGCTGCAATGCAATGCAAATAGTCATATTTATTCACAGCAGAAACTCCAATCGGCTTGGGTTAAAGTCCCGGTCAGGTGCTTGCGGGCGGTACTTTTCGGGACGTGGGTCACGGTTAGATCATCTCTCAAGCTGACGAACATTAGAGATTCTCTCTCGGGCTTGGATACCGGATACGGCCGGCTGGCTGCTGGAGAACATGGACCATTTCGCAACAAAGTATAGCAGCTATCGTGCGCAATGTGAACGACGACGACACGTCACACCGTGAAATTACGGTGGAATGAAGATTGCTGCTGCTGTAATCACTCACACATAATATCAACTCAATATTAAGGATATACCATGCTTTTGAATTTGACAGCCATCGCGGCCAGCAACTGTTGATCATAGTTGTATTCGTGCAATTGATTTTCCTGAAACATACAATCTCAGCCACGGCAACGATTTCAATACACAGTCGGCTTATTTTCACTTCCCAACAACCTGATTTTATCATTTCAATTCATTGATGGACGTCAAATCGTTTAGAAAATTCAAATATAATAGACAAGTTCCGGATGCTGAGTTGCACAACCGCAAAATTAGGATCGTGCGCCAACGAGTCCTTTTAACGTTGTGGGGATAGTAGAAAGCGGGTTTTTTATTATTTAAGCATAGAATTACTTATCTAATCTTAGAAATGTTCAGGATTATCGTTGTTTAGAACATTCTGCTTTTTATAGAGTAATTTTAAATGTATAATTCAGCTTAGTTTACCCATTAAAATTAAAGAAAGTCCAAGCCTGGGATGCTGTTTAGTCTTTTCTTGTGTGTTTGAGCTTGTCACTTGTCAGCAGATCTGTCACAGGCATAAATTTCTTTCCTGTGAGTATACTCCGATTCTTTGTTAAAATGGTTAGGATTTGTGGTATGTTGGGATGTGTAAACAAATTTGGAACTGGAATACAATTTTTCTGAAATCCAAAAGTTAACGTAAAAAACAGTATGTACAACGACAACACCAGAAGAAAAGACGATCTTTGTAAATTAACGTCAACAAGGACAAAACTGGTATTTCAGATCAACGAATTTGCTCTAATCATTTCATTACTGGTAAGTGAATAATTCACTTTTACTTACAGAACTAATGTAATAATGTATTTATCCGTCATGTAGGTAAACCCAATGAAGATGAGAGTCACCCTGATTGGGTACCGAGTGTAAAATTGGGTACTAAAGATGCACTTCTCAATGATGAGAAGACCAAAAGAGATCATCATAGATTTATAAGACGACAAAAGATCAACAAAACTGCTACTGAAGAAAAAGAATCTACACAAAGTAGAGTTGCTGCTGAAGTTGTACATGATGATCTTACTTCAACAGTTAGTTATCTAATAATGTTTTGTTCTTAATTGTTGTAGTTAATTTTCATACCATTATTAATTAGAATCCTGATCAAGAAGACCTAGATGACCCAGATCACGATACTTTAAACCTTCTTCATTCCAAAGTTAAGCAATGTGAAGAAAAATTGGCTGATAGAGGTTTCTTGATAGATGAAGCTTTGCAAATACGTGGTGCTACGCTAGTAATGCCTACTTTTAAAGGAAGGAGACTGCAGCTCGAAGGATCAGAAACCGACAGATCAAGAATAATTTCAAACGAGCGCATTCATATTGAAAGAGGTATAGGGAATTTAAGGAAAAAATATACAATATTGAGAGGTCCGATAAAAGTCCAGCACATGTGTTCAGATTCGTCTAATTATGCATTCATTGATAAAGTTGTGACTGTTTGCTGCTGTTTGATGAATTCAATGAGATCTATAGTTCCTCCGTGGTGAAATTATTCGTGAAATACACTGTGTTTCTTGTTTCATCCTTGTTTGTATTACAACATAATTTCAATAATTCAGTTTTAATCTTAGTATACATAATAGGGTGTTTTAAACACATAACCAAACTCTTCAATGTGAAAAAAAAATGTATGGGCAATCACTATCCACTTTCAATAACTTTTCAAGATACTTTTCTTTTTCTTTTGGCACTAGTCCTTTCGCGTAGTCGGACAATTTAAAAAAAGGGTTAAAGTTTGCCCAAGTATTGGATCACTAGCATTAAGATCACCCATGTTATTGTTTACATCTAAGATTCTAAGTATTAAACACAAGAAAAGACTAAACAGCATCCCAGGCTTGGACTTTCTTTAATTTTAATGGGTAAACTAAGCTGAATTATACATTTAAAATTACTCTATAAAAAGCAGAATGTTCTAAACAACGATAATCCTGAACATTTCTAAGATTAGATAAGTAATTCTATGCTTTTAAAATAATAAAAAACCCGCTTTCTACTATCCCCACAACGTTAAAAGGACTCGTTGGCGCACGATCCTAATTTTGCGGTTGTGCAACTCAGCATCCGGAACTTGTCTATCTTCCGAGAAATCGCCGAAAAAGGAAAAGCAGACGACTTTTTAGTCGGATCCCCTCAGATCAGCTGATGCAAGTGGAACTCTGATGTATACTCGGATGTTGTTGTTGAAGACGTTTCCTTCCTGATACCCCTGTTATTTGGCTGAATAAACTCCTGACGAAAATTCCAACATTGTTGCAGACCTTGGCCAGCAGCGACTGCTGATGATATACATAGAAAAAGACAGATCCTCAAAAATAACAAGGTAATAGTGTTTCCATTGACGCAGTATACGAAGCAAGTAGACGAATTTTGAATTTTGAACAAACTTAAACACCTACACTTCATTCTTTGCATGAAAACTATTTGATTGTTGTCATAAGGTCAGACTTAAAACATTCAGTCAGTCGTAGGCAATAATGCAATAATGTGCAATGCAATAATCAACAGCACCATTAAATTGCAAATGTGTGCTCGCTGAAGGCCAATGGAACGTAATGGCTCCACCCTTACTTGATGACACAATATGGTATACTAATCATTCATGCAAAAATTTAAAAAAGGGTTTTTGTCCGGCATATTTCTGGGCTTTCATCTGATATTTTCGGGTGGAGCATACAGCAGCAGTCTTTTCATGTAAACTTACCGTGGATATTACTTTCAGACATTGATTTATTGAAAACGATTCAAATGTCATGTTGTCCATTAAAAGACTTTTGTCAGTAAATGCTTTTCCTTTTTATTCTTCTGTGTTTTGGGACAATGGGGTTGTTTAAAAAAAAACAAAAACAGACCATCCGGTTTGTAAACATAATGGGTCACATTCAATAGTAGCAAATTGTATGTCCCTTGTTCTGTTCTGCTTGGATTTATCCTGCGAGTTGATTCATCCGCATTGTTTCTTTTTTCGATGCCCGATGATACTTGTTATCAACGCGTAGTTATTCCAGTTACTAACTTCGTTCACTAGTTGAATGGTCTAAAGGGCCCCTATCTCTATCAAAGATTTTTTTGTGTCATAGGCAACTAGGCTCGGCTGTTCATTTGTTATGGAATTAGAATTTGAACTCTCGTTTTTTATTTTCAGTAGAGCAGAGATGTTAGTAGCCGCATCAAAGATTTATCCAGCCAACATGTTCATGTAGGCCTATTAGATGGCTGAGGCCTCCATTTTAATCGATTTTAATCCCGCCTTTTTATTATTTTCAGTTTTACTTTTAAAAGCAGATTCGGCCCTGTTTGCTGCATAATTTCGTCGGTGCCTCCAATGGCGTCGTCCATCATGGCGACGGCCGCCAGCCGTTTCAAAATGGCCCGTCAAAGTGACTAAGTGACAGGCACCTGCCGCATGTGGTGAGTCTTATCAGATTCGACAGGGAATAACGGACCACTTCTTTTATCCTCATTTCTAAAATGAACAGAACTGCTGGGCGGCCCATTTGTCGTTTGTTTGTTTCCCCTTCTGGCCACTTTCGTGTCCATCTTTTTCGACCGTGTTTCGTTCGTTCATCCGAACTGCCTGTCTTTTTTGAAACTTTCGTGAGCTACCAGACACACCCAACGGAACGACGTGACTCATGTGGGTTACAGCCGCCGTCCGGTAGTGGCAGCACCGCACAGCTTAGACTTGCCACAACGGCACAGATCCGCCATCGATATTTTCTAAAAAATCGAATTTGTTTTGCAATTGAGTTTGAATTCAGCGTGGGATTTTATTTTAAATGACGAAGCCGATTTATGTATGATTTTTGGTTCCTTTGATGTTTTGGCTTCCCCAATTGAAATTCATAGGCCAAGTTAAGTTACCCCGTTCGAGGGAAATGGTTAGGTCCCATTTTAAAAATACTTTAATTTGGCCTTTACGAAAATGGGGGAAGAAATTTTTTAAAAGTCGTAATCTTTTAAATCCGTAAAGATTAATATATGCCAGTTATAATGCCACTGGTAATACTGCACTAAAATTAATCGAAAAAAGAAAGTGGTTTCATCAAGACGGACGCATTTATGTTTTTTCAATGGAACAGCAAGATCCTTTTATATTTGTGTGTCGTCTGAGTAGAGGGACTGCCCCTTTATTGTTATAATGTTTAAATCTGATCTTAATTATTTTCAATTTGACTGCTATTAAACAGATTCGGCCCTGTCTGCTGCATAATGTCGTCGGTGTCTCCAATGGCGTCGTCCATCATGGCGACGGCCGGCAGCCGTTTCAAAATGGCTCGCCAATGCACCTGCCGTACGCACCTGCTGGCGAGTCTTATCAGATTCGACAGGTAAGCGAACCATTTCTCCTATCCGAGCTCTTATCCTCATATCTCAAAATGAACAGAGCTGCTGGGCGGCACATTTGTCGTTTGTTTGTTTCCCCCTCCTGGCGGCCACTTTGGTGTCCATCTTGTCGACCGTGTTTTGTTCGTTCATAATCCGAACTGCCTGTCGTTTTTGAAACTTGCGTCAGCTACCTGGCACACCCAACGGCACGACGTGACTCATGTGGGTTCCAGCAGCACCGCACAGCTTACACTTGTCACAACTGCACCGATCCGTCATCGATATTTGTTTATTTTTCCAAATTAATTTGGATTTTCAATTGAATTTGAATTCATCGTGGGATTTTATTTAGGAAACGAAGCTGACGTTTGTTACACGAAATGTTGTTTCATGCCGAGTTAGAAAATAGTATTGAAAATACTCTGCTTATGCAGCTTATCAAGTTAGCCAGATCCCACACTCGTGTAATTCAACTCTCATCCACGACTCCATTTTTCGATGATAACCGCTTCTTTTCTAGGTTGAAATGGCCGTGTTATTAGGGCAGGTTCAATTGTCAAAAAAATAAATAAACTTGGTCATATTTCAGTACCGTCATAAGTTTCCTTATTCGTTCAGATAGCTTTCAATATCGTCGCTTGTGGGTCACCATATCGCTCTTGTTAACTTTCGATTGGAAATATTAATAACACGTCATAATAGCATACAGGATTTAGGTCGTATAGGAATTCCTATATCCATCACACATTCCGTAATTCGTACAGGTACGAGATGCGCATTGCATTTTGACTGAATTCCGTCACCACCGGTCGATGATCTATAAATGTATCGACATTTCAAATGTCGAACAAACACCCTTTTTTATAGCGATAATTGACTTGTTATTTATTGTAACTTTTTTCGCTTGGTCACATCAGGTTTGTTTAGCGTTTTTTTTTTTTTCGCCTTGATGATGGGCGTCGTGATCAAGGACGGCGCCGTCGTCATTCGCCAAGGCTTTTTTTCACGGCTACACTCCATTCGTGTGGAACAGTAAAATCAGTTCTAAAAATTTCATCTTATATCAAATGTCGCTTAGCTTTCGTTTCGGTTGCTGGCCAACGTACATCCATGTTTGTGCCTTTATGCTCGTATCAACAGAAAACAGCTGCTGACTCTAGAAACATGAAAGCAAGTCATAATAACGCTCAGCACTCGGAATAGTGGGCTCGCTGGGACTGCTTGGCCAGCACATCTCTTTATTATTGATTCTCTCCGCTCATTATTCGTGAATTGACACAACCACAGATTTAGAGGGGCATGGCACAACATGGCCCAAAAAAACCCAAAAGATTTTCATCAACAGAAAGTCCAATCGACTGCGGCAAACGTCCCCGCGGTCAGGTTTTGCGGGCGGCACTTTTCGGGACACGGATCGGTCAGATTCTCACCGTCTTTGCCGACTTCCCTCCAGCCGACGAACATGCGGTTTTGCCTCGGGCTCGGAAACGGCTGGCTAGGGAATTGAACATCTTGGCAACAGTAGCTGTCGTGCGCCATCTGAATAACCAACCTCACGTAGGCTATATTAGATTATATTGCCGGAAATGGCGAATAAGAACAATGTCACGTTACGTAAGCCATATGGGCGGACTTACCATGCTTTTGACAGCCATCGGCTGATAGAATCTGTCCAGCAATTTCTGGTCGTAGTTGTATTTGTGCGAGTGATTTTCACGCAACATTTTCTCGGCCTGGGCGGCGATGGCGGAGCGATCTTGGCCGAGTTTCACTCCCCAACAACCTTTTCCATTATAGCAAGATGGCTTAAAATTTCGTTGCTGATGATTGAGATGAGACGATCGAAACGCATCAACTTACAGCCCATAAAGAAGCGACAGTGAGCGGGGTGGTCTCTCATCAGGTGGAAGGTTTGGTTGCTGGCCAGCCACTCGGCCACGGCGTCTGATTCACGGGGAAAAACGGGACTGTCCGTGTCCCTGGACATCAAAATATCCACCATGTCATCCAACAAAGGCAACTGCACAACCAAATAATTTGCAACGACAAGTTGATGAATATTGGCCTCTATTATACAGGTATATAATATATTATCGAGTGCCCTGAAGAGATGATTATATAATACCCAACGCCACGTCATGGCGAAAATGTCGCCCAGTTTCCGGTTCTTGATGATTTGCGTCGCGTTGCAGAGGTCAATGTGCGCGCGGCTGACGTTATTGGCTCCCAAGTTCAAGACCTTGTCGATGGCTTTCCAACTCTCCACGTCGTCGCTCGTCAAATTGTGGTAAATCCTCACAATCCACCCTGTGAGTAGGAGGCGAATTTCCGTTCACGAGTGAATGAATTTCTTTATAATTGGCACCTGTTTTATTTACCTGGATATCGGATGGGAATCGACCTGAGCGTCTCGGTGAAGGGTTTCAAATACTTGCGGTAGACGTAATCTCGCGAGAAATCGCCGTAAATGGAATAGCCGATGACTTTTTGGTGGGCACCCCTCAAATCAGCTGTCAAACTGCAAGTGCTGGAACTGCTGTACGATGTGGTTGTCGCGATCCTCCTGTTGCTAGGCTCAGTTAATAGAAACTCTCGACGACCATCACCACTCTTAGCGGCCTTGGCCAGCAGCGATTGCTGAAGATAATAAATACCAAAAAAGATCGACAGACCCACCAAAATGAAAAAATAGCGTTTGCACAGGTACAATAAGCGAAGTCTGATATGAATCTTGCGCAAATTTAAACGATAATTCTCCATTCTTGGTGTGAAACCTATTTGATTGTAGGCTATGATTAAGTGACACTCAACATTCAGTCAGCCAGCATTAATTGGCCAACAGAATGAACGGCTCCATCCTTTTTCGACACGATATTATATGGCACTCATATAATTCATGTACAAATATAAGAAAAGGGGGGTTTGTCTATGGCATTCAGTTCTGGGTTGAGTTCTGGGCTCTCGTCTGATATTTTGGGGTGGAGCATCTACAGCAGTTCAGTCTTTTTTCGTGTAAATACGGTGTAAATAACGCACTGACTCATGATTTTCAAGTTTTTACTCTCAGAACAAAATGAACCTATAACTTGAAGAAATGCTTAACATTTCAACTTTTCTGTAAAAAGAGGTTACTTGTTTTTTCCCCTTTTTTCCTCTTTTCTTTTGGGACATTTGGATTGTTTTAAAAATAACTGGGCAACTACATTTGACTGTTTCTGTCCATGAATTTTCACGTTTTTTATTAAAATAGAATTTTTCCCTTTTTTTTATTTTCAGTGGAGCAGAGATGTCATCCTCAACATTTTTTTCTGTCATCCGCATAAAAGATTTTCCAGCCATCATTTAGGCCTATATAAGATGGCTGAAGTCTCATATTACTGTTAAACTATTTGTATCCGCAGTCTTCTCAAATCATTAAAATTTCAAGTTTTACTTATTGAATAAACAATAAACAGATTGGGTGCCTTCTGGCCACTTTCGTGTCCATCTTTTTCGATCTTTTTCGGCCGTGTTGCGTTCGTTCATCCGAACTGCCTGTTTTAGAAACTTGCGTGATATTATGATATACCGGGCACACCCAACGGAACGACGTGACTCATGTGGGTTCCAGCCGCCATCCGCGAGTGGCAGCACTGCACGGCTTGCACTTGCCACAACTGCACGAAAAATTAAATTTAGTTTCAATTGAGTTGAAATTCATCGTGGGACTTTATTTCAATTGACGAAGCCCCAACAGCCGTGACACGAAATTAAATTTCATGCCGAGTTTGAAAACTATTCACTGTTAGTTTAAGTTAATCAAATTAGACAGACACCGATAAAGACCAGCAATGGACAAAACAATGTCATTCAAAACTGTTTGGCTTATAGAATCGATTTCTGACAAGATGTGCAATGAGACTTATATTAAATTATTAAATGCATTGTCTACACCACTCCGCTAGAGCATTTGCCAACTGTGGTTAACGCGAAGAAGCTAATTAACTTTTCTCAGCACAAAGTCCAATTGGCGAGCGCTGCCGCTCCCGCCAGCAGGTTGTGCGGCCGTTATTGCTCGTGACAGACAACGCTGACGGTTTGCACTGGATTCGTTATTCGCTTTTCGCATTTCGCTAATTCAAATTATTGATGAATTAATTGAAGCCTAATACTCCAAACAAATATTCATTTTTATTAATAGGATGCTGTGTGACTGTGTCAATACCAAACTTTGATCACGCTTTGATCTTACAAGAAATCGCCGTCAAAAATAGCAGACGACATTTTGGCTCAGATCAGCTGACAAACTGCAAGTGGAACCATGGTGGAACTGTACGATGTTGTTGAATATTGACCCTTTTGTCGTGATCCTACTGTTAGATTCATTTTATGGAAACTTACGACGACCATCAGAGTTATTACCGACATTGGCTAGCAGAGATTGTTGATGATAAATACCAAAAAAGATTGACAGGCTCACAAAAATGAAAAGATATGAAAGCATGGTCTGAATCTCCTGCACAAATTTTAAACAATAACAACTCCATTCTCTGTAAGAAACCAATTTTATTGTTGAGCTAAAGTTACACTCAACATATAGTCAGCCATTGGCAGTTTAATAATGTCAGCAGCACCAATGCTGTACATGCTCGCTGAAGGCCAGTGGAATGATTCGCTCAATGGGTTGAGTTCTGGGCTGTCTTCTGATATTTTGGGGTGGAGCATACAGCAGCATCAGGAAAAAATTTACTTAACTTGTAAATGATCAAAATATTAATCAAAATTTCATTTTTTTTTTTTATTGAATTAGAATTGGAACTTCCAAGATGTATCCAGCCATCGTTTAGGCCTATAAGATGGCTGAAACCTCATTATTGTAAACTATTTGAATCCTGTCTTATTTCAAATCATTATTTTCAGTTTTACTTTTAAACAGATTCGGCCCTGTCTGCTGCATAATGTCGTCGGTGTCTCCAATGGCGCCGTCCATCATGGCGACGGCCAGCAGCCGTTTCAAAATGGCCCGCCAATGCACCTGCCGTACGCACCTGCTGGCGAGTCTTATCAGATTCGACAGGTAAGTGGACCATTTCTCTTATCCTCATTTCTCAAAATGGACAGAACTGCTGGGCGGCACATTTGGCGTTTGTTTGTCCCCCCCCATTTGCCACTTTCGTGTCCATCTTTTTCGACCGTGTTTCGTTCGTTCATCCGAACTGCCTGCTTTCGAAACTTGCGTGATGTATACCGGGCACACCCAACGGATCGTCGTGACTCATATGGGTTACAGCCGCCGTCCGATAGTGGCAGCACCGCACAGCTTAGACTTGTCACAACTGCACAGATCCGTCATCGATATTTTTCTAAAAAATCGAATTTGTATCAATTGAATTTGAATTCATCGTGGGACTTTATTTCAATTAACGAAGCCGACATTCGTTACATGAAATTTTGTTTAATTAAACAAAATTAAAAAGCCAAAAGCCGAGTTTGAATTATCCGCTCATACAGCATAACAAGTTAGCCCAGATCTTTTTTGGGTTATTGGTTTAGCCAACCAGACTCTGCAGTTCGTCCAGAAATGTTTAACAATAGAAATCGAATTGGAGTAATCGTAATTTTTATTTGATCTATACGAACGAAGCCGCTGAGATACACAAATGAGACAACGGCAACCGATGATGGTGAAATGGTGATGCACTTTTCCCTATGCTAGCCTATACTAATGTGCTCTATAAAATTGTGTTTTTGGTTATAAAGGTGTCGATTGTTTTCTCATCGAGTTGGCCAGAAACTGACGAAATGTCAAGAATAAAAACGCGGAATTACAAGTGGGAAATTGGAAGCTATGATACAGAGGTAATAATAACCTATCGTGAGAAATGAAAATGATTTCTTCTATTAATAAAAGATATTTTGCAGTTGTCAAGGATGCTGGAATCAACGGCCGTATCCGCTGGACGAAGCGCTGGACGAAAGGAGAACAGACGGGACGAACGGAGCGTCCAATGAAATCATCGCCGGAGGCAGAGAGCTCAAACCAGTCGAGCGGCTATTACCTGGAAAAACACAATAGGAAAATACCAGGTTAGAATTATTCACAACTAAATTTGATTACACAATCAATTCCAATTGTTTAATTACCATAACTGCTTCCTTTGGAAGGAGCCACTTGAACTGGTACTGGGGCTGATCCAGCGCCATAGCTAGATCCGGAATTTCCTCCGTACCCACCGCCGGAAGGAACCGGGACTGGAGGACGAGCCGATCCACCACCATATCCGCTTCCTTGGCTACTACCACCACCGTAGTTTCCAGCCGATGGACGAGATTGCTGCTGAGATCCGCTGCTGTAGCCGCCACCTCCGGATGATGGAGCTGGACGTGATGGGGCTGATCCATAGCCACCACCGCCGGAAGGAGCGGATGGCCTTACGGAGGATTGTCCATATCCTGACGATCCTTGGCTTGATCCACCGTAGCCCCCACCACCGGAAGGAGCTGGAACTGATGGGCGAGGCTGAGACGATCCGTAGCCTCCACCGCCGGAAGGACGAGGTGCTGATGGACCGGCGCCCCCGTAATTTGATGAAGACGACGGCCTTTGCTGTTGTTGGCCGCCATATCCTGACGATCCTTGCTGTTGCTGGTTAGATGATCCATACCCTCCAGCGCCGGATGGTCGAGGAGGTTGCTGATTTCCACCACCGTATCCACCACCTCCGGATGGAGCTGGAGCTGGGCGAGGTGCACCCCCATATCCCTGTTGTTGCTGTTGTTGGCCGGATGATCCGTAACTTCCGCCGGAAGACTGAGCTGCAGGTGCAATGGGAATGAAAGACGGAGCCGATGGTCCTCGATATCCGGATGGACCTGATGGAGCTGGGCGGGGTGCTGAACCTCCATATCCTCCTTGACTGGGAGGACTAGGCCTCTGAATTGGTCCAGCTGATGGCCCATTGTACCCGCCACCGGATTGAGGCCGTGGGGCCTGGCCGCCATAATTTCCTGAACTTTGTGCTGGAGCAGGTCTTTGCTGATATGATCCGCCGCCGGATGGAAGACTTGGTCGTTGGATTGGCGCCTGCTGTTGGCCACCGCCGTAATTGCCACTTGAACTTTGTCCGTGTTGTTGGGGTGCTGGGCCATTGCTGTACCCTTGCTGGCTCGATCCTGCGCCACCAGAGTATCCAGCTGGACGAGATTGTGATCCGCCGTAACTACCTCCTGATTGAGCCGCTGCTGGCCTTTGGATTGGAGCAGTTGACTGGCCACCATATCCTGAAGATCCCTGTTGTTGCTGGCTGGATCCGCCTCCACCGTAACCGGAAGGGCCTGCAGGTCGTGGAATCGACGGCTGTCCGCCGTAACTGCCTCCATTTGATTGCGGAATTGGAATTGCCGGTACAGGGGACTGCTGGCCTCCATATCCTGATCCTTGTTGGCTTGACCCGCCTCCACCGTAGCCCGCTCCGCCGGAAGGAGCCGAAGGGGCACCACCATAACCAGAAGGCCCCTGGGATGATTGTCCGCCATAACTTCCACCTGATTGCGGAATTGGAACGGGGGACTGCTGGCCTCCATATGATCCTGATCCTTGTTGTTGGCTTGATCCGCCACCACCGTATCCTCCACCACCGGAAGGAACCGGAACAGGTTGAGGCTGTGAACTGCCATAGCCGGAAGAACCCTGTGATGATTGACCGCCATAACTTCCGCTTGATTGCGGAGTCGGAACAGGGGACTGCTGTCCACCGTATCCTGATGATCCTTGTTGCTGGCTGGATCCACCACCACCGTAGCCGCCACCGCCCGAAGGAGCCGGAACTGATGGAGGAGACTGTGCGCTACCGTAGCCGGAAGGCCCCTGCGATGATTGACCGCCATAACCTCCACTTGATTGCGGAATTGGAATTGACGGAATAGGAGATTGCTGACCACCATATCCTGAAGATCCTTGTTGTTGCTGGCTGGATCCGCCTCCACCGTAGCCACCCCCGCCGGAAGGAACCGGAACTGGTTGACTACCATAGCCGGAAGACCCCTGTGATGATTGGCCACCGTAACTTCCGCTTGATTGCGGAATTGGAACAGGTGATTGTTGGCCTCCATATGATCCTGATCCTTGTTGTTGTTGGCTGGATCCACCTCCACCGTATCCTCCACCACCGGAAGGAACAGGTTGAGGCTGTGAACTGCCATAGCCGGAAGACCCCTGCGATGATTGGCCACCATAACCTCCACTTGATTGCGGAATTGGAATAGGTGGGGCAGCAGACTGGCCATAGTTGCCACCAGATGGAAGACGTGGAACGGGAACCTGCTGACCACCACCGTAACTGTTGCCACCGGATTGAGGCAAGGGCTGAATTGGAGGAGCAGCGGATTGGCCATAACCTCCAGCATTGCTGCCCTGGTTATTTCCGCTTTGGTAGCCGCCCCCACTTGGAATCTGAGGCTGGACTTGAATGGGTAAAGAAGGTGCTCCGCCATAACCGGAAGATTCTTGCTGGGGCGAGGATTGGCCGTATCCGACGGAAGCAGGTCCTCCTTCAGCTTCGTAACCTTGTGATTGACTTTCGCCATGGAATTCAGCGCCACCGAAGCCTCCAGCACTCGATCCACCTCCATATCCTCCGTCGGTGGACGGACCAACAGCAGGTGATTCGCCATAGCCACCGGAGGAGAATGAACCGCCGAAATCTCCTCCGGAAGAAGAAGATCCACCGTAACTTTGTTGCTCGGATCCACCGTAACTGTCGATGGGGACATTTGGGACCGTAATGACTTCCGCTGCGCCGTAGCCCCCGGATGATTGGCCAACACTTGGGAAATCTGCTGGCCCGGTTGCAGATTGATCGCCGTATCCGCTACTACTGGGTGCCGGAATTTGTTGCTGAAGGGGTGTCCAGGATTCCTGGCCGCCGTATCCTCCGTCACTTGAGCCGGAAGATGAGTCATACCCGCCGCTAGATCCTTGGCTGCCGCTTCCGTATTCCGGACCAGCCGAAAAAGCAGCGGAAGATTCTCCAGCCCCGTAACCTCCAGCAGCAGCGCTACTTCCAGCTGATTCACTTCCGTAATTTCCAGATCTGTCGATGCTGTTATCTTCCGGGCCTACTCCGAAAAATGGCGTTCCTGAACGGGGAAATCAAATAATTAAATTTTAATCCAATCAAAATTTAAAAAAGGAGAAATCATCGGAAACTGACCTGGAGAATTTTCCGTGTCGTAATCACTGCGCTCTGTGATTTTCTTTGCAGCAGCGCCGGATGAGCCATGAGCAACTGCCACAACGAAGCAGCTGACCACTAGAAACTATTGAAATTGAGTGGTAAGAATTAATAGGTTGAAACTTTTAAAAATTTGTTCTTAATCTTACCTTGAACATGATTAAATCTTGATCCACTGGTTAGATGATTGGCAAACCTCAACAGGAGACAAGCGGCGATTGAATGATGACTCTGTCCATCGACCCACTGGGCTTTTATAGGAGCACTCGCTCATCTTCTTTCATCCCTAGAAATCTGCTGGCCGGACCCTTTTCTTTACTTCTTTTCAGGCCGCCATAAAGAAGCAGCACAGAGAGAGAGTCCGTGTTGGTATACATAAAATTCTCCGACGGCTAAACACAACAACGTAAGAATAACCCCCGCGCGCAGCACAGCCAAAAAAGGAAAATTAGAAATAACAAAAGAAGAAGGCGGCCCTTCATCCTCGGCTGCCGTTTTGTTAAAAGGAGATTACGTGATACTTATTAAACACGCTCCGGTGGATAGAGCGCAGTCGATTATTTATGGTTAATTTATGCCAACAAAATGTAAGTCGTTTGTTGGTTTCACATTTCGTCTTGTTGGGTGAGCTTTTAATGTTCATTTAAGACGGTTAATTCAATTAAGATTATGATGGACCAACGCTTTCACCAGCGGCGAGAAAGTGACGACGGCGTCATGAGATTTCACATTTGTTTCATCTTTTATTTCGTATAGGACTCGTTCAACTTTTGCATTCATCATCTATATTGCGCAGCTGCTGCTGCTGGCCATAAGGACCGAAAGATGGACGCGATGACGAAACACATTAGCCACACTGGTGGCCAGTCAACGGACAAAAGAAGTCAGTACTATTCTTCTTTTTTTCTGCTACTCTTTATTATGACGAATGTCGAGTGAAAGTATCAAATCATCCAGCCACCGGAGAAACTCGTATTATAAAATCACCAGCAGTTTTATTATTAACGTTTTCCACGTATCTAGGGAATTTTATCAATTGATCCGTTTCACGCACGAACTGGAAGACGATAATGACTTTGCCATCGACAAAATCACGGCAATAATTTCTCAATAAGATCCGGACGAAATGAATAAATCCAAGCTATGACTAGCCAAATAGTTGAAACTAATCCGCGCTTTCCCTCGGCTTGTACAAGTGCAGAAACGTGACCCGTGAATCGACCGTCTCGGCAAAAATCAAACAATGTCGGTATACACACGCGCTCCCAGATTCGTGTGTACACATTTGGACATCAAAGGCAAAGCAAACTAAACTTTCCACCCAACTTTTCCACGAATTTTTTGTTTGAAAATGCCCGAATGGGACGTCATTTTTTGGCGATTGCCAGTTCGAAAGTATACGTACGGTAAAGTTAGGCGTACCGTGTCGAGTGGAAATCGATCCGCACAGCATTTATATTTACGTTTAAATGTGATTGGGGGTCTGCGATTCCCACCAACTTGTCCATTCCGATTGAAATATGACTACAATTTAAAGGAGGCTTTCACCACCCACTAACATTAATTGACGTTTACGACTTTATTAAAAGAAACTGTCACACACTCTAGTTTACAGAACCTTATTTTTCTTAAACGGACACACTCTAGAAAAGAGAAATCGTGTCACGTACAACACCTTGACCAATAATGAAACACTTAAACACCTATTGAAATTTGAAAGAAAATGCAAATTCAGTTGTGTTATTTTTCTGACGTCATTTTTATTTTCGGTTGAAAAATTCGGTCATGTATTGTGACGCTTGGCAACCTCCTCCGACGCGTTGACGTTTGTTTACACTTTGAGGTCTTCTGTCAAGTGGCTCTCTTGACTTACTTTTTTTGTATTTATTGTTTCATATTATTCAAAGGGATTCAAAATCATGGCGACACTCGACGACAAGTTGATGGGCGAGAAACTGCATTACTATTGCAGTAGCAGCAGTGAAAGTGAAGGTGAAGACGAGGACGGAGACAAGTTACCACCGGCAGCAGGTGATGCCGAGCCAGCTGCCCCCAACGGCAGCTGTCAGTGGGATGGAACTTCTTGCAACGTAAATTACCATTTTCATCAAAATTATACAACAATTGTTTAGCATTTTTCAATTTCAGACTGGGCCAAAAGGAGTGATCAAAGATTACCAGCGTTTCAAACAACTTGAACGTGAAAGGAGGGAAGAGCAGAAGGAGGAACTGTCAAATTTGGCCAAGAAATTTTCCATTACATGCAGAACTAATGTGAGCATTCTAATATTTTAGTTTATTATAAAACAATTTACATCTTTACTTTTGTGATGATGAAATATTAATGGATTGCAACAGGCTGAAGATGATAAGGCTAAATCGGAAGAAGAAAAACTTGAAGAAGAGCTGGCCAAGCTGATGGATGAATCGTGCATCCAGGATTTTGTCCAGCAGAGAATGCAGGTTAGTTTCCGATAAAATTGGTGATTTGTTCTATTGCCTAAATTGTGTTTGGTTTTGGTAGGAAATGCTGCTCAGAGAAAACAATCGGCTGAGATTTGGATCACTCCATGTCATAAAGGACTGTGATCATTTCCTTGCAGCTGTCGATGGGGAGGACAAATCTGTCTGTGTAATCATCCTTCTTCACGAGCCCAACAGCCCCGGTTGTTTGAGTGCCATCAAGGCTGTCGAGTCCCTTTGCAAGGCCTACACCCACGTCAAGTTCTGTACCGTTCGACCGTCTCTCATTTCCATGTCGGTCAACTTTAAAGTCAGCGGAGTGCCAGCCCTGTTAGCCTACAAGTCTGGCCAACTCTTTGGTAATTTCGTCCGAATGACAGACGAACTCGGCGAGGAATTTGCCACCTGCGATCTCGAAAGTTACCTCATCGAGCACGGCATTCTCAACGACCGCAATCTAGTCCCCAATGTAGTCCAAACAGAGTCCAGTGATGAAGACTGAAAAGGTTTTATTTCATTCACTCATCTCTCAACATCAACCCAAAACTAACCATCATTTCTCAGTGTCTATTATCTCTCGTATTTGAATGAAACACCCGCGATCAAAGCATTAAAAAAAGCTTCCTCCCCGGGTAAAGAAAAGTGTTTTGTTTGTTTCCTTTATTATTTTAATCATTTTATACCAGTTTTGCCGACGTCAAAGTGTTGAAAAAGATCACCGAGTTGTTTGTTGACGAGCCTGGAAGCAGAAAGCGAAAAAAGTGGAGGAGAAAGTTGTATAACAGTGAAAGACAAATAGCCACTACAACCCCATGGCGCAGATCTAAATGTCAAATTTGTTTCACCTTGGCCTTTATTATATAATCTTCAACATTCATAAAGTATAGAGCAGGGACTCTTCGTTTCCGGTCACGCTCTCGCTCCACTGAGAAATGGAAGAGGGTCATCCCGTCGTTTGTTGTCTATCTGCTAAAGCTAAACAAATCTTTGCTTTTAAACGCTCTTTTGATTGCGTGAACAAAGTCAGTGCGTGAAAGACTAGTCTATTGTTCGATATCGTTTGAAAAGAAAGCGTGGGCTATTTGAAATGAGAAATGTAGACCGACTCGTGTCATTACTGTAAGATGATTTCAAGAAAAACTAGAAAAAGTTATTCAGTTATTTTCACGCCCAATATTTGAACAGCAAAGCAATCGAATGAAATAACAGCTAACGTATTTCTTGCTATTAATCAAATTGTCTACCAGCCTCTTCGGAAGATCATTTTCCGCACAGCAATGGGTGGGAACAATTTTGCTAGAAACTCCCACTAATAAAATATTATAAATTATTCGGGTTTAGCTGTAAACGTTTAGTTTGATAATGTGTTTATTCTCCAATGAGACTTGCATACGTCTCTTTATGATTTAAATAACGAACAGTAATGCTCCGCCTACTGCGTATCATTCGACGACCGAAATGAAATGCAGAATATGGGCGTGATTACTGAAAACGAACTTTGGATAAAATATAATTTGCTTCAATTGATATATGAGAAAAATTAGATTACTTCGAAATTATTTTAGTAATTGGACAATCCCTGATTTTGTTCTGTTTGGCAAATTATGAGCCCAAAAGAGTTGGGCGTGGATAAATCGATCAAAGAATTGATAGCAAGGAAATTACAAATGGCCCTTGAGAATTCAGACACCTTTAGTGAAAAGCAGTGAATAACAGCAAGTAATCACAATTAAAGGAAAATAAATTTTTTCTAATGGAATAAATTGAATTTGTTTGAGGTAATTATTTATCGCGCCAATAAAGGTGGCGTGACTGTTGCATGCCAATTTGGCAACACAGACAACGATTTAATTCGCGGGAATCAGATTCAGACATATCGTCAATTTCGTCATGTCGATTAATCTCGCCGTCAGAGATGGTTAATGGTCATGGATTTGTTTTTTCTGGTGTTTGAAGTTTGAATATTAAATCCCATATTCAGCAGTTATAAACCAGGTAATTATGTTTATTAAACAACGATAATCAAGATAATACGAAGGTAGACAAAGAAATACGTCATTGTAAGAGCCATGGTTGTTCTATGTTGCAGTTGAGAGGAAGCAGATGTTACGACCACGTGTCGAATACTTTATCAGGCAGCTGATGGGGAACAATGGATGAAGATTTTGATCAATCCAGCCAGTCATCACTCCACAGAGGACATCTGAATTGCAGCCGTTTTACCATTTGGCTTATCTTCGCACTTGTTCTCCCTTCTCCACCAGCTCTTTGTCTTCCCACTCCAAACTTCTGGTCGATAGGATGGCAGGAAAGGCAAGTAAGCTGCCCATTCTTGTCTGTTTTCAATAATAATGACACACCAAGAGTTTTTGGTCAGCCAAGGAGAAAGTATTGCGTAGAGAATGAGGTTACCTTTTCAACCAAGGAGTGATGAGAGGGATGTCATAAGTGCACTGAGGCAACTCCCGTTCATGTGCAGATTCTTCATTGCTGCTTTTTGTATTAGGATCAGGATGGGCCAGCCACTTAGTCAGTCCTCTTTCTTCGTCAGTTCCTTTTTGGGAAATCTTTTCATTAAAAGACCTTTTTTTTTAAATTTATTTGTTGAGTTATTTTACCTGGAATGGTGTTGTCTAAAAAGAAACCCAGAACACCTGCTGTGAACATGCTGGTGCTCATCAAAACTGTAACAATCTGATCAAAGATTTGTGACCCACTGTTGATGGCACCAGGATTGGCTTTCATCCATTGAGATAGGACCTGCGAATAATAAGAAATTAGACGTTGAAAGCGAGTCAGATTTTCATTTCCTAATTGTTCACCAGAGAGAAAAAGATGGAGAAGCCGAGAACGAGCAAATTTCTTGACGAGTTGAGGTCGATAAATTGTAAATTGGCCAAACCAGTGGCTGCAATCATTCCAAACAGGACGCAGAATATGCCACCGATGATTGGCTCTGGGATGGTAATAAAAAGGGCTCCAAATTTCGACAAGACACCAAAGACCATCATCATTAATGCGGCCGCTTGAATCACTCTCCGACTTCCCACCTAACAAGCAGGAAATTTGGTTAATTTTTACTTTTTCTTTTATTCGAACTTGAAGATTATTTTACTTTGGTGACGCCGATGGCTCCAATGTTTTCCGAGTAGCTGGTCGTTCCATTTCCAGATCCCCACAGGCCGGCCAAAATGCAGCCGAGTCCTTCGATGGCGATGCCTCGGTTCATTGCGTGAACCGGTGGTGGTCGTGCACCTGCCAATCTTGCGCAAGCGTAATAATCTCCGATGCTCTCGATGGCCGAAGCCAAAACTCCCGCCAACATCCCGAACACGGCCGCTACGCTCACTGTCGGCAGACCCCATTGGCCTGTCAATTAATGAAATGTTGTCAATTTTATGGGCAATTATTCAAGCATTCTTTTGTCATTACATGGATAGGGAAACCGGAACCAGGGGGCCTCGTAGAGAATGTTGATTTTATTGTCGGTTCTGGCTGGCGATCCTGTCTGAAAAGCATCGCTTACGGTCAGGATAGCGCACAATGTCCAAACTAGAACGATGCTCAGTAGAACCTATTGAAGCAATTTTGAATTTTTTGAATTTATTTTGTTTTGTTACAATTGCTGCCATCTACCGGTAGTAAAGTGAAGATGTCGAGTTTTTTCACGCCCCATCCTTGCCCCTTGCGGAATGTTGGCAAAGGACATTTGACGTTTTTAAGGTATTGAGAGAAGACGATGACCAAAAAGATTGTCCTGTAAAAGAGATAGCTATTAGGATGTACAAGGAATTTTAAAATAATTAAAATAATTACAGTCCAGAAATGCCCCAGTGTTTGCCGGCCATGTTTCCCGCCGCTCCGAATAGAGACAGCCCGACCATAACAATAGCAGGAGCGATAGTTAATGGAGTAATGAATCGCAGGATCAATCCAACAATCCCTTTTTAATGAATTAATGATTATTTCCTTGTATACGAGTCTTAGGTTAGGAAACAAAACCAAATTCAATTTCATACCGAAGACTCCTATGGCGAATTGAAAGACTGAAGCGACAACAATTGCGCCTTGAACTTCCCTCATTCTCAATTGCCACAATTCGGTTTTATCCTCGTACGTCATGTTGGCCATGACTCCCGGCGCCGGGCACTTCCATTCCGGCAGATTGAGGATGGCGAATGTGGGCACCAAGAAAGCGAACGTCCCCCCTTGAACTATCGGCAACCTGTCGCCCGGATTGTAATTGATTTCACCAATCGAAGGTTAACATTCAGCCTTGGATGGACAAACAAAATAAAGGGGGAAAAGAAAAGCCACCTGACTCCCAGAGTGCATTGCAGCAGGGTGATAATTCCCGAGACGAAAATGATGGTGGAGACGATGGCACTGCGAACGGGGTCGTTCTCTTCGATGCACAAGGCTGGAGTCAAGATGAAGGGCACAGATATTGTCCCCCCAAACATCATCAAGTAGTGCTGGGGTAATAGGAGGGATAAACAAAAGTTTAAGGAATGCGCCGGAAAACATTGTTTTGAAAAACTGTCGCTGGAGGCGCCAACCATTTGAAAACAAAAACAAAAATGTAGGACATCTAGCGACCTAGATTCAAACATGCTTACGAAATTCTTTGTATAGACAGACACAAAAGCGCGCTGCCGAGTGACGTCGACGTCATCATTTTGAATTGCGTCAAATCAAAATTTAAAATAATACCTGAAATCCTAAAAGACAACTAAGATGCCAGGGTGGAACGTCGTCGACCGAGTAGAGTAACGCGTGTCGACTAGCAACAACTCGAGTGATTAAATCGGTTTTCTTGGCCGGTAGAGTCTCTGCTAGTTGCTGGTCCATTTCGACCTCCTAATTTGAGTCGAATGAATTTAACAGGTGAAATAGGAAAACGTTTTTTAAAATTGTCATTTACCTCGTCGATATCGAGAGCCGCGTTGGTTTGACCAGCCATGTCCATTTTCCCAGTTGCTACTGATTCACTTGCCACTGCGAAAAGTGGGACGCTCTTACCTGTGAGCATCTTCTTTCCTCTTCTCCCCTTCGGGAATTCTTGGGCTACTTTGCAAGTCGACTTGGCTCTCCAACTATCGATACCTAAACCCGTTCCAATAACAACAGGAGATTCCGTTACGTTTCCTCCTTTTTCATCGTTTCATTCCGTCCCACGTTTGTTTGTTTGTTTCAATTATGGATATTAGTCGATGGACAACAATGGGCGATGTTCTCTTTGCCCTTGAATAAGGCGAGAGAACTTAATCCAGTCCGTCCCTGTTGCCGAATCATAAATCGAAAGGTCTGTGTTCTTTAAGAACAAACGCGCATTCCAAATATTTCAATTGTTTCGAGTGACTTTGGTCTGGACTATTGATATGGTCGGCCAATTAATTTCAAACGTGGTCTTATTATCGTATTGATTTGTTTGTCGAGATCTTTCTGTTTTTGTTTCATAATTTTGATTTTCCTGTGAAATTGTACTATTTTTGTGATGGCATTTTAATTGTTTATTTGATTTTACAGGTTGTTCGTTTCCGTGTTGGAGGATCTGGCCATCACCCCTTCCTGGTTTTCCGCCTTTTATCCTCGAGTCCTCGTGTACGTTCATGTGAATGTGAACGTATTCACGGGGACGTCCTCTTTTTATTATTCCTCATTCTCTTACGATCGGAATTTCATTCATCGAGTCTTCCAACCAAGGTAGGAAAACTTTATTACTTAAAGTTTATACGGGGGATGAGAAAGCCATTTTTGAGGCCACTTTTCTTTTAAACGTTACTCACCCAAATTGCGTAATAGCGTTACGTAATCATTTTCTCTGTGCAGTGGAACGCTAAGCGAATTTGAATGCCCTTAGTTATTCAATTGCGCTTCATGCCCTTGCTCATTCTTAGCGTTTAAAGTGAGGAATGAGAAATTGAATTTGACTCTTCCAGTTATTTGATTTGATGGAATTTTGAAAACCAATGCCATTAGAATACCCCAAAACATTTGCAAGGTATTGATATTTATCAACTCAAACGTTGACGTTAAGACGCAATCGTAGACGTCAGCTTATACCGGAGTTGTCCGGTCCCGCTTTTGTTAGCGCTCGTGTCGTATTATCCATTTTGATGGCACACCCCATCACACCGATTTGCAGCCTGCTGCACTACTTGGTCTTGTTTCATTCAGATTATCCTTTGACGTTTTTGTTTCTGTCTTTTGTTGTTTGAGGCATTTCTCTGGGAAATTCATTTCTCGTCTAATTGCGACAGACGTTAGCAATGAAATGTCGTCAAATCGATTGATGGCTGCGGCTTTTTTCTTTCTATAGTGTCGGGCCAGCGTGTTGACATTCGTTTCCATCATTATTCTTTAATTTTTTATTTTGCGTCATTTGTTGTTTTAAATTTCAAATTAGTTATTCCAATGAATTGTGTTCTCGTCAAATTGCCGTAACTGGTCCAAGTAAATCATTTTTTTTTTTTAAAGACTAGCAAATTAAAAAAATTAGTTACGGTTGCGGAGGTGAGAGAACTCGATAGCTTTAGTTATTTCTTTGTCTCCCTAACTTGAAATGCCAGACTAAATTTTTATCCTGTTTTCCCTGCCTTCCAATCAAATGGCGACCGGAAATGTTGTTGTCTGCATTTTATGCAACACTTACGATGTTACCAAAATTGCATCTTGTGTGTGTCGTCTTTTTGATCGATTCATCTTTTTATTTTAATTGATAACACTTTTAGCAAAACTAAATTGTTATCTGCCTCAATTGGAAAAAGTTAAATCAGATCAAAATTGAGTTTTTTTTTAACTTTGCCTGCGAATAAATTCTTCGGGATTCATTCAAAAGGTTACCCTGAAATAGATTCTCCTCCTTGACATCCCTTCTTTTTATTTTCTACCCGTATTCCTACTTTATGGGGCATCAATTTTTCCGAATTTATTTTTGTTGTTACAATCGACAGCTGCCATTGAAATGCATTGAAAGTAAAAGGATAAAAGAATAATGACGCTATTCCTTAGGTCATGAACGATTTTGACTCTTTTAGTCTATTCAAATCGGG
Source organism: Daphnia pulicaria (assembly GCF_021234035.1). Lineage (NCBI taxonomy): Eukaryota > Metazoa > Arthropoda > Branchiopoda > Diplostraca > Daphniidae > Daphnia > Daphnia pulicaria. The sequence continues at coordinate 12,319,921 of NC_060914.1, forward strand.
TAGTGGGGTTTCAGCCGGGCATTTGATTACCTTAACGTGGCGATGTTGGGCCGGCCGGCTGCCGTCGTCGTCCCCGCGATCAGAGACGGTTTTTGTTCATTCGGGCACTGCGTCCGGTTGTTCGATGGGCTTATGAAACTTAATACCTCGAAAAATTGAATTGAAGTCGAGCTGTAAAGAATCGAACCAGTTCGTACCCAAAATTGCCGGGATTTCGTCGTTATCGGCTATCAGGAGTGGCAGCTGAGCTTCGATTCCGTTGTACTTGATGTTGAGGGAGCACTCGCCCAGAATTGGGATGAATTGGTTGCTGGTGCTCTCAACTGATCGATTGACCGGCTTGATGTGAGGTTCACCCAATTCTTTCCATTTCGCTAGGCCGGCGATCGAGCAAGTGGCGCCCGTATCCAGGATCATTCCAAAATGTTTGTGGTCTACCGAGACCTTGACATGGAATCGCTTCGATATCAACTTGAGCGCGTCATCCATCAGTTGTTGCTTTTTGATTTCATCAGTCAAAGTTAAATCGGGTATCATCGCGTGTGTTCCTTCGCTGATGAACTTGTTCCAATCGAAATCGACGAGAAATGGTAACGCTCGGCGGCCAATCAGGTTTCGGGTGTTGTCATCGTCTGCCACTTGGACGGGACATTCAAAATCAATTCCGGCAAAGTTCATTTTGGCTAAGAATCCGCCCTTTAGCGGAATCACTCCGGTTGCCGAACTCCTGGTGTCGCCATTATTCACCAGGTCCGGCTCTCCTATCTGGGACTACAGGGTTTTATTGATCAGTGGCTTATCACACCCCGAGTCGAGTTTTAAACTTACATTGTGATCGTTTAATTTCATATCCAGGAAATATTTTTTAAATTCAGTCATTTTGAAACTGATGCAATTTAGTGTCTTATTTGGAAGACTTTGGATACAACGTTAAGCACGATCTGTTTAGCTCTTTTTCGTCGCCTTTGCGCTGCCTTATGTAACCTCCCGTTCGTGATAATCGACTCGCAAAGACTCGAATTCCCATTCCCGCTCATTATCTCTAATTTGTTTTTTGTGGAATTTCATCAAAATGGAGATTTTAGATAATTAGAGAATAAAACGAATATTGTTCAATCATTTAAATGTAATATTGATTCAAATTGAGGGAGATGTTAACTATTAATTGTCCTCGCTGGACCCACTCATGACTCAATGACGCAATCGTTGACGTAATCTTATACCCGAGTTGTCCAGTCCCGCTGTTGGTGGCGCTCGAGTCGTGCCCATTTGATGGTACACCCCACACCGATTTGCAGCCTGTTGCATAACTTGGTCCGGTTTAATCCAGATTATTCCTATCGATATTTTAGTTTCTGACTTTTGTTGTTTGAGGCATTTCTCTGGGAAATTCATTTCTCGTCTAATTGCGTCAGACGTCAGCACTGAAATGTCCTCAAATCGATTGATGGCTGCGGCTTTTTCTTTTTATAGTGTCGGGCCAGTGTCTTGAAATTCGTTACTCGAGTTACTCGTATTATCTATAATGCCTGTTTGATTATTTGACGAAAATGAGCTTGAGCCTACTACGAGATAACTTTTGTTTTCTGACATTATAGGTTACTCCCTCACCCTCAGTTTGAACATTCAACGATCGATATTCGCTGTGCGATGTCATTTATGTTTATTTAATCCTGACTCTGAAATCTCCACTTATCCAGTTATTATTTATTCAGCCATCAACTCAAGGTAAAAGTCAATTCATCTTTAAATTTTAAAAATATTTCCGGTACTGATTTCTCTTTTGTGAATCTTGGGTGGTAGATGTCTCGTTGGGCGGCTGCATTTGGAACACGAAAGGCGGATGAACGTTATTCCTTTCATTCGGGTTTGGGCGTGGCACATTGGGTCCCCAGTTATTGACGTCTGGTACATCCATTTGAGGTGACAGGTCATTTAGTGTCTTTCTACTGAACATTGCCGCATTGCTGTAATAACTCTCCTGTTTTACATACGCGAACGCGGTCGGTGGATTGCCAAAAGCGCTTCCATCTTCTTTCGGGTGGGGCGCTGTCCAACCCATTGGGGTGGGTTGGTGTAGAAATATCAGGTTTATGTTGCTACGAATCTCGTCGAGTTCCGCCTGCATTTTCACGGCGTTAATTTGTAGCTCGTAGATTTCTCTCTGGTCTATTTTTTGTTGTTCCTCCATTTGCCGGAATCGATTTTGCATTTCCACGTAGTACATGTCGGGTCTTTGTGGTGGAGCAAGTTGGTGGTTAAATCCGTTTCCGGGATACCTTTGAGGAGGAGGTGGTGGTTGGGTGGTTGGGACGTGCTTTGGGTAGCAATACGTGTCTACGTAATCTCCCTCAAACGATCCAGCTGCTGGTGTTACTGGAATAGGCGGAGGAGGGAGTTGTGGTTTATGTTCTGGATTTCTTGGGCCGTTTGGTTTAGCCTGTGGGTTGGGATCGACAAGTTTCTGGTAGTCTTCTCCCAAAAACCACGAAATAATCCAATTAAAAACAACAGTCAACATCTTGGTTGGTGACTTTTTTGAGAGAGCAAATTTTTTTCTGGTGGGTTAGTCAGAAATCCGAAATCTTCACGTCACGAGGCTTCCTCTTATAGACTTGGGTGACTGATTGCATCACCGGCAATCGCCACACGTTGCTTTTATTTCAGTTGTGTCAATTCAATTGAAAGTAATTAACTTACTTTTTATTATTTTCGTAAATTTCCAATTATTTCGCAGTTTGTTCAATGTAATTGAAACCAGATTTTTTTTTTATTTGTTCAAGAAAATAAAGCGAAGGAGATCTGCCTCGGATATAACGTGGAAAGCCGAATGAGCTGGAACTTTTCTCTTGCTTAATGTCCAGTAAGGAATTCGAAAAGTCAAACAAAAGTAAATCAGCTGAAATCTGCGTCATGGCATTATTTAAGTCTTTGTAGTCAGAAAAAAAAAATTATTTAAAAAATTTTATTTTTAAAATTTTTCCTGTTGTTATTCTATTTACTCAGTGCCGTCGAACTTTCTCAACGTTTTGCTGCAGCCAACTGGTGAAAAGTGAGTTTTGTTCCAAATGAAATTTTTAACCACTCATCCAGGAATCACTGCAGGAAATAAGTAGAAGAATCCAATCGTACAGCATTCAAATTCAAAGCTCAAGTTCAAGGCGTTCTTGTGGTCAATGGAGTTGGGTGCTGGTTACCGTTACTGGCCTTTTGCTTTTGCGACGTCTTGATATCAGTTTTGAATAATTGCTCTGGACTCTGGGGAATCCTCACTCATACTCGAGGTAACTTTGCAGTGTAGTTTTAGATTCATTTCATTTTTTGCATGTCTTCGTTGTGTTTTTTGCATGCAAGTGCAGACAGGTTGGCCAGTTTGTCCAGACAGGATGTCGTTCACGCTTGAAGGTCACGAGAAACATTACGTAAAACTGGCATGCAGTGGTGTAGAGGTTGGGTGAGAATGACACGTGTTGCTTCATTATCAAGCAGGTAGAATAGCCACAAGGATAAGCTATTTGGTATTCATTTTGATATTGGTTTTTGTAGACCCATCCCCAGCAACGTCTACCTAAAGAAGGAAAGGCCAGTTTGCATTTCAATCGAAGGTCATGGAGATCATTACGTTACAGGTGTCATACAGTGGAGAAGAGGTTGGGTGAGAACGGTACGTTTTTCAATGTACGTTTTTACGTTTTATCAGGATAAAAAAGGTCAAGGTAAAAAAAGCCGCAAGGCTTGAGAGGAGGGGTGAGAAAAAATTGTATAAAAGGCGAGAGAAAAGTTGATTGGGATCAGTCGAGTGAGTGTCTCCGACATGTCAACAGCTGCATTCTTCGTCGTGATATCAGTTCGCAATTATGGGTAAATATTCATTTTTAATTTCGAGTCGTAAATCTATTCTATCTTGTTTTGAGTTGTTGATACGACTAGTTATCTTCGAAAAATAATATCCAATTGTTTATTTTATTGCCTAGTTAATTATGGTGTTGTGTTGCTGTTGGGTGTTGTATCGTTGATGTCGACCTCGAGAGAAAATCTTTTAAAAGGAAAGAAAAAGGGCAACGGAAGTCAATCGAGTGAGCATCTCCGACCCGGCAGCAGCTGCATTCTTCGTCGTATTATCAGGTGACAATCGCGGGTGAATATTCTGTATTTCTACGTGGAATTTTTTATCAATTTTAATTTTTTCTGTTTGATAATCTGTCCGTTATTGTTGAATATTTAATGTAGTCTGGTTAACTATGCTGTCGTGCTGCTATTGGTTGTTGTATCGTCGATGGCTGGGTTGACCACTGGTGTACCAATGTCTCCTGGATAAGGCGGATACCAAACCGCAACACCGCCGCCTTACTACACAACAACATACGCAAAGACCAGTTACTACACCGAGGTTGCACTGTTGGGTTTACAGTTAAACCACCAAGGATCCAGATTATTACACCACAACTTGTGCTGCTTCCCAAGCTACACCACCAAAGCGCTAGAGTACTACACCGAGGCTCCTATGTACTACACCACCATGGCATCTGAGACTACACAAATACGTATGCTGCCCCAACCTACCACACCGAGGCTCCAGCTTATTACATAACCAAAGCTGTCGAATTCTACACTGGAACGCCCAAGTACGACAAAAATCAGTCAAGTTAGCTTCTCCGACACCGAACACGGCAGCCCCGAAGTTTCGAATAGACTTCGCTTCAAACAGTGGTACGGCAAAGAATGAAGGTGAGCTCTTTATTATTGGAATATTTTGGAACATGTACTAATGACTTGTTTTCCTTCCAGTTGTCTGTTTTATGAACAAGACGAATTATACTGCAATTACGTCGAGTTGAATAGCATAGATAACACGTGTACACCGCGTCGTTAAACTTGACGTTGTTGGTCGGAAAGCCGAACTTGACGAAGGCCGTACCATCACCTACGACAAGTGCGTTATTGCCACAGGTAAAAATTGTTATTCCAAACGAAATTCGTCTTTAAAAGCCTTAATGATTACACCTTAATGAATTTTTGAATAAATTTGATAGTCTTCTTGCTCGATAGTTTCTAAGAGTCTATTTAAACTGCTAGCAATTTATTTCTGTGAATTAGTTCTACGAATAGAATTAGTTCTAGGAATTCCTCTAAAAATAGCTTTATTTTCTTGTTAGGTGGTAAACAAAAATCTTTTCCAATCCCTGAGCGGTGCCCTTGATGTCCCCGAGTACGTCACGCTGTCCCGCAACATCGATGGCGCTAACACATGCCGAGTCCTCTAAATGTTTAGCCAATTGACAACCGAGAAGGTGAAAGTGGAAAGTGTTAATGTCTTGCCCAAAACTTATGTTGAGGCTGCAATTTTGGAAGACGACGAGGTTGCATTGACCTTATACGACGGTCAAAAGGTAAACAGTTATTTCAGTACATGTTTTAGCGATGTTAATTAAAATCTAGAATTCATTTCTGCAGATTTAAACTGACCATGTCGTCTCGGTTGTCGGTTGGGACGCAACAACGGATTTGGCTGTCGCTTCTGGTTTGGAAATAGATTCAAATTTTGGTGGTTATCGAGTCAATACCGATCTCGAAGCACGATCGACCGTCTGGCTGGTAAGAAACCTTGAACATTTTATTTCATATTGATTTTATTGCATAAAACTTATTGTAACTGTTAGTGCTTAAGACTTGACCAACAATGACTGCTCTGATGTTGTTGTTAGATAGTAAGTTCTTGTTAAATTAGATTTTAATTACTGGGTTTGAACTTTATTTTTTATTAGGCCGGAGATGCTGCCTTTTGTGATATCAAATTGGGTCGTCGTCGTAGGGAATATCATCATTTTGCTGTTGTATCGGGGTGATTGGCTGGAGAGAACAATACTGGCAAGGAAACATGGATGAACAACTGCAGTGTACTCTTCCCAAGTGCATTCTTCGTCGTATTATCAGTACGCAATCGGGTAAATATTCTGTTTCATGGAGTTTGTGTCAATTATTTGTTTTTTATCTGTTTATGTACCATATTGAATATTGATGTTTAAATTATTTCCCGCATAGTTGATGGTGGTGTGGTGCTGTTGCCGTTTGTCGTATCGTTGAAGGCTGGGTCGATCACTGGTGTACAATGTCTCCTGGGTATGGTGGATACCAAAGCACCACACCGCCGCCTTACTACACAACGACAACATTCGCACCAACCGGTTACTACACTGAGGCTCACAATTACCACATCACCAAGGCTCCAGAATATTACACAGCAGATAACGCTGCCCCAAGCTACATCATCAAAGATCCTGATTACTACACCGAGGCTCCCCAAGTGCTACACCACCAAGTCACCGAAGTATTAAACGTATGTTGCCCCAGCCGAGGTTTCCAAGAATTATTTAGTTCCTAGCTACTACACCGAGGTTCCAACTTATTACTCCATCAAAGCGGCTGAATACTACACCGAGTCGCCCAATTACTACACCAACAAGGCTCCAGATTATTACACCACAACTTATGCTTCCCCGAGTCACAACACAGCAGCCCCGAAGTATTACTCTGCCTCAAGCTAGACAACTATATTAAAACGCAGCCCCGACTTACTACACAGCGGCTGCTCCTTCGTACTACGTTGAACCGGAATACTACACCGAGGCTCCAGTTTACTACCCCACAACCTACGCCACACATAGCTGCTACACCGAGGGTCCCATGTTCTACACTACCAAGGCACCTGAGTATTATACCACTACCTACGCTGCTCCGACCAACTACACCGAAGCTCCGAAGTATTACTCTATCCCGAGTTACTACACCACTAAGGCACCTGAATATTTCACCACACCCTACGCTTCTCCAACTTACTACATGGACGTTTCTGAATACTAAAGTCGAATTTTCAATTTTAATAATCTTGTTCATTTTTGTCGGTCATATCTTAATAATTACCAGTAACTGGGAATTGTTGATCTTTAAAGAGCAATAGAATTTTTTTAACCTGGGTTATCATTTTGTACGACGTCTCTTGCCACCAAAAAGCCTTGACATTGCGACGTTTTCTGATTTTTATTGGACTTTTCCTATTTCGTATGTTGGAGGTGGCTATTTCTCTAGTCGCTCTGCATTCCGACATGTTCTAGTGTTTGGACGAACTTTATTTACAGGGCAAGATTCGAAAGAAATGTACTGTAGTGTTAACTAAAAATTTTCGATGTTAACAGTTCTGTTTTTAACTTAAGTTGGGGTAAAAAAAGGTGTTGTAGTTCATGTTTGGTTTGTCACAGCAATTTATTTGAAAAATCTGAAGATGATCAGGCACAAAAATATACAAGTCAAATGCTAAACATTTTTTTATTACAAGTTTTGTGACATGTCAAACAAAACTGGAATTCCTTTATTGTCCCACCTCCACCCACAATTCCACCCCATTTTACAATCACATACATAAATACATGCACTTAAATTAACCCGTTGGCTGCCACGCCATACAACCCGTAGGTTGTACTCTACTACTCTACGCGCCACGTCTGAAGGATCCGTGGCCAAGGTGGGACTTGCCATTGCTGACAAGTCCGGGCTGACACGGTGACAGGAGAATCCATCACCGTATCGACAAGGGGGAAGTCCCTATGGTGCATTGCCTAACAGGCTTGCCTTGCGGCAAATTTTGGGCTTGGCGACATTCCGACCTCGCGGCATGAAATCCACGAGGCCGACCAGCGCGGCCCGTGCAAAGGAGCTAGGGGAGAACAAAGGCGTGGCAGACAACGGGTTAACTAACACAAACACAAACTTATTACCAACAACAAATGATGATCCGCGCTGACACTTTGGACTTTGGAGATACCGGCGACGTTATGGTGTCCATCTTCTCGAAATTTCCTCTGCATTACCTGAATAAAGAGACAACAATTCTTATTTACTGACATGCCAATGAAAGTTACATAATACAGAAAGAAACAATAATCAGGTTTTTTAGCTCAAAGATTTAAATATGCAATTTTTTTAAGTTTAAATCAAGCTTGCAATGTTGAGAACTGTTAACAGAACAAAGCTCACTTGCTAGTCTTTAAAAAAAAATCCGGAAGTAAACCGGAAGTAACCACAGCGCCTCAACCATAGTGCTGTCGTCAAATTAAACCACATATTCGTGATCCCCATGAAATTTGGGGTCGATTAGGTGTGATTTAAACGAAATCCAAAATTTGGCCAAAATTGAGAAATTTCCTGAACTATAGTTCAGGAAAATTTTCGAAACCGGAAGTACGAATACGTAAAAAACAAAACATGAACTTTACCAAAAATTTGACGAGGATCACGAATTTGTGGTTTTTTCGTACGTCAGATGAATATTTACTAAACTACTGACAGAAATGAGTAAACCGGAAGTAGAAAAAAAAATCAAATATCGAAAATCTAAAAAGTGAGCTTTGTTGGGGGAATTGTTATCGTTAGTTATCACTAAATATTTCAACAAAATAACAGCCAATAAATGTTTAAAAAGATGTGCAAAGTAACTGAAACTGACTGTTTTGACAGCTACAAATTTGCAAAAAGCCATCTAGCGTTAGAAAAAAGAAACGTTCAAGTAAAACTTTGCTTACGCGCAAGAAGGGTCTGATTTTGGAATTATAACACAGACACAGACTTTAACGCAACTAGACTATTGGTAGAAAACTTAAGAATATAAGTCAATTGTTGGGTACCTAAGCATAATCCCGTGGTGGGTGACTGCAGGTGTGGAACAGCAAAGGGTAGCGAAGTGGTCCAGAAACTCGCCAAGTCGCCAGTGAAGTAAAACAAATTGTGTTTAAAAGCAGTGAAGCTAGATGAGCGTGCGTCGCGAAGATAAGGATGGAGAAGAATGTTGTTGGAAGTCTCTCTTCCATCATGGACAAAGGTCAGCATAGGCAGAAGAATCTCCGTGTCAGGACCACAAGATACAATTAAGAAACTGTGTGTTCTGTAAAAATAAATGTTTTACATTAATAAAAATATAACAATGAATAAAGCATATCAATCTTTACCTGATCTAATAAGCACACTGAAATGCTCATGATGAAAAAACCGTAAAAATTGAATTCACATCAATCAACAGCATTACTCCACATGTTGAGATAAATTTCCTGGTGCTAAAGAAAGTGTCATGAAGTATTGCAGTAGCGTGGTGATACATTGTACTGATGCTTACCTTATCATATGGGTGATGAATTTAGTAGGCATTTGACTTTCATCAAGCAGATCTGGTACATGTTCATACACATGGCAGGTTATTCACTTCACACACTTCATTTCTCTGAAACTGTAAGTGGGAATGGGACAAGGAAATTCTCTAAATTAGTTACAAATTTACCTAAGAGAAATATAACTGTACCTATCTCTTAGCTGGGTTGTCTTCTAAAACAGAAGTAAAAACATACATAACAACAAACATGCTGTGGCAGCCTGGCAGGGTACGCCACCAAAATTGAAAGATTCAGAAAAGATTCTATGGTTCATGAACAAGAATACCTATGTTTCATAAAAATATGAATTGTAATGGTCTGGTAGCAGTCATGGGGAAATACCTTATCTCGGCAGATTTGTATTCCACTACATGTGGTCTTCATCTTCAAACATGAGTTTTAGGCCTTTGACAGCATGACGGGCCTAATGGATGGAAATTGACTGAGCGCTAAGTCAACTTGTTGTAATCATGTAATGACTGACAGTAGGCCTATGCATCTAGAATTTGAAGAAATAAGTTGGTACAGTATAAAAATAAGGAAACTAGGTCAAGATAAACCTACATATATTACGAAATTCAATTTGGTAATTTAAATCACAGGAATATAAGTACATATTAGCTACAATTTTGTTTCGCCCTTTTCGCGTTTCACGATATAACAACAACAAAGGCGACATTGGCGACATCTGTCATCTGGTAATGAGTTTTGAATCCTAAGTTGGTTGCACAGTCGCAGCTCAAATTATCGGAGTTCTATTGTCGCCTGTGGAGTTCTAGTGTTCTACTGTCGAGCACTGGAGTTCAATTGTCAGGTATTTTAAATAAAATATTGGGTTTCTATTGTCGGTGGGGTCCTATTGTCGGTCGAATATTTTTAAATTTTAATAATATTAACCAAGTTAGGATTCAAATTTCAAAACTTATTACCAGATGTCGCCAGTGTCGCCTTGTTGTTTTTACATCGCGAAACGAGGGGAAAATGGCGAAACAACTTATAGCTGATGAATACTTCCTGTGATTATATTTCTGTGATTTCATATACTAAAGTGAGCTTTGTATCATATGTAGGTTTATCTTGACCTAATTTCCTTATTTTTTGTTCTGTACCAACTTTTTTCTTCAAATTTTAGATGCATAATTGCATACTGTCAGTCATTCCAAAAAGTTGACTTAGCGCTCAGTAACTTTCCCTCCAATAGACCCATCATGTTGACAAAAGCCTAAAACTCATGTGTGAAGCTCACATATCGTGGAATACAAAAGTGTGGAGACAAGGTATTTCCCCATTACTGCTACCACACCAACCACACGATGTCAAATGCCTTACTAAATTCAGCACCATTCACCCGTATGATAAAGGTAAGCATCAATATAACCTATCACCACGCTACTGCAATACTTCATGACACTTTCTTTAGCATCAGGAAATTTACCTCAACCTAAGGAGTAAGGCTGTTGGTTGCTGTGATTTCCATTTTTGCGGTTTTATATGATGAAAACTTCAGTGTGCTTGTTAGTATAGGTAAAGATTGAAATGCTTTATTAACTGTTATATTTTCAATTCATTAATGCAATACATTTTTTTTACAGAGCACGTAATAGATCCTTAAGCCAATGCTGACCTTTGTCCATGAAGGAAGACGACCATCCAGCAACCTACTGCTCCATCCTTATCTTCCCGACGTACGCTCATCTAGCTTCAGTCACTGCTTTTGCTGCTACAACTTATCTTACTTCACCGACGAGTTGGAACACTTCAGTGGTCGCTACCCTTTGCTGTTCCACACCTGCAGTCACTCACCACGGGATTATGCCTAGGTACCCAACAATTGACTTATATTCTTAGGTTTTCTACCAATAGTCTAGTTGCGTTAAAGTCTGTGTCTGTGTTATAATTCCAAAATCAGGCCCTTCTTGCGCGTAAGCAAAGTTTTACTTGGACGTTTCTTTTTTCTAACGCTAGATGGCTTTTTGCAAATTTGTAGCTGTCAAAACAGTCAGTTTCAGTTACTTTGCACATCTTTTTAAACATTTATTGGCAGTTATTTTGTTGAAATATTTAGTGATAACTAGCGATAACTATTCCCCCAACAAAGCTCAATTGTTAGATTTTCGATATTTGATTTTTTATTTCTACTTCCGGTTTACTCATTTCAGTCTGTAGTTTAGTAAATATTCATCTGACGTACGAAAGAACCACATATTCGTGATCCTCGTAAAATTTGTGGTAAAGTTCATGTTTTGTTTTTTACGTATTCGTACTTCCGGTTTCGAAAATTTTCCTGACTATAGTTCAGGAAAATTCTCGATTTTAGCCAAATTTTGGATTTCGTTTAAATCACACCTAATCGACCCCAAATTTCATGGGGATCACGAATATGTGGTTTAATTTGACGACAGCTCAATGGTTGAGGCGCTGTGGTTACTTCCGGTTTACTTCCGGATTTTTTTTAAAGACTAGCAAGTGAGCTTTGTTCTGTTAACAGTTCTCAACATTGCAAGCTTGATTTAAACTTTAAAAAATTGCATATTTAAATCTTTGAGCTAAAAAACCTGATTATTGTTTCTTTCTGTATTATGTAACTTTCATTGGCATGTCAGTAAATAAGAATTGTTGTCTCTCTATTCAGGTAATGCAGAGGAAATTTCGAGAAGATGGACATCATAACGTCGCCGGTATCTCCAAAGTGTCAGCGCGGATCATCATTTGTTGTTGGTAATATGTTTGTGTTTGTGTTAGTTAACCCGTTGTCTGCCACGCCTTTGTTCTCCCCTAGCTCCTTTGCACGGGCCGCGCTGGTCGGCCTCGTGGTTTTCATGCCGCGAGGTCGGAATGTCGCCAAGGCCAAAATTTGCCGCAAGGCAAGCCTGTTAGGCAATGCCCCATAGGGACTTCCCCCTTGTCGATGCGGTGATGGATTCTCCTGTCACCGTGTCAGCCCGGACTTGTCAGCAATGGCAAGTCCCACCTTGGCCACGGATCCTTCAGACGTGGCGCGTAGAGTAGTAGAGTACAACCTACGGGTTGTATGGCGTGGCAGCCAACGGGTTAACTTAAGTGCATGTATTTATGTATGTAATTGTAAAATGTGGTGGAATTGTGGGTGGAGGTGGGACAATAAAGCAATTCCTTTTAAAGTTTTTTGTTTGACATATCTCGTAACTTGTAATAAAAAAATATTTAGCATTTGACTTGTATATTTTTGTGACTGATCATTTCCAGATTTTTCAAATAAATTGCTGTGACAAACCAAACATTATCTACAACACCTTCTTTGCCCCAACTTAAGTTAAAAACAGAACTATTAACATCGAAAATTTTTAGTTAACACCACAGTACATTTCTTTCGAATCTTGCCCTGTAAATAAAGTTGATTACTATAGTTCAGTGGCTCGGTGAAGCATAAGTTGTGGTGTAATAATCTGGAGTCTTGTTGGTGTAGTAATTGGGCGACTCGGTGTAGTATTCAGCCGCTTTGATGGAGTAATAAGTTGGAGCCTCGGTGTAGTAGCTAGGAACTATATAATTCTTGGGAATCTCGGTGTACATAGTAAGCTGGGGCAACATACGTGTAGTACTCCGGTGACTTGGTGGTGTAGTACTTGGGAGCCTGAGTGTAGTACTCAGGATCTTTGATGATGTAGCTTGGGGCAGTGTTAGCTGCGGTGTAATATTCTGGAACCTTGGTGATGTAGTAATTGTGGGCCTCAGTGTAGTAACCGGTTGGTGCGAATGTTGTCGTTGTGTAGTAAGGCGGCGGTGTGGTGCTTTGGTATCCACCATACCCAGGAGACATTGTACACCAGTGATCGACCCAGCCTTCAACGATACGACAAACGGCAACAGCACCACACCATCATCAACTATGCGGTAAATAATTTAAACATCAATATTCAATATGGTACATAAACAGATAAAAAACAAATAATTGACACAAACTCCATGAAACAGAATATTTACCCGATTGCGTACTGATAATACGACGAAGAATGCAGTTGGGAAGAGTACACTGCAGTTGTTCATCCATGTTTCCTTGCCAGTATTGTTCTCTCCAGCCAATCACCCTAATACAACAGCAAAATGATGATGTTCCATACGACGACGACCCAATTTGCTATTACAAAAGAAGGCAGCATCTCCAGCCTAATAAAAAATAAAGTCCAAACCCAATAAATAAAATCTAATTTAACAAGAACTTCATGTACCATCTAACAACAATATCAGAGCAGTCATTGTTGGTCAAGTTTTAAGCACTAACAGTTACAATAAGTTTTATGCAATAAAATCATTATGAAATAAAATGTTCAAGGATTCTTACCAGCCAGACGGTCGATCGTGCTTCGAGATCGGTATTGACTCGATAACCACCAAAATTTGAATCTATTTCCAAACCAGAAGCGACAGCCAAATCCGTTGTTGCGTCCCAACCGACAACCGAGACGACATGGTCAGTTTAAATCTGCAGAAATGAATTCTAGATTTTAATTAACATCGCTAAAACATGTACTGAAATAACTGTTTACCTTTTGACCATCGTATAAGGTCAATGCAACCTCGTCGTCTTCCATAATTGCAGCCTCAACATAAGTTTTGGGCAACACATTAACACTTTCCGCTTTCACCTTCTCGGTTGTCCATTGGTTAAACATTTAGAGGACTCGGCATGTGTTAGCGCCATCGATGTTGCGGGACAGCGTGACGTGCTCGTGGACATCTTTAAGGGCACCGCTCAGGGATTGGAAAAGATTTTTGTTTACCACCTAGCAAGAAAATGAAGGCTATTTTTAGAGGAATTCCTAGGACTAATTCTATTCGTAGAACTAATTCACAGAAATAAATTGCTAGCAGTTTAAATAGACTCTTAGATACTATCGAGCAGGAAGATTATCAAAGTTATTCAACATTTCATTAAGGTGTAATCATTAAGGCTTTTAAAGACGAATTTCGTTTGGAATAAAAATGTTTACCTGTGGCAATAACGCACTTGTCGTAGGTGATGGTACGGCCACCGCCAAGTTCGGCTCAATCGACTGACTTCTATCGTACTTGGGCGCTCCAGTGTAGTATTCAACAGCTTTGGTGGTGTAATAAGCTGGAGCCTCGGTGTCGTAGGTTGGGGCAGCATACGTATTTGTGTAGTCTCAGATGCCATGGTGGTGTAGTACTTGGGAGCCTCGGTGTAGTACTCTAGCGCTTTGGTGGTGTAGCTTGGGGAGCAGCACAAGTTATGGTGTAATAATCTGGATCCTTGGTGGTTTAACTGTAGGCTAAACCCAACAGTGCAACCTCGGTGTAGTAACTGGTCTTTGAGTATGTTGTTGTGTAGTAAGGCGGCGGTGTTGCGGTTTGGTATCCACCTTATCCAGGAGACATCGGTACACCAGTGGTCGACCCAGCCATCGACGATACAACAACCAATAGCAGCACGACAGCATAATTAACCAGACTACATTAAATATTCAACAATAACGGACAGATTATCAAACAGAAAAAATTAAAATTGATAAAAAATTCCACGTAGAAATACAGAATATTCACCCGTGATTGTCACCTGATAATACGACGAAGAATGCAGCTGCTGCCGGGTCGGAGATGCTCACTCGATTGACTTCCGTTGCCCTTTTTCTTTCCTTTTAAAAGATTTTCTCTCGAGGTCGACATCAACGATACAACACCCAACAGCAACACAACACCATAATTAACTAGGCAATAAAATAAACAATTGGATATTATTTTTCGAAGATAACTAGTCGTATCAACAACTCAAAACAAGATAGAATAGATTTACGACTCGAAATTAAAAATGAATATTTACCCATAATTGCGAACTGATATCACGACGAAGAATGCAGCTGTTGACATGTCGGAGACACTCACTCGACTGATCCCAATCAACTTTTCTCTCGCCTTTTATACAATTTTTTCTCACCCCTCCTCTCAAGCCTTGCGGCTTTTTTTACCTTGACCTTTTTTATCCTGATAAAACGTAAAAACGTACATTGAAAAACGTCCCGTTCTCACCCAACCTCTTCTCCACTGTATGACACCTTTTCGTAATGATCTCCATGACCTTCGATTGAAATGCAAACTGGCCTTTCCTTCTTTAGGTAGACGTTGCTGGGGATGGGTCTACAAAAACCAATATCAAAATGAATACCAAATAACTTATCCTTGTGGCTTTTCTACCTGCTTGATAATGTTGAAAAACGTGTCATTCTCACCCAACCTCTTCACCACCGCATGCCAGTTTTACGTAATGTTTCGACATGGAAATAGGCCTTTTTCTTTCTTCAGGTTGACGTTGTTGGGGTTGGGTCTACAAAAACCAATATCAAAATAAATATCAAATCATAAATGGTAATGGCTTAAACTTTAGTCACTTCAAAAAATATAGCAATTGACATTTGAGTCATTTGACTCATTTCTTCGGTGAATGAATAAATCTTCCATTTCGAACTGTTTGAAGGACAATCGGCTTTTTTGAAAATATTCTACTGCAAACTTATCTAAGTTTCAAACACATGATCCTTGCACCTGCGGCCGGAGCAGAAAATCTCAAAATAGAGATAAAAATAGGTAAATTATTAATTTAAAAAAATTCAAATCAAAGCTTCTCATAAAACGGTTAAATAAAATTAATAAAATAAGAAATTTGACGAAATTGCTAAAGCTCGATAGAATGTCAGAGTTCGTCCGCTACGTTCACAACGCTTAACTCAAAAATGAACTTGAATGATCCTAAGTAACCATCCAGGAGAAGCGGGGGGGAAAAAATCGTATATCCACAACTGATTTAGGAGCATGTAAAACGCAAATCGAATGATTGATTGACAATACCTAAACTCTAGGCCTATGGATTTTGTAACCGCAAATCAACAATGAAATCCTGCTGGCAGCTATTTAACATAAATGAATGACATTTACAGGAGCTAGTACCTTTAGCCTGTCTTTTACATTGACAGGTCTACCATCTTGAATAGTTGATGACCGCCGGAACCTATCGCGTGTCGTTTGATGCTGCATGAACAAAAGGGGAAAAATAGATCCTGTTACATGACCAACGCGTTTCTGCTACAATTAAGTATGCGCAAGTAAACGATGTTTTGACACTCGCTTTGTTTACGTTGCTAAGGAGTCAAATGTGTTGAAATTCGGGTTTTGCTCTTCACACCGAATGTAGACGGAAAGAACTCTGCCTGGTTGTGGCTCGGATATATAAAGGATCGTTGGCTGCAAACAAATACACATTATTCTCTGCCAAAGCAAAAGCTTCATGTCGTATCTAGCATTACCTTTTTTAATATTTTTTTTCATTTGGTTTAGCGTTTCGTTCAGCGACTCCTTGTCACCAACACCCCTCAATGGGCAACACCTCCGCGTCATCTGGGTAATTAAAAAAATTGAATTTGTATCTTTAGCAATTTGACTAACGGGTTATTTCTTACCCTCGTTTAAGCCTCGATGGAGTGGCAACCCTAAAGGATTGTCCGGACCGCTCAAAGGAGGCGTAGTTCTAGATTATCTGTCAGCCCGCTTCAACTTTACGTAAGTAAAATAAAATAACTTAAAAAAAAAACGAACTGCAATTTCTCAAATTTACATTTAACAAAATTACCTTATGATTTTGTATCTTCAAGGTACGAGATGGTCCGAGTGACGGAAAATTGGTTGGAGCCAAGGGCAAATGGTCGAGGACTTTTCAGCTACCTATGGGATCGAGTTGAGATTTTTTTTTAAACACATAAATAATTCAAATCGAAAACATTTTCTTGGAAGAAAGAATCGCCAAACAGTTTCTTGTATAATAAAAAAAAAACACACCACAAATACTATTTAAAAAAAGTGGGGACTTGGGCTGTTCACTTAAGACAATTGTGGATATCAAAAATAATTAATTCGTCTTCCAGGGTGAAGGCACTTAATTTTAACATGATTTTGTATCGTCCTTTTCATAACAGCAATGCGATTTGTTGCTCCAAGATGTTCTCCCGACATTTCGGCGCCATGAGATTGTGGACATGACATTACCTTGGGCGTACGATTATTTCGCTTTCCTCATTCCCGCCCCAGATGAAACGGTCAACATCGATTCCGTCATCAAACCTTTCCAATGGCCGGTAACGTTAAAACAAGACGGGAGAAGGCAGCAGAATTCCAGTTGTTACAGACCTTACAATAATCAAATTTCAGGTCTGGTTGGGAATAATCATTTCGATGGTTTGCGTCATCGCCGTTATGAATCTAACGCAGCGCTACTTGGAATTTCGATCCCAATTTAAAAGGGGATCACAAGAAAATTCAAAGCAGCGGCTAGGCAGTCAATACCTCTATGTGTTTGGCAACTTGATGTCGCAGGGTAAAATCTCTGATAAAAAAATACAAGTATATCAAAAAGGAAAAGTTAATTCTTATAACAGGGGGCCCTTGCACATCGAAACGGTTACCATATCTTCTAATTGCGACTTCGTGGACTCTAGCGGCTTTCATCTTTGTCCAGGCGTACAATTCGCTTCTCTTCTCCTACGTTATCGCGCCAGTTCATCAGCCATTAATCAATTCCGTCTACGACATAGCGGAAAGTAGCGACATCAATCTACTCGCTAAGAAATCGGGGACCATAGACACTTTGTTATCGGTAAGTTTTCATGATTTGAAACTCGCCAGGTTTTTTATTGGCTTAAATTTTTGGGAATCAGAACGTGAATAATACAGGCCTGTACAAGAAGCTAGGCAAACGACTCGATGCTCTTCCCAACTCCCGATGTCCTCTTGTGTCAGAGTGCATTCAACTGATTACACCGGGATCGAGGAACGTTTTCATTGATGTATGACTTAAACTTTATCTTCTAAATAGATGCTTTATGGACAGAAAATAAGATAAGCACAGAACTAATTGCAAACATTTTTTTTTTTCAAATCCTAGGCCGCTATTTATCATTTAGACTCGATAAAAGCAGATTTTGAAAAGACTAGCAAGTGCAATCTGCAGCTGGCAAAAAATTATTTCTATAGTGTTATTCCAACATTTGCCCTACGGAAAAATAGTCCCTACACACAAAGCATTAGTCAAGGGTAAGCAAATCAAAGGTAATTATTTTAAAAGACTGGTCGTATTTAAAAAAAAAACTGTTTTCAACCAAAAAGGCTATTGGAGCTCCAGGAAATAGGTCTGATCAAACACTGGGACCTGTGGTTCCGACCCATGCCTCAACAATGTATGGAAACTATTAAAAGCGGCTACACAACCCCGACAAACAAACATACCCCTCTTTCCCTCAAGAACTTGACTGGCGCATTTATCGTTCTACTAGTCGGGTTTACTCTCTCCCTTTTGGCTTTCCTTTGCGAACAAGTCGTTTCGATCCCTGAACGTCACCGCCGTCGACGTAATAAGTTACAACAAATGCCACAAGTCTTTGAAGGATCACCTAATACTGCTGATGAAGAAGAAAACGAGGCAACAAGCCTGTAAAGTAAACAGCAGTTGATGTTGACCAATGGAACTTTTGATTGAGTAGTTGAAGAGTAACCGGAGTTAACTGTTTAAAGCGTTTTCATCAAAACTCAACAAAATGGCGTAATACTTAGCACTAATAGAAGAAAGGATAATAGATTTTAGTCCCTTCACAATATTTATCTCTCCACACCTAAAACATTTGATGTTAAACTATTCCCTTCTGCACTCAAAGTTGTCATGTGTTGCTGCATATTTTCAACTTTCCAGCAAGCGGAATGAAAATGACATTTTTCTGGATGAGATTAAAACAAAGAGTTCGATTACCAAGTAACTATCACATCATTGTTCAACTGTAGTCACAGTAATAAATTGCTAGTACATCACAGTTGTCCCAATCTTAAATAAAAATATACCAGACAGTATAGAAAAGATTAAATTTACCTGTTGTAAGCTGTTTTTCATAGAAAACATATTGGACCCAGCACAATTGGATGGGAAGAAGTCTTGTGCTCTCCAGGTTAACAGTGACAACACAATGCACTGCCCATGACTATTATATGGAAATATGATAACAATTATTATAAAGCAGACACTTGGAACATTTTCAAGTCTGAAATCTCACCCAGAGTTGAAACTTGAAGGACAGAAGCTCAAAAAGCTCATTTCTTTAGCACACTAATACTGTAGAACCACAGACAGTCGGCCATGATGGCATTTGGTGTGCAAAACCAAACAATCGCCACTAGCGACACCTACCTACGTTTTCTTTACCTAGACCTGGGTGCGGAGTGGGCGCATTTATTTTCCGTGCTTTTGCAATATTGTGCGACAAAAAAATACACGTTAGGTTTACGTACGAAAGAAAGAATCAATTACTTCACATTTAAAGCACCGAGATACAGGTCGAATGAATTATATTAACTACAACGATCGAGTCAGTTTTTCGGCACTAAATCGACAGCTTTTCCCCTCAAGTATCTCAATACGTTGAATAAAAAACGACATGGCTGGGTAAAAAATTTCTCTACTAAAAAGATAAAAAAAGCCAATCCCGACCCGACGGTTAAAATGAGAAAAGCGCCTTGTAAATCTGACAATCGGAGGCTTTTCGGTCCAGTATCAAATTGTCTGACGTCACCACATTTACTACCCGATGGAGGCCAGTAAACTTTCTTCCAATAAATCCCAAGACCTGCTTCCATCATCTGAAGAATCCTGTTAAATTCGCAGTTTAATGAATGAACTTTCACTTTTTACAAAATGGGTTATTACTTTTTATCTAAAAGTAGTTTCAGAGGGGAATTGTTAGGTAAGGCGAACGCTACGTTAACCTCAAAGAATCCTTGTTTGGCAATACCGAGACGGCAAGTGCCCGATTGACGGACATCTTCATCAACTGCAGGCTCGAGACTCGATTTGTACTGCAAATAAAAATTCCACTATTACATAACATTAAAGAAAACTAGCAGAAGTAAGTTGTAATTACTGCAATGTAAGCACAATTCCCATTAACGACGCTGAGAATTCCGTCAAAATGCGTATCGATAAGAGTGCCACGTCGTTTACTCAATAACCCCTCTGTTTAGAACAGAAAGTTTATTAATTTTAGTAGTTTCAATTAATAAGATAAACTTTTACCTCCGATAGTTTTGTAAATCCCATTTGTAGCTTCCTAATCAAAATAAATAAGAATGAAATATAATGGTTTCACATTATAGATTCACTTACAATAAAAAGAGGATCTAAAGCTGTTCCGCGTTGCACAACCCACTGAAGATGAGATCCAGGCAGATCTTCCAGTCGATCGATGATGGGCGATAGTTTAGGGAATCGCAGAAAGGAGATCAGGATTCCGACGTAAGCGCTGGCAAACACGACAGCACTCAAACACCAAACAATTCCAAGCAAACGAGGCGAAAATCCAATAGAGGGCAATTTTTGTCCAGCTAAACAACAGGATTTTAGTTTTCAAACTAAATTTTAAAATGAAAAGATTTTACATTGACCGATGAGAACTCCGAGAATGAAAAATTGATTCTTCATTAAAACGGGACATTTTGCGTTGTAACGGGTGCACAAACATTTGAAATAAATCCAGAGGATTACGGGTAGAATAGTCACCAGCGCGATCAAGGCAATCCAAGTCTGTTTGGAAATACGCCAATTATTAATATCGATCATTATCTTTAACGTGAAAATTATACCTCCACATGAAAGGGTTTCGTGCAAGCTAATAATCGATTTTCTTCCGCCGGAGGTGGGATGAGTATGGCGGCGGAATCCGCGAAAAAAGCCGTGGAAAAGGCGACGACTTTTGATCGGGAATGGGTGACAGAAAACGGGCCAACACCAATATCAACTTTCTGCGTCGAATAAAACTATATTTAATCGGTTAAAGATTTAATAACTAAAAAAGACCTGACCTGATCAATAATCATTCCAATCATTCCACTCCAACTGCCATTCGGCATTTCTTTACCAAAAGTGTTGTCCTCTGGAAGTTTTAATTCGTACCTGCAAACGAAATTTTTTATTTGGATTCAGATAATTTTAAGTCAATTATCTCACGTGAAGTTGTACAGGTTTTGGAGAGCACGAATGATTTCGTAACAATATCCTTTGTATCCTGTGACGGTTCGGTTTGAATCCCGCTCCAAAATCACTAGAGGTGAATCCTTTAAATAATTGAACAGGTTAATAACGTGCAAACGATTAAATATTTTGTTAAAACATTACTTCCAAAAGGGTCAGCCGCAACTTTTTCCCGTTGAGTTGGCGATGCCAGTTGGCACTTTCAGGAAGGCCTTTGTGATCGAAACTGACCGGATCCGAGGATCGATTCCATTCGTGATCGTTTAACTGAGCGCATTCTTGTAGTTCTTTGCTCACGCTACAGCTCGCGGAAAATTGAAAACAAGAAATTAATGTCAAGTTTGAACTTCTCTAAATAAAAACCAGTTACCTGAACGGAGTTGTTTGATCCAGTAGTAAACGTTTGGTTAACTTATCTACAGTCAAGGAGCAAATATTTTCCTCCAGCCACTTGTAGATGATAAAACTGCCACAAGAGTATTGATTGGTTGCCTATTTTCAAATGCCAGTTAATTCAAATGTATACCAAGCTCATTAAACTAACTTACGTTTAAGCGGTATAGTTCCAAACGTTCGATTTTAAAATCAGATATTGCAGGTGTTGGGCAAGGTGAGAAATACAGACGGAGTAAAGGCAAAACTGACGACGCAAGCGACTCGATGACGTCGCCAACTTGACAGCGATTGACAGCCAACACAATTCCATCAAATTCCCTAACTCCACCTATCAAACATTACCACAATTGATTCTTAAAATTTAGAAAATGTAAGTCAAGCAATTATAAAGCCAAGAAAACACTTTACCCAAAAGGTGATGATTGGTATTGATCATCGACTCGTCTGACAATATCTCCAACGTTGTGAAGTTGAGGGATGTCGGACATTGGATACCTAAAGCGTCGTCGAGGACAGAACTCATCCACTTGTCGAGTGGACTAGTCGGTTGAACAAGGTCTAGTCTTTCATCGTGAATGAAACCTTTTGGCCGCCCCATGAAAATTGAAAGAACGATGATTAGTGGACATTTCCATAAACTGATTTTGGAAAAACATATTTACCGAGTCTGAGGCTGTAAGTCTCCACCATGACGCGACAAAAAGCGATGCAAATCCAAGTTGTAAAAGACGATGGACGATGCATAATTTTTTTCAGACCGGTAAGGCCTCAAGGAACTAGATAACTGGGGAATTTGCATTCAAGTTTTGCCAAACTTTGAAATTTCAAGCCATTATTACAGAGCGCATATGCGTGGGCAGACAGTTACTCAATAACTAAACAAAGAACTTAACATACAAAAAAGAACATCATCCTTTCTACAGTTAATTGGTAAATATTTGACCATTTACAAGTTTGGCATATCGATCGTCCAGCTGTGTTGGGTCTCACGATAAATGCAACAGTCCACCCCCACCCCCTCATAAAATAACACACCCCAAACGGGTAAAATTGAAGGATTCTCCGATAGCGCCGTCCAATCAGCCAGCTCTTATTCATTTTCATCCAACTTGATCTGGATATCATTTCTTGCTATCTGGACTCGAGGGACAGTGAATAATTATTTTCTTCTCCGGCTGCTGCGATTGAACTCTTTTTCTGTATAGTTTCGAGTAAGTGGTAATTGTTGAATCGGCCAAAGAGATCCGACGTCGGCATCATCTTCTTGGTGGAGGGGGACGAGTTTTCTAGGATAAAGATGAAACTCCATCCGACAATATTTCGATTTTTCAAAGTCGTCACGAAATTGATTCCAACGTCGTTGATTTGTGTGGCTCTGTCACTGCCGTCCTGATGAGATCTGGCGCTGTGTTTCATGCCCTCAAATAGCTGCTTCAATTCCGGCTGGATTACCGGCAAAAAGATGTAATTTCCCGAAGTGGCCTGTTCAATTGAAAATGATATAATAATACATTTAATAATAACCTATTAATGCGTTCTGTATACATACCTTTGAAATTTTATTGGAAAATGTCATGGGAGAATGGAAACAATAGTCACCCAACCTTTGCACGAATGCCGGATTAAACATGGGTACGGGACGGATGCAGATGGCACCGATGGGTTTGTTCGATTGCAACAGCCACAGGTAGAAAACCGACTGACCCAAAAGGAAATTGGGAAGGACAGGCATTTCGGGTGGCAATGAGAAAGAAGGTACGGGGATAGTTTCCATTGCCAGAGAAAAAGCTGATGTTTCAGCGATTTCCTGTGGGGTAAATTGATCGACTGAGCCATTCACCTTCTCCATTATGGAATAAATGAGATGCGATATTAGTTTAAAATCTTGCTGGTTTCGGTTTGTCGCCTTCGACGAACGATGACGTCCTTTCGTCAGACTTCCTAATATTCGGAAACCTTCCTCAAATGAATCAAAAGTTGGAATGGGTCGATTGTCTTGATCGTACAAATGGATGGCGATTTTGGTTTCACTACAGAATTTGAGCTCTGAAACAGATTTGAATGTTTCTTGAAGTTTGTTCTCGCACAACTCACGACATTTATTCAAATTCAGAATGAGAGTGTCGATTGTGTCGCCAGATGTCGAGCCCTTGACAAAATTCGCCAGCTCAGGCAGGAAATCCCCTTTGTCTAGAGAATCATTTAAATTCTTCAATTCCTTAATATGAATGATGTTTTCATCTCTTAAATTTTCAATTTCTCTTTTCACTGTCGTTGCCAATTCCTTAAATAGAGAAAGATCTTTGTCCATGTTTGTTCTCATTTCAACAGCAATAGATAGCTTGTTTAACTGCTCGTCTTTCACTCGCTGGAAATCTTTCTTGAGGCTGAAAAAGTCATCTAAATGCCTGACAGTTGTAGTTGTCATGTTGAAGGTAGAATGTTGAGATGATGTGCAGCTGGAGGTGGCAAGGGATTCACACTCGGTACACCATCTTAGCTCCCTGCCATTATCGCTGGTATAAAAGTAAATAATCAAAATTATTTATACTAAAAAATTAAACATGTCAAGTTAGTTACCTCAAACTGCTATCCATTACCCTCTGATTTTTACGTTTTTTAAACATGAGCAATTGAAGGGCATATTCATTGGTTGATAAACTATCAGGTTCTTGCCCAAAGGTTTGACAACAGGTTGGGCAAGCAAAGGAACCTTTTCTATAGATTTCCTATATGAAATAAATTGTTGATCTAAGTTTATGACATTATTTTAATACATTTTAAGAAGACACACCCTTAGACACAATATGCAGACAGTGTGTGAACATGGAAGGAATTTCGGTTTCCTACAGTTGGCATCGTATTCGCACCAGCAAACATCGCAGTTAACGAAATCATCTATTGAATTAACATCTTTGGGTGCCGCCATTTCAAAACGTACCGACCAGAAATAAACGATAAACTAAACTATAAATGGAAGAGAGAGCTGAGAGCAACAAGTTGCCAACTTATCACTATTTACATTGTGTGAGTGAGGCTGGTGTTCAAACCGCGTCGTCTGCTGTTCAAACCGCGGGGGATTTGAAATTTGCCCAGAGAAACACGAACAGAATCTCTTTGCTGTGACTGATGTTTGACTTTAATTAAACTATAAAAATTGGGTGAATGTTTCTTAACGTCAATACATGATACACATAACGATTACAATTTTTTAATACGCTAAAAAGGGAAGTCGTCATTTAAGGGGAAACGGGATTTTTGAAAAAAAATTTATGAGTGAAGAGAAATTACACACCAAAGTGAAAAAATGAACTAACTGATTATTAAATAAACTGGACAACCAAATAAATTGAAGAGTGGCTCACGCTTCCTGCTAAAAAATATATTACGCAACACAATTAGCTTGATAGAACCAAAATAACATCAGGTTATGGCGAATCTTCTGGAGAGTGAACAATAGCCAGGATTGAATCAATCATTCCTTCAGGTTCTTGAAAACAATCATCATCTTCGTCGGTTTCCAAATCAGCGGAAACAACTGGACATGCCGCCTGTTTCTTACGCATTAACGAAAACGCAGCGTGCGACAATGACGCCATATTTCGAAAAACGAGCGAATCTGATGTGTCCTCAGTCAGCAGAGTGAATCCATTTTCGAGAAGTGGACACGTTGGAATGGGTTGATTGTTTTCGTCGAAAATCTTGACAGCAATCCGCATTTTCTTCCTGCGTTCGTACTCGGCGGCGATGGCTGTCGCAGTTTCAAGTGTCGATTTGGACATTTCCAAAGACTTTTCCCATTCATCTTTCGTTTTTGCCAAAGTTTCTTCAGTGTTTGAATTTTTCGAATTATGAGATGCCACTTCCGCCAAGAATAATTCCGTCATTCCGTTCTGAGAGTTTTTTCTAGTCACTTGCTGAAAAATCTCCAAACTGTCCAATTTCGAAAGTGTTTCCGCCTTGAGCAAGTCATTTTGAAATTGAAGTTCGCGTATTTCTTCCTCTTCAGCTTTCACAGCTTTTGAATAAAGATCTAGGTGGACTTGAATTTCACTAATCTTTTGAATGGTCGTGGTCAAATTTTCATTTTCCTCATTTTTAATACTGTAAAATTCGTTCCTCAAGTTAATGAAGCCATCTAAATTCTTGACTGTGTCTGGCTTAACAGTAAGGAGGTCATGTTTAGAAGCTGGGCAATCTGCCTGTGCCTTGAAACCACAAGTAAAGCACCAACATTGTTCACTGGAATTATATAGTAAGATTATTTAATGCATATGTTGGGGGGAAAAAAATATGTTTAACTTACAATTCAAACTTTGTCATTTCTTTGTTCAACTTGAGTATGTGAAGGGCAGAGAAATTTGTGGGCAATGTTTCTACTAATTCCAAACTTGCGTAATTGGATACGTTGCGGCAAAAGGGGCATGAAATGGAACCATCCTCAAATATTTCCTATAAAATGTCAAATAATTTATGTAAATAATAATCATTTCAAATTTAGAAAGTGAGTAATAATCACACAAATATCTCATTACCCGAAGGCACGAAAGACAAATGGTGTGCGAACAAGGTAGACTTTTCGGCTTCTTTGTTTCCTCATGGTATTCGTTGAAACACACACCACAAGTGACGAAATCATCACCTGCATCACTCTGAATGTTGGCTGTTGCCATTGTTCTTCTGATCTAAGAGGTATTTGATCTTAAGTCACGAAAAACAGATCGTTACAATTGCTAGTTTCACTTTATTTAAAATGGGGGGGATCTAAATAAACAATTACGAGTATCTCAAAATAACCATATTTATCTAACAAATGATAAACTACACCCCCTCCTAAAATAAGGCCCTTAGCCTTATCTGTTATCTTAACTCGATAATATAAAATAAGAACAGTATAGATTATTGGTTACAATAGTTTAAGATTGTATCAAGCATTTAAAATGATTGCACGCCATTTCTATTGGGTAATAGGTATATCATTATCTTTTCGACGCCTTAAAGGTCTACTGTAAATTAACCGACTTACAGTCAATGCTGATTACTCGTGTTCTGAAGTGTCGATGGTTTTTAGATGGCTGCTTTCGATTCTAAAATTTTGCTGTGAGCAAATTACAAAAACATTATCGTGATAGTTTAGAGAGCTACTGGAGAAGAACTGAGAAAATGTCTAATAGCAACAGCAGTTGGGTAAGAACTGAAAAATTAGATAGCGCATCAGCCCTTTACCCCAATGGAGCTAATCAGATAATGTGTGTAACAAGAAACAAAACAAATTCAAAGTTTAAAAAAAACACCCGATTAAAATCTTTGTTGAAAAAGAATGACTACAACGGCTGAAAGAAACCTAGGCGATGAACAAAGGTTAGTAAAAGCTTCTAAATGTTTTGATGCATTGAAAAGTGTACCTATTATGATGATATGATATCAGACGGAAACGAAGGTGGTGTGTGTGAGAAAATCGCAGCATTTTAAATTGATTATAAGTTTATAACTTACGGTAAACGATCAACACAAATTAAATTGCAATACATCTAATTTCTTGAACTTTGGGGTAACCAAAAAAATGCAACTGTCGTCCGAAAAATGTTTTCTTCCATATCTGAATTCTGGGGGAAATTTCTTTTATCCTTGAAGGAAGTCAATCTGAAATAATGCAATTTACGTAATTAGCATGAGTTAAATTAATAAAGAAATGAATTGTACCACAAAATCGAGCAGTTTTTCGCCTCCATTTTGTCGTCCTTTCCGAGTTGACATCGAGACATTAAAGAAGACACGACGTGCGAGAGTAAAATCAGATCTTGACGTACAAGCGGATCGTTAATTTTGGAGATACCATCTGAACCGTTTCCGGTCAGCAACTGGAAACCTTGATCGAGAAGAGGACAAATCGTATTTTGGCGCCCATCCAAATCAAAGATCTTGATGGCTATTTTCTTTTTCATCCATTGTTCATATTGACACGAGAGAGACGCCGTCTCTTTGAGACTTTGCTGGCACGTCTCCAAAGACTTGTCTAACTCGACTTTCAGCTTGTCTACCATTTCTTCTGGCGTTGAATCATCCAAACATGAAGCTACTTCAGCGAGGAAGAGTTCTGTAGTTTTGTTCTGTGGATCTTTTTCGCTTATTTGAAGAAGGCCATCCAATTTGGAAACGATTTCATCCATGCAAAGGTTATTTTCATTCTGGAGCTCTTCAATTTGTTTCTTGGCAGCCTCCACAGATTGTGACAGCTCATTCAGGTAACTTTGAATGTATTTTCTCATTTCAAGTCCTACAGTCAAATTGATCTTTTCCTTTGTTTTCTTTGCATGGAATTCTTCTCTGAGTTCAACAAAGGCATCTAAATTATTGACTGTGTCTGCCGACAGATACAGGGTGGAATGTTTGGAGGTGGCACAATCAGTTTTTGCCATGAAACCGCAAGTGAAGCACCAATATTTATCACTGTAAAGATATAATGAAAATTAGCATCATCACTGTAAATGGTAAATACTGAATATTGATACTGGGACAGTTAATTCCTGAAAACATACCATGTATCTTCCAATGTAGTTAATTCAACTATTTGTTGATTCAACTTCAGGATGTGAAGAGCATGAGAGTTAATAGGAAGTTTTCGAACATCTAAATGGCCACCAACTTTTGAACTTTGGCGACAGTAGGGGCATGCAATGGCATTGTTGCGAAATATCCCCTTTTCAATTCAAGATTATTTTAACTAGTAACACACCACTACTAAAAACACTTAATTTTGTAAATTTTACCTGGAGGCAAGTAAGGCAAACAGTGTGAGAACAAGGTAAGACTTTTGGCTTCCTGGAATCTTCATTGTATTCACTCATGCAAATACTGCAAGTCACGAATTCGTCTTCGATAGCTGACGCCATTTCCCACTGCAAATGTGCGTTATTTTGAAAAAGATATCGCTGGCTAATTAAAAGTTATGTTTACGAACACAAATCTAATCTAATCGTTAAGAAACACGTGTTGAGAGAACTACAGTAGGCTAAATTTGATTTTGCAGAATGCAATGCTCCCAATGCATGGCAGAATGATACACAACCGTTAGTGGCGCCACACACGGCGAAGAACAACATCTAATTACGGAACAGCGGGAACGCACAAAAATTATGAAATCAGTTTTAGTGTTGATTCTTTCGTTAAATGGGAAAAAGGAATTACTGTTCATTCTTAACGATGAGATTTAGAATTTATTTTCTGATTTATTTTCCCCATTTCTTCACTCATGTCACTCGAAGAGAAATGAAGACACGGTTGACGATAAATAAAAAAGAGTTTAAAACGAAATGGATGTAGTACGGGAATTGTGAACGTAAAATGGTGCATGAAGCATTTCTAGGTTTTTTCTCTGCTTTCAAACAAGTATGAGTAAAATAACACAGTCTGGATAATTAGAATAAACCTTAACCTTACAATGTTTCGACATCAACACAAAACAGAAAACAACAAGTTAGCGCACCAACTTTCACAATTGTTACATTCAAGATCAACAGCTTAAGATAAATTGGGCGGAGAATTAATTTACTGTTTACTAAAAAAAAAATTTCTTTATTTCCATTACACCAGCCAACTGCTAATGTTCTTCGCGTTCCGCTGTAGAAATGGGATCCTTTAAAAATACGTCGGTCAGTGAGAAATCATAGGCTTTCCGCTTTAGGCTTCGAGGACTTTAATTGACATTGACGATGTCTTCGAACCATCAACTTTTGATGATGAAGCCGTTGCTGGAATTGTCGGTTGAGATTTGTGTTTCACAATTACATACGTAGAATTGTCTTTGAGCTTTTGCTCCACATTACATACATTAGGAGCAGAATAGTCACATAGAACTTTGCCCGTCTTTTGATTAACCAACAGGATGAAGTCGACCGAATCTTTCCACGGCTGATCAGAAGAGGTGCTGGGAGGTGTCAACGAATTAATGTGGCTTTGCGGTTCTTGTAACTGAGACGACTTCTCACTCATTGCGTGGAGTGAATCTCGCACATGGTTAGCACAGTAAACACTGTTTGTTAGCGCATCACTACTGCACCCGTCCACAAAACATAGTCTTCTGTCAAACGTACTCGGGCTTCTACTCTTTCTCGAACTGATGTGGGCCTTTTGCTGCACACCTTCAGTTTCCGATTTTCCCTTCTCTTTGGACGTTAAGGAAATATTCGGCTCCTTGGATGAGACCACGTTTTTGAACCGTTTAGATGCACAACTTTCTTCCTGTACTGATGTCCTTTTTTGTTTCAATCGAGTAGATGGACTACTTGAAGACTCAAGGCTGGATGATGCAATCGGCGAAACAGACCTTGTCGCTTCTGTCAACTTTCCGTGTTTTATATTATAAACTCCAACTTGACGGTTCAGCTCCTCGAATATTTGTTTTTGCGTTAACATCTCTCCATCGACAATAGGCTGTCCTTGATTGAAGGGTGGTTTATTGGTAGCGGGTGTGGTTTCGATAGGCGTCTTTTCTTCTTTCGATTCCGCTATCGCCGAAGATGAAAGTACTGAAATTGATTTGACAACAGACGTGGGCCTTGACAAGGAAGATTTCAGTTGGGATGAGTTTGACTGAATTTTGGCTTTGACGGGGCACGAAACATTTTCTGAATTTTGAGTTTCTTGATTTTTGATGTTTTCCGATTCTGCATCGCTTTGGGTAGCCCCAACTGCATTTTGTCTTGGCAATGAAGCATTAGACATGGGTTGGTCTACAGCAGGCGGAGCTTGTACCACCACAACGCCTATCAGGTAATCTGAATTGCGGTTTTCCTGAAAAGCTAGAAAATAGGAAATGTGAGGATGAATGTAGATGGTAGAGAATGAAAAAGTTACTTACATGGTTTAACGTAGAACGGTAATTCGAAAGGCAACGGACTCTCTTTGCCCAAAGGAACCACATAAAAGGCTTTAAACCTCAAAGG
Source organism: Daphnia pulicaria (assembly GCF_021234035.1). Classification (NCBI taxonomy): domain Eukaryota; kingdom Metazoa; phylum Arthropoda; class Branchiopoda; order Diplostraca; family Daphniidae; genus Daphnia; species Daphnia pulicaria. The sequence goes on from NC_060914.1 coordinate 12,350,511, forward strand.
TAGTTTTGAATCTTGAGCGCCAGCAATAATGGCAAACATGTCCAGGAAGTTTAGTTCATCGTAGAAGAACTTGTAGCCTTCAATATCAGCAGATGTAGCTGCTGGAGTAATTTGGAAAACAACAATGTGTTCGGCAATCGTTTGGTTCGTTTCTCTCTTTTTCCGCAAGTAAGCCCAAACTTTTTCGGGTTCGACAGTGCCCACAACTTTTATTGATTTGGGCATTTCCAAGTCAGCAAGAACAGAACGAGTGTCGTCCTAAAAGAAACAAGTAAACATCAAATTGGTATTGTGTTAATTGATTCTATTTATAACTTACGACCAGACTATCCAAGCCGGCCTTGAAACTCCAGCCTCCGTGAATGAATGTCCCATTCCAAAAATTTCTTTTCGGGTCCGATAGACTAATCTCTTGGTTGCGCGTCATAATATTTCGATCACTCCCTTCTCCTGGTCTAGAATCACACCGTTTATCCAATGAAGGGATCATCCTCAATGTGTTTGCGTTTGAAACTGAACCACGTTTACTGGCATTAGCATTAGCTGATCCCCAATCATCGGTCGCAGGAATACCAGCAATTGTACAACTACTAGCAATTGCTGTAGCAGGCGTTGCAGCAGATGAATTGCTCGCGATACCCAAATAATCCAATACAGGTTGACTGTTAACAATACGTGCATTATAGCTGGATGTCGGAGTATTTCTCGCACCTCTTGAAGCAGTGTTGACACCGGTTACCCATGGACTGCTGGCTTTGTCTGAAGCTGATCCCATATCATTCTTCTTTTCACCAGAGTCAAAACTCGATGGTTTTGTATCTGGCGTGACTGTAATTGTTCCCTTATCGTCAAAAGCCGACAGAACAGTGTTGGAACTAGGTGCACCGTAACTGGATGCAAGAGAATTTCTTGCACCTCTTCCGCCAGTTGAAGGACAATTGTAAGATAAATGCCCGTCTTGGTTGCACTGAAATATTTTTAGTGAAAAAGTTAATTTTGTAATAGTAATTCAACTGATGTAATGGAAGTTACTTTAAAGCAAGGACGTGTGATTCCGCCACCAGCCCTTCCGCCACCTCTTCCTCGAGTCGGGCCAGTTGGACAATTATAGGACATATGGCCTTCTTCATTGCACTGAAACATTCAAGGCATAATAAATAAGTAACCTTTGCATTTAAATAATTGTTACAATAAATAAGTTACTTTAAAGCAAGGACGTGTGATTCCGCCTCTTCCACCACCTCTTCCACGATTGGGATCAGTTGGACAATTATAGGACATATGGCCTTCTTCATTGCACTGTTAAAGAAAGAGTTATAATTTTACAATTTAAAAAATATTTAAGAATATTACCTTAAAACAAGGACGCAATGGCTTTATATATTTATCACTGTAAAGATATAATTACAATTAGCACTTTCACTGTAAATACTGAAAATGACTGAATTTTATTGATATTGGGACAACTTTTGACAAGCATACCATGTTTTTTTTGCTATGTTTTGCCATGTTGGAGTTAATCCCGCAATTTTTTTATTCAACTTCAGGATGTGAAGAGCATGATTGTTGTTAGGTAGCCTTCCCACATCTAAATGGCCATTTAATTTAAAACTTTGACGACAGTAGGGGCATGCAATGGCATTGTCCTGAAATATCCCCTTTTCAATTCAAGATTATTTTAACTAGTAACACACCACAACTAAAAACACTTGATTTTGTAAATTTTACCTGGAGGCAAGAAAGGCAAACAGTGTGCGAACATGGCAAGACTTTAGGTTTCCTGGTATATTCATTGTACTCATTGATGCAAATACTGCAAGTCACGAAATCGTTTTCGAAAGCTGACGCCATTTCCTACTCCAAATTTGCGTTCTTTTGAAAAAGATATCTGGCTAATCAAAAGTTATGTTGACGAACACAAATCTAATCTAATCGTTGAGAAACACGTGGTGAGAGAACTGCAGTAGACTAAATTTGATTTCACAGAATGCATGACAGAATTATACACAACCAAGGCGTTGGTGGCGCCACACACGGCGAAGAACTTACGGAACAGCGGGAACGTACAAAAATTACGAAATCAGTTTTTGTGTTGATTCTTTTCGTTGAATGGGAAAAATTAATTACTGTTCTGATTTAGACTTTGCTTGTTAAATTTTTAAGGTAAATCATAATGAAATTAATTGAAATGAGGGTCGGAGATAAAAAGGAAAATGAGTGGCTTCCCGATGAATGCGCCATGGTGTGTTTAATCCATGGAGCATAGAAACTGACTCTAGTGTAAAGGATGGAAGGTTTTTTGTTACAATCTTTAGCAAGCGAAAGGATTCCAATTTGTCTCCATTTGCCATTTGAACGTTTGAAAATCAGCGGACTGCCGCGATCGTACTATAATTACACACGAATCATTAAAAGTTTAAAGAAATTCAATTTTGTGTGATGTTATACGTCGCTTATGATGCATGCTCCACTTCTTCCGAGACCATTGCCTTTGGTGCATAACATACTGTCTTCAATCTCGCCGAAAGAATCTCTACAATACGACTTGGACATGACAGTGGCCCTCATCTTGTAAAGGACTGCATCATTGGGAAAGTACTCCATTTGATCTGCATAGCGATAACATTTAGTAATATCAGAGTAATTTAAGTTACAGAGTTTTATTCGACGAACCTTTAAAAGTTGAACCCCATCCTGCAATGGTGACTTGTTCACCGACGTAATCTATTTCTTTCCAATCGGCCAGACAAACTGGGTGAACAAATCCTAAGATATGTCAATGCCAAAAGCCATGAATGAATTATCGACATAACCTTGAGTGTTATGTTATCTTGATACTTGAGAAGGTGACGACAGATGGGAGTTTAATCAGGGCGATATCTGCGGTCAGCGTTTCCGAATAGTCCGGATGAAAAAAGAAGCTATTCATGTCTAATTCGAGGGATTGTCGGTTAACATCAACCGCCGTTTTATAGTTGTGCATGCCCAGTGTAACCCACATTTCTGCAACTCGATCCCTGGATTCATAAAAAATTCAATCATTAATATCAACTGGATTTGTATTGATGTACACCACTCACCCTTCAATATTTGTCTTCAGGCATTGAGCAGATGTAAGAATCCATTGATCTGATATCAAACTTCCTCCGCAAGTGTGCCTAGTACCGCTCTTCGTGAATATTCGAATGTCGGCTTGCCAAGGGAATTCGATATAGTCTGCCTCCACTCCGACACCGATCTTGTCTTGGCCTTTGTTTGCCTTCGAGATGCTATTGGACACTCCACAAGCGTATTGAGCGTTTTCACCTTTAATGTTAAAACAAAGTTTTTTTTTTCTTATTAGTAAAATTAACCAAAATAGAACTGGAAAAAAGGTGCGCTATTTACCAGGCGGTGACTTAGTCATGAAGAATAAAAAATACATGGACGTAAAAGCCAAAATACCCACGATGAAAACAGGGGCTCGGGAAAGAAAAGTGGACATTCTTGGTAAGTCAGTGAATTAAGACAAATGATCGCTTAACGTCCGTACAATTATTTGTATAGACTTGAGTAGACTGGGTCAGTGCAATCACAGGAAAGTAACGTTTTAATTTCGTTATCTATTGGCACAAAGTTTAAAAAAATTACTTACGGAGGAATGTGCGTGTGTAGACCTGGACAACACAAATTAGACTGATACGAGTAGCTAGGGAAAGGTTGTGTTTAAGCCAATTTATCTCGCATATAAATGCCAAGCCAGTGCCAGAGGTATTACACAACGTCATGGTGTGAATTCATTAAACTTGAAAATGTCAACATATTTTAATGGTTTGGATCAATTGGCATTCACAGACAGTCGCGTGGTGGTGAAATTAATTAACAACACCATCTTAAGTCATTTAACTTGATAGCAATTTATCGCCCCCTACAAAACTGAACGCAAAACTAAAAATAATTAGAGATACAGATAAAAAGGCGTACGTGTGGGGACCAGACGAATACGGGCTGGTTGTGGGAACGGGAGTTGAAGTGACGGTTGGAGGTGAATTTGTAGGGGCCGTGGGTACAATGACGCCCTGGATCCACGATGAATAGGAGCTGATCCTGGTGTAGCCACTAGGAAAATTCTTCTGACAGCCTAGGCTTGAGCCGAATGAAACGATTCCAATTTGCTTCCATTTGCCATTGGATTCTTTGAAAATTAATGGCCCTCCACTGTCACTCTGAATTGAACGAAAAGACGTTACTCTTGCACATCGTGATTCACAGATCAATTGAGCTTACTTTACAAGGCCCACTGCGATTGGCTCCACTGGTACAGATGATTTTCTCTGTAATCATGCCGGGATAGGTATCACTACAGACGCTATTGGAGATGACTGGAACTGTCACTTTGCGGAGCACAGGACTAAGGCTAGCACCGAAACCTGCGGGCCCAAAATATTTTGTTTTAGTTGTGATTAAATCTTGTACAGGATCTCAACTGTTACCATCCGAAGTGAAACCCCATCCGGCGACGGTGGCAGGTTCGTTGATGTAATCCGGTTCAGTCGAACTTGCAAGGCAGATTGGACGGATGTATTCTAAACGTCAAATCAAAAGTTATCAGTGCAAAAACAGACCAAAATATAAATAAATTAAAAACTTAATACGCGAGAAAGTAACGGTAGTTGAGAGTTTAATTAGGGCAATGTCGTTGGAGAAATTGTTCACGTTCCAGTCAGGGTGAACGACGTAATTATTCGCAACGTACATTTTCCGATTGATTTCATCAGTCGCTGCATAATTGTGGACTCCTAAATAGACGCTGATTCGCTCCATCTGTTGTCTGTATGAATGGATTAAAGAAATTTTAAATAAACTTTGTGTGGAAGATAAAGATGCTGAACCTACCCTGATGTGAGTAAAAGGCAGTGGGCGGCCGTGAGAATCCAATGATCGTTTATCAAACTTCCGCCACACATTTTATCATCGTTGTTAGCTATCTCGACTACGATCAACGCTTGCCAAGGGAATTCGTTTGGCGCAGTTTCCTCTCCACCAACAATCTTGTTGCTTTCAGAGTTTGATTGCATAACATTTGTATTCGCCACTCCGCATTCGGCATAAGAGCTGTTGTTCTCACCTAAATAAAAACATGATGTTAACAAGAGATAATAAGATAAGATTTTTTCGTTCTGTTTTATTTACCAACAAGCATAACCTTATCTTGTTCTGGCGTAATATTTTGGTCCTTTATTCGTTGCACAACATCAGACCTAGTTACAGTTATCACGGTGTGTGGATGGAATGAAAAGGTCGAAAAATCCTGCCATTGTCAACCATAATAAAATTATCCCACAATACAAGACAGATAACAAAATGATTTTACCTTGACATTAAACTTGGAGCTGAGGTACAGTCCGTTAGAAGCGACAACTGAAAAAACACTCAAAATTGCCGCTGCTAAAAGAATGATACCCGCCGGAGGATGGATTCTCTTTCGAAATTTGAAATCCATTCTGGATCGTTACTGCAACTGAAAACTTTGTACAATAATTAATAATATCAAACGACTTGAGCACGGCGTGTAGTATCTTCGAATGAAAGCGATCAGGAACATGCGGGTGGTGTAAACCTTTTTGTGAAATCCTAATGATAACGGATCAATGCACATGACAAGGAAAAATTGCCTGAATGTTGCAATAATAGATTTTGATTTATCCATCGTTATTGCTGTTTCGTACGTGCAAGTCTGTAGAGATAACCAATAAAATTATCTTGGACGGGAGTCACACAAAACCCCCGACAGACCAGCGACATATTAATCAAAAGCAAAGAAGACGACCTTTCAATCACTAAAAGATAAACAGGAACAACCTACTTTTCTCGGTGTGATCCTGCGTCTTGCTTTTGGACAATACTTCCATCCAAAACCATGTTTAGTGGAGACTAAAAAATAAAAGAGATTAATCACAAAATAAATTATCTGAAAAATTTTGTTGATTGATCGCATAAAAGAATAGTGGAAATGTGCTTGTTTTGAAGAACCTAGGCTTTCAAACAGTTAGGCGTTCTGTAGATAAAGAATTTGCTTTAAAGATTTAACCTTTACGCAAAATTAGCTGACCAAAATTGGTGTGACGTTAGCTCTTAATTTTATTTGCGATACATCTACATTATTAAATAACTTAGCGATTAGAGGCAGAAGCGATATCGATTACAAGTTTTAAACCTATATCGAACATTTTTTAATAAATATCAGGATTGATTGTTTAGTTTTCCTTTCGTGGGTATTGTGGACGTATTTCATTGCTGGAAGTCTAGTCTGAATCTGAAAAAAATTGTACATGAAAATCAAAGGTCTGATCATACCGAAAATGGAAAAATGTTAATTAAATAAAACCTTCGTGATCGTTTGAAGCGACACCGGAAAGAAGATGGAACATTTTCTGTCTCTGCAATAAAGAAAATACGACGTGTGAAAGCAATGCCGACTCTTGTGTGATGAATGGGACCAAGACTTTGGTGACGTTGCCATTGATTTTGCCCCAAAAATGCCCGTCTCGGATCAATAAAGAGCACTCAGGCACAACATGATTTTTTTCATCCACCATTTTGACTAATATGCCGAGTTTCTTGCACAACTCAGACTCGGAAGTGACCTTTAGACTTTCTTTGTAATATGCATCAACTGGTTCGTTTAACTTCTCTTTGCCTGCATCCACCATTGTGCTGTCGTTATTATTCAATAGAGACCATACTTCAGATGAGAAAAAGTGTGCAGGAATATCACGAGACACCACTTCTTCAGTAGGCTGTGTTGCCTTCAAAGCTGCCAATTTGGATGCCATGTGAGTCAAGCGCAGAATGTTTTCTTGTTGAAGTTGTTTAATTTCTTCCTGAGCAGCCTCCACCGATACAGTCAGAAACTCCAAATTCTTGCTAGCATGTTTTTCTTTGGCTATAGCTGTTGTAAGGTTTTCTATTTCTTTCTTTATTCCTGCTTCTTTTTTGGCTTTAGCAAAATTTTCCAAATTCCTGATTGTGCCAACAGTTAGATCACCAGTATGATGATTTAGGCTACTGCAGCTATCAATTGTTTCTGATCCACAACTGAAGCACCAACTTTTTTCTCTGAAAGGTAAAGAATATTTTATAATTATGAACATGTCAAAATAAAACACATTAAGGATTCTTACAGTTTAGTGGATGAAGCAATTTGTTGGTTTAGTTTAATTATTTGAAGAGTGTAAATATTGTTAGGCAGCAACCTCCTTATTAAATCTGCTCTGTTTAAATCCTCAGTTAAACCATTATGTTGAGAAACATTTCGACAGAAGGGGCATTTAAGAATAAACATTGGATATTGATCTTGATGAAGTATTTCCTATTTCAATTTGGAAACAGAAAAATATTTTTTAAGGGGGAAGCATTTAAATGAAATAATTACCTCCAAGCACGTAAGGCAAATGGTGTGCAAACAAGGGAGACATTTCGGTATTTTGAGGAGTTCGTCGTATTCGTTCATACAGACACAACATGTCAAAAATTCTTCATCGACCGTCCCAATATTTACCGTCGCCATTACGCTGTTTATTTCTCTGTTGAAACTTGAAACCTGAATAAATTGTTACAGGGCCAATAAAAGACATTCACGTCCGGTTTAACATACGTCTCCAGTCAAGACTCAAGAGACCACGATGACGATGGGATTGCCGCCAGCACTCCAGCAGACAATAGTTTCAACCAAAGCGACATTGCCATAATTTCGTAAAGTTATTTTTATTTGCAATTAATTTGTAATTGTAATTGATATGTGATATCATTTCCGTCCCGAATCCCAATCACACTTCCCACTTCCAGAATTAAAGAAATACGGATTCCATAATAATTTTTTTTTAAATAATGAAACTATTCCCAATTCGACCTCCATCTATTTTTTAAACAGATAAAGCCTGAAACGTTGCAAATTTTCCTTCTAGCTCTAGCTAATCAAGCAAGTTATAAATTTAAATAAGTATTAAAGTCAATTAGGAGTTAGGGAAAGAAAGCAAAGTTTGCATGATTCTGAATTTGTCACTATTTTTCTTAGTTTATTGTTTATTTGTCTTCAAGTACTAATTATCAGGCTATATTTAAGTCATAAAGAGTTCATTCTCTCTATGAAAACAAAAACAAAAGTACCCAAAAAAAACATAAATTAAAACTTCTTTTCGATGCATAATTCAGATCACGAACTCTACTTGTCGGGAGATTTGTTAGCGGATTCTATGGTCAACGAATAGCTGCCCCGTTCAGACTTGCTAGACTGGCTCATGATAGTTACGGATCCTTTTGTTGTGCAACGGATTAAAAAAAATAATAATATATAAAAATAAAACGGATAAAAATAAAATAAAACCTTTGGTAGTGCATCGAACGATGTGGCCAAAGAGCTCGTTGTTTGTCACCGCAGGAGCCACTGCACATTTGGGATTGTGCCAGTCTTTCAGCGGAATGATAAAGTTCCAGCCAGTAACAACTTTGTATCCAAGTTCATTTTCAACCATTGCGACTCCAATGGTAGTGTTCGAGTCTGCTGTTCCCGTCTTCTTCGAATTGGAATCAAACATACTGGGAACCACAGGATGGAAACCCGGGTGGTAATCAGTCGTCAATGAGAACGATATAAATACTCCAGGAATCGCCTATCAAAAAGAAAATACTGAAATATTTAAGGTGAAAAAATTACTTAAATGAAACCATACTTTGTCAATATAACTTCCAAAATTCTTTGGCGATTCGAAGCAAAATTCTCCCAATTGCTGAACAAACTCGGGATGAAACGCAGGCAAAGGGCGGACATGGATTTCGCCTTGGAAAGTACCCGACTTGTATAATTTCAGGATGAAGATGGAAAACTGGCCCATGACGAATCTATTGCTCTTGGATGGCAGTCTAGGAGGCAATGATGTCGGCAATGCTTGCACAGTGCTGACAACAGTGGCAGAGGGACAAGTGACGACTGCCGAAGATTTGGAATCACACACTGCCGATGGAAGGTCTTCTTCCATTGAGTTCTTCTGCCGCTCCAAAAACCAGAAAACAGCATGAGAGAGCAACTTTGAATCTTGTTGGCATAAAGGACCATTTAATGAAGGGCTGATGGGTAGGAAACGAAACCCGCTCTTTAAAATGGGGTGCGTCGATGTAGGGCGATCGTTTTCATCGTACAAAAGAACTTGAATCTTCGTTTTCCGTCTTCGTTCGTACTCTGAAGCTACCGCAGTTGCTTCGTCAAGTTTTTGTTTGTATACTTCAAACGATTCCGTCATCTTCTTTTTCAGTGTGTCGACGGAATCGGTGGATGTGGAACCTTCTACTAGTGACATCAACTCGGACAAAACCATGTCCCTTTTTTGACCATTTTGTGCTTCTGTTTCTTGATCAGTATCTGACGATTCATATTCTTCCCAGACTGAGACCATTTCCGCCAGACTAAGATCATTATCTTCTTGACATTTTTTGGCTTCTTCTCCTGCAACATTGATGGCTTCAATAATGAGGTCCATTTCTTCTTGAACTTTCTTACGCGTCTGAATAGCCAGTGCTAATTTGCTCATTCCAGTGTCCTTGATTTCCAGTAACTCTTCTTTTAATTTTAAAAGAGCATCAAGATTTTTGTTTTTCATCCTGTCATTAAAAATTTTAGATCAATGTTAAATTAAGAATACTTTAAAAGTTATGCAAAACGTACTGGGGATACATGAGATCAATTGGATCTGGAACAGCTGATCGCTTGTTAAGTTTAAGCATTTGAAGTGCATAGGTATTGTTCGGCAGTATCCACTTTGAACAGTCGGAGATATCTTTGGAAGCAACATTACGGCAAAAGGGGCATGTAATGGACTTAATAGTGGTACCTTGCACTATCCCCTTTTAAAAAATGTAAGAAAAGTCAATATCTTTACCAAAGTCTTGTTTCTATTTCAAATGGTTACCTGAAGACAAAGAAGACATACAGTATGCGAACATGGCAAGAATTTTGGTTTCCTAATTTCCTCGTCATACTCCCACAAACAAACGCCACACGTGACGAAATCGTCGTTGTCGTCGTCGTTACTTGCCATTTCTCACGGCAGTTCTTTAAAGGCAAACGAATACCTACGTCTAGTAAATTTTAACGATTAAATGATACCTCAGATTTTAAAACAAACACGTGCAATTCTTCATAGCAACGCATGGAACAGGGCTTGGCAGAAGTTTATGCAACCATGATGAAAGCAACCATGCCATCCATTTATTGCAACCATGCCGGATATTTCAAAACTAGTACCACTTGATGGGCTGGTGGCGCCTCTATTGGCCGATACTTAAAAACTACTTAAAGTATAGAGGGCCAAGTTGGAATTATTTTTCCATTTCTTTTCTTTTTTTACATTACCATTTCTCATCTTTTTTTATCTTCAATTTTTTTATAAGTCGTTAGTTGATGAAAATTTTATTTTATAGAAGGAATCGTCAAGAATTGTATTGTGTTGTTAACTTGTTAAGTCGATCGAATTGAAAATTCGTAATCGTCGCTCGGCTGCTGCTGCTGGAAGTCGTCGATATTGATGAAGGCAATTCCAGGACTTGCGGTCGGTTCCACCCTGTGTGAACCCGAATATCGTCGAATCAATTGAAATGAAATAATAATAATCATCGGCGACTATTTACGGATAAGTGTTGGAATTGTACCGATGGCCATTATGTCAGACTGGTTGTCACATCTGTTGATTGATTGGTCCAGTTAAAAGTGTTAGCTCATGCACAATTTATTTTAAGAATAAATCCTCAAGTTAACAGCATTGCGTTATCATGTAGTTTCTTTAATGCATTTATGGCATTGATACAGGGTTGATCCGGTTTAGAGTGGACTTTCCAAATGAAGGATCTACTGGGATTCAAGACTTATTGTGTAGTTGATTACTTCAGATTTCTTGGACTTGCTGAGTTCCATAACGATTTCATTGGGTGAATCGGAAGTATTCATGACATGGCCAAACATTTCGACTGGCAGGGGTGATATTAAATTCTTATGCTGGTGATTTACAGGACTCACAGAAAGGATCAAGCTCCAGCTAGTGATAGCGGAGGAGCTCAGGATCGAACCGGGCAGACTAGATTTGTTTAAGATTATCCCGACCTCACCAGGAGCCGCGTTAGGAGTGGTGCCAGGCCAAGGATTAGAAGTATAATTGGGAACCATGGGGTGAAATAGAAGATGGGACATGGAGAACAAAGCAAATACTCCAGCGTGCGCCTGCAAAAGTGTCCATTTTTTAAATGAATTTCAAATTTTAATTGTTTAATGGGCGATACCTTGTTAACAGTGGTGACGAAATCTTTGGGAGATTTGTAACAGAATTTGCCCAAGTGTTGGAGAAATTCCGGGTGAAATGTGGGCGCAGGACGGATCCGAATTTCACCTTTAAGAGCGCCCGATTGAAACAGCCTCAGGATGAAAATTGATTCTCCCAAGACGAATTTGTTGTTTGCAGTTGGGGTTGGACTTGGGAATATGTAGGTGGGTTTAAAAGTGGGTGTAACAGTTGCGGGGGCTGGTGGGGAATTCATTTTCATGGCCGACATCAGTTCTGCTATGTGAAGGTAGTTTTCCACCTGAAGCTTCTTGACTTGCGCTCCAGCCTCAAATATCGTTTTCATGACAACATCCAACTGCTCTTGAACGTCATAGCGCGTTTCCAGGGCACTGGCTAATCTTGTTCGGTAATCCCTGAAATGTTACGATAAAATTAAATTCGCATATTTATCTTACGATTGAGTAAATTTAAAAGAAGATTACAGAGAACTGGCAGTTGTTCCAGTTGTTTCCTTTTCCTTCTTTAATTTGATGATGTGCAGGGCGTACAAATTGTTGGGCAGACTTGTAACAGTTACGCCGACAAAGTTCTTGCGGCAAAATGGACAGGAAATCATGTCCTTTAGGCAGATTTTCTAAGATCAAATAATGTCCAAGGGTTTAGTAAAACAAATATAAATGACGTCATATTCGTTTTACCTGGAGACAACTGAAGCACACCGTGTGGGCACATTGGAGAAATTTGGGTTTCCTATTTTCCTCGTCAAATTCACATAAGCAAACACCGCAATTGACGAAATGTTCCGTATCGCTAGCGTCGTCTAAAGCGCCGTCCATGTTCTTTACCTACTGTCGTCCGACTCCCATCTTATCACCTTTTTTGAACATTGTTTGATTATCACCACTCCTTACAAATGCTTTAAAAGTTGCGCAATAGCCTGACGAATCTTGATTAAAAACTGACTGCGTTATCACAGGCCAATGTAGAACAAAACATTTAGGAATATCTTAATGAAACTAACATGTTAAACAAACGCTGAACATGCAATACATTTCCATCAAATTTTTAATTTGCTCTCAAAAGCTGTGATCTTATACAGTTTTCTTTCAACGGTTAGAATTAAGGATGTACATGCAATCTTCGATTAGAACTAAATACCTTATTGAGGTAGTACTACTGGGATTCGAGAGTCATTGTGTAGCTTCCTCTTTCGTTCTTTTTGGACGTACTCAGCTTTGTAATGGCTACATTGGGGTGATTGGATGTGTCGATGATGTGTCCAAACAGTTCGGCGGAAGCGGAAGTTATGATCTTTCTTTGTTGGTTGTTGGCAGGATTCAATGGTATGAACAGATTCCAACCTGTAATGGTGTTGGGGCCGACACCGACGGGTTGATTCTTTTTCTTAAAAATGATCCCAACCTCACCCATTTTTGAGACATTAATACGAGTTGTCTGATTAGCAGCCGTAAAAGTTGGACGAAATGACGCATGAGACATCGATATTGAGACGAACACTCCAGCCTGGGCCTGATAAACCAAAAAGTTATGAAAATCTTTTCATTGGCGGTAGAAAATTAATCAAAAACGATTACCTTGGCAACAGTAGAGACAAAATTCTTTGGTGAATTGTAACAAAACTGTAACAACTTTTGCACAAATTCCGGGTGAAATGTGAATGCTGGGCGGATCCGAATTTCGCCTATTGACGTGCCGGAGTTAAACACTTTCAGGATGAAAATGTAAGTATGCATCGAGGACTGGACCAATTTGGCAATCATGGGGGATATTGGATTTGGCAAAAAGCTTGACGCTGTCGGTTGCGGAGTAACTTCAATGAGCGACAGCAGTTCCGCCATTTCGATATTGTTTTCTTCCTGGAGTTTCTTCACTTGATCACCAACCGCAGTGATGGATTTCACGATGGCATCCAATTGCCCTTGTACTACTTTTCGTTTCTTGAGAACAGAGGCCAATTGCACCGTTTGCTCCATCATTACTGCCTTTTTTACCGAATTACAAGATCGACACTCCCTAAAATGGTTAAGATTCATTTAAAATTTGAATAAAAACTACATTTTTAAAAATTTTGTTTACAAAGAACTGACGGCCGTTACTTTCGTCTTTTCCCTCTCTTCTTTTAATTTGACCATCTGGAGGGCGTAGGAATTGTTGGGCAGACTGGCAGTGTCGCTTATTAAGAATGTTTTGCGGCAAAAAGGGCATGTAATCCAGCCAGCGCCAGCTCGACATATTTCCTATAATCGTTAAAAATTCACGAATTGGATTTGTTGATACTATAAGAAAATTATTAAAATACCTGCAGACACTTCAGACAGTACGTGTGGCCACATTGTAGAAATTTGGGCTTCCTATTTTCTTCGTCAAATTCACAGAAACACACACCACAATTCACGAAATGTTCTAGATCGTTGGTAACGTTAGCCGTCGCCATGTCCGGACGCCTACTAACCTTATCGACTTTTTTTTCGTTTTCTTTCAACACGTTTTACTATCAGAGTTAAAATCTCCGGATCCTGGTTTGAAGGCGGCTGGAACCATTATCAGTTGTTTATGATCACTTTCAAGTTGTTTATAAGGTAATTAGGTACCTAGGATTATACTATTAGAAGGTTTATATAATTAGATTACAATTCTTATAAACGTTGGCTAACACATTTCAAATTTGGTAAATTTAGATAGTAGATTTTCTAGAATAAAAACGTTGAAGGGTTAAATAAAACTTTAAATATAAATGACGTCATATTCGTTTTACCTGGAGACAATTGAAGCACACCGTGTGGGCGCATTGTAGAAATTTAGGTTTCCTATTTCCTCGTCAAATTCACAAAAGCAAACACCGCAGGTCACGAAATGTTCCGTGTCTTCCTACATGTTTGATTATCACCGTCAATTGTCCGGAAGTCGGTCGTCACTTCACACACGCTTAAAAGATGAGTCATGGACTTGGGAATATCTGACGAATCTTGATTAAAACTGGACAGGTAACGACTACGTTATCTCAGGCCAAAACAAAAAGAGCTAGGAAATAAGGAAATCTCTCGTCGAACTAATGTTAGAAGCTAAACAACAGGAGAACATAACACACATGTCAATCCATTTTTAATTTGCTCTCAAAAGCTGCGATCTTACAGTTTCTTTGTTCAACGATTATATAATTTAAAAGGTATGCGATCTTCGATTGTAACCAAATACCTTACCAGTGAGGGGGATACTACTGGGATTCGAGAGTCATTGTGTAGTTTCTTCGATCATCCTTTTTGGACGTGCTCAGCTTTGTAATGGCTACATTGGGGTGATTGGATGTGTCGATGATGTGTCCAAACAGTTCGGCGGCGGCGGAAGCTATGATTTTTCTTTGTTGGTTGTTGGCAGGGTTCAATGGTATGAACAGATTCCAACCGGTAATGGTGTTGGGACCGACACCGATGGGTTGATTCTTTTTCTTCAAGATCATACCGACCTCACCCATTTTTGAGGCATTAATACGAGGTGTCTGATTAGCACCCGCCAAAGTTGGCTGAAAGGACACAGTATGAGACATCGATATTGAGACGAAAACCCCAGCCTGCGCCTGATCAAACCATAAAGTTTTATAAAATCTTTAATATGTAAAAACAATTGATCAGATGATTACCTTGTCAACAGTAGAGGCGAAAGTCTTTGGAGATTTGTAGCAAAACTGTCGCAACTTTTGCACAAATTCCGGGTGGAATGTGGACGCTGGGCGGATCCGAATTTCGCCTATTGACGTGCCGTTGTTAAACACTTTCAGAATGAAAATGGAAGACTGCATCGACGACTGCACCAATTTGGCAATCATGGGGGATATTGGATTTGGCAAATAGCTTGACGCTGTTGGTTGCGGAGAAACTTCAATGAGCGAAATCAGTTTTGCCATTTCGATATTATTTTCTTCCTGAAGTTTCTTCACGTGAACACCAACCGCAGTGATGAATTTCTCGATGGCATGCAATTGCTCTTGAACTCCTTTCCGTTTGTTAAGAACTGCGGTCAATTTCTTCGTTAGATCACTTATTTCTATCGATCCACCAGCTCGACACTCTCTAAAAAGCCAAAAGAAGAATATAAATACTACTAAGAAAAATGGCGCGCGAGATAATTCAAATTACATGAGACTCGTAGTTTCCTTTAATTTGACCATCTGAAGAGCATACGAATTATTAGGAAGACTGGCAGCGTCACTGGAGAACGTTTTGCGGCAAAAAGGGCACGTAATCACGCCATCTCGCCATATTTTCTGTAATCGTGAAAAAAATCCAAGGATTAAAAATAAAAGTAGTAACAGATTGCATAAACATTATTACATTATTATTCATTAATTACCATTATTATTTATTATTCATTATTATCAAAATTATTACCTTTAAACATTTAAGGCAAACGGTGTGGGCACATTGCAGAAATTTGGGCTTCCTCGTTTCCTCGTCAAATTCACATAAGCAAACACCACAATTCACGAAATGTTCCGTATCACTAGCGACGGCCATAGCCATGTCTTAGTTTGATGCTGACTGGCTTGATCAATGAACAAAATGAAACAGGAATATTCACCATAATACGCTTACGTAGCGCAAACGATTTTTCAAAATTCAGAGTAAGAATCAACGTTTAAGTTGTGTAACAGGTGTCGCGATATCTGCAAGGCTAGATTATGGGTAATATAGCAATTCGAGGAAATGGGCACAAAAGTTGGAAGCTGTTGCGAGATACGAATGACGAATGCATTATGTTAGAGTTGGAAGTAAATTGGAATAAGCGAAACGAAAGAAAATGGCATAGATGACAAGTAAAAATGTTGAACTGATTAGAATTTTAATTTTAATTAGACAGTTAACATATAGGACTCATTTCTACTCAAAATATTGGGAAGAATTTTTTACTGATTCTTGGCAATGTTAAATTCTAATCTTTCAATGTGTTAAATAATAAGACAAATTGCGCTCGTTAATTATAACTGGATTGCGCATTACAAATACTACTGGGATTCGAGAGACATTGTGTAGCGGTCTCTTTCGTTCCTTTTGGACATGCTCAGCTCAGCCACTGCTTTATTGGGTGAACTGCACGTGTCGATGATGTGTCCAAAGAGTTCGGCGCCAGCAGAAGATATTACGCTCTTTTGCTGGAGGTTTACAGGATTCAACGGTATGAAAAAATTCCAATCGGTAATGGTGTTGGGGCCGAAACCGACGGGTATAAGATTACTTTTCTTAAAGATCACACCAACCTCACCCATTTTTGAGGCACCAATACGAGCTGTCTGATTAGTGGCCCCCAAAGTTGGACGGAACTGCCAATGAGACATAAATATTGATACGAACACTCCAGCCTGCGCCTGATAACCCAAAAAGTAACGAAAATCTTTTAATTATTATCGTTAGAAGTTAAATAAAAAATTACCTTGTCAACAGTAGAGGTGAAAGTCTTTGGAGATTTGTAGCAAAACTGTCCCAACTGTTGCACAAATTCCGGGTGGAATGTGAGCGCTGGGCGGATCCGAATTTCACCTATTGGCAGCAAGATGTCAATAGACACTTTCAGGATGAAAATGTAAGACTGCATCGACGACTGCAACAATTTGGCATCCGCGGTCATGGGGGATATTGCATTTGGCAAAGACCTTGACGCTGTTGGTTGCGGAGTAACTTCAATGAGCGAAATCAGTTTTCCAATTTCGATATCATTTTCTTCCTGAAGTTTCTTCACTTGATCAGCAACCGAAGCCGCGATAGCATCCAATTCCCCTTGTACTTCTTTCCGTTTCTTAAGAACTGCGGTCAATTTCTTCGTTTGCTCCATGATTTCTGCGTTTCCTACCGATCCACAAGTTCGACACTTCCTAAAATGTTTAAGTTTATTTAAGTATTGTATAGAAAGTGCATTTTTTTTATTTTAATTTGGTTTACAAGGGTCTGACCGCCGTTACTTACGCATTTTCTCTCTCCTCTTTTAATTTGATCATCTGGAGGGCATAGGAATTGTTGGGCAGACTGGCAGTGTCGTATAGGAAATTTTTTCGGCAAAAAGGGCATGTAATCACTCCAGCTCGACATATTTCCTATAATCGTTAAAAATTACGAATTGGATTTGTTAATGCCATAAGAAAATTATTTAAATACCTGCAGACACTTCAGACAGACCGTGTGGGCGCATAGTAGAAATTTGGGTTTCCTGATTTCTTCGTCAAATTCGCAGAAACACACACCACAATTCACGAAATGTTCTAGATCGTTGGTAACGTTAGCCGTCGCCATGTCCTATCTCTTCCTGACTAACCTATTCGATCGTCTTGGTTTCCTTCAAAGCTTCATTATCAGTTCTTTTACAAATCTCCACCTGTATTTCAAAGCGGCTAAAGCCGTTATCAGTTTAGTTAAGATAATTTTCAAGTTGTTTGTAATGTGCGTCATTGGAATTTAATTTAAAAAAAAACGTTACGATTGCGAAATAGGATAACAAAAGAAAGAAAAAATTGCGTTCATAACGGAACCATTATTTAAGCGCTACTACTAGAACGGTAATCTAAATAGACTACTTAATTAAAATTGGCAAACACATTTCAGGTTTACAGGTTTGAAGGAAAATACCGTAGAGTACTAATGCCTCATTGTATTTTTCTTTAATTCTTTCCCGTACACTTGAAATCTCCGTTAAAGTAAAGTTTGGGTTGGACAACGGTTACCCTACAGATTACTACTGGACTATAGAGGTGATTGCGACTCTACAGTGATCGTGTAGCCCGCTCTTTCCGATTTGTTGGCCGAACTCAGTTTGATAACAGTTTCCATCATAAAACGATTGGTAACGCGACCGAATAAATCATTTGCCGAAACCTTTTTGACATGTTCCTCGTACTTTGGGCTTCGGAAATCTTCCAGCGGAAAAATGAAACTCCAACCGATCACTTGGTCGAATAACGACTTGAAAAAAGTGACACCGACCTCGTCTAACTGGTCAGCAAATGTTTTCACATTCTTGGGTTTCCGTGTCACAGCGTCGAAGTTTTCCATTTTGGGCACCACCGGCTGAAATTCGGCGTTGGCCATCGGAAATTCGACGTAAACTCCGGATATGACCTATTGCACAATCAACGGAACTTTAAAAGGATTGAATTGAATAGCTAATAATCTTAGTGTGCTACCTTACTGACTGTGCTGCAGAATACCTTTTGGGTTTGGAAACAAAATTCTCCCAATTGTCGCGTAAAGTCGCAATGTTCAAACATGTGCACAGGACGAATGATAATATTTTCTATGAGAGTCCCCGACTGATAGATTCTCAAGATGAAAAAGGAGGAAGCGTTCAAGACAAATTTCTTGGTAGAGGTTAAGGGTATGGAAGGTGGCAATTGCACGACTGGAGTTGGTTTCTCGCCTTTACCATCCGTCTCTACCATTGCAGAGGTGGGCTCTTCTCTATTGCAGACGTTATTTTGAAGTAATGAAAAAACGGCATGCGACAGCAACAGGGAATTTTGGTGGACTTGAGCTCCTTTTAAAGCTGGACTAAGAGGTTGGAAACGGAATCCTTCTTCCAACCAAGGAACCGTTGGAATTCGCCTGTCGTTTTCATCCAACAGATGGACAGCTATTTTCAATTTCTTGCGGAGTTCGTACTCTGAAGCTATTGCGGTCGCTTCACGACATTGCTGTTCGTACCATTCCACGGATTTGGTCATCTTCTGTTTCAGCGTCTCTGCAGTGTCGTCTGCGGTGGAACCTTCGACAAAAGACATCAACTCTGAAAAGTACAATTTTTCCTTCGGTTGACCATCGGGGGAGGATTTTTTACTGTTTCTTTCCAACAATGTCATCATTTGAGCTAAGTGAAAACTATTCTCATCTCGAAGTTTCTTGATTTCATTTTCCGAACACTGGATAGCATTCAAAAGTAGAGCAAGTTGTTCGTGGACTTTCTGGCGTTCCTGAATGGCCGTAGTCAATTGGTTGGTCCCAATGTTTTTCATTTTCATCAGTTCTTCTTTTAATTTGAAGAGCTCTTCTACATTTCTGATTGCATCAGCTGTCATTTCGACTGACGAGTGACCAGATGAAGTACATGTCCGTTTCTCTGCCGATCCACAAGTCAGACACCAGCTGACTGCCCTAAATGTGTGGTTTTATTATTTTTTTTTAGTAAAACGAATAGTTTGATTAAAACTACTTAGCTGATACTTACAAAGGAGTAGTCACAATCTCGGATAGTTTCGGCAGCACATTTTTATCCTTTAATTTTAGTAGGTAGAAGGCATACGCGTTGTTTGGCAGACTCTCGACATCGAACTTGACAAAAGTATCACGACAAAAAGGGCACGTAATCGTGTCTCCATGGCGAATTCCCTGAATAAATTGAACAGGGGACAGAAGTATAATTTAGTTTAGATAATAAAACGATTGAAACAATTTACCTTCAAACACGAGAGGCAGACGGTGTGGGAGCATTGCAGAAATTTGGGTTTCCTATCATCGTGATCGTATTCGAAAAAACAAACGCCACAAGTTATGAAATCTTCTACGTCGCTAGCCGCTGCCATTTCCCACAGTCGACTGTTTAACATGTTATCCATTTACCCTAATATTTGTACTTGTTCTTATCAGTTGGTCGTCTGACTAAACGAGACACAACAACCTTTTTAAATATACCAAAACGAGTCTTATACATCTACGCATCTACTTTTTAAAGCATAACCGGCTTTATCAACGAACGATTTAGTATCATAGATAAAAATCGTTCAACAAAAAGAACACTAATATACGTCTAATCTAATGATATCAAGTAGAAGGAGATGAAAACTGTAGTTCCCTTGATTCTGTTCACCCACTGCAGTGCACCCGTTCAAATTAGTTTGAACAATTAATGACTAAAATTAGGAAATTAGGAAATTAGGTAAAAAAGTCTTACTGGGATTTCAGTTATGATAAAATTTGCAGGTCTGTGAACAGGTTCCGATCCCGAGCGGTGAATAAGACTAAGACGACCGCGAAGAGCTCCTATACGCACGGAAGATAGTATCGAGATGGAGAACAACCTGGATCTTTTGGTGAAGATTCACAAGTCCAATGGCACTAAATTCTCTGAAATGAAATCGCAATTTCTAAATATTTCAAAAATTAATTAACGTTATAAAATATCCTTGGTGTAATTGACTATAAGAACTTGACCACCTGGATAGCAGAGGAATTGTCAGGCAGACTGGAAGTGTCGGTAGAAGTTGTTTCACGGAAGAAATGCAAAAACGGCAAACAAAAAACTCCTATTTCTCACAAAAACATATGACAAGGGTCCTACGCCATTAGCGTTGGCCACCGGCCCACACAATTTACGAGTTCATGATGCCGACTAATCAATGAAGAAGCAAAAATATTCCAGAATTTAGACAGTCAAAGATTACCGACGACACACTGACATTTAGATGTTAGATATGCAGCGACGAAATTTTCTCGGAGCTATATATTTTGTCTTTAACCTTTAATACTTAATAAGGATAATAGAATGCGTACTGGATTACATATTAAGAGAACTAGTTAATTATTGGGACTCTATAGTTACGGTATAGTTTGTTCTCTCCAACTTGTTGGTCAAACTCAATTTGGTAACAGATTCCAACATGTTGTGGCTAATGACACGACCGAAGAGGTCGTTGACCAACAACTTTTTCACGTGCACCTCATGCTTGGGGCTGCGGAATTCTTCCAGTGGAAAGACGAAGCTCCAACCGGTGACTTTGCCAGACGAGGTTTTCACCAAGGTGATACCGATTTCATCGATTACGTCAGCTTTGAAGACGTAGGTCGAACTTGTATTGGTGTCGATTACGTTCGGAATTTCAGGCTGGAATTGTTGGTTGGTGATCGGGAACAAGACATACACTCCAGGCACGACCTACAGATATATAAATGATTAATAGAATTTGAAACAATAAATAAATAAATAACATGTCACCTTGTCAATAGTGTTGCAGAAAATCTTTTGAGATTGAAAGCAAAATTCACCCAACTTTTGAACAAGTTCCGTTATCCAGGTCAATCTGAGCATGGGATTGAAGCGAATTTCTCCTTTAGGACTCCCAGATTGAAACAGTCTCAAGATGAAAACAGAAGACGGAGTCAACACGAATTTGCTGCTTGAGGGAAACACATTGGGAGGTAAAGTTACTGGAGATGATTTAATAGCGGATTTTATTTTTTTCTCCTTTTTCGTTACAGTCTTCGGTTTTTTCTTGGCATCTTTTGCCGCCACAGAGGTGGACGACGAATTTGAAGCAACAGCCAACTCTTGAGGCTCTTTTATTTTCAATGGGATCTTCTGCCGTTGTAGTAAGGAAAAGACGGCATGCGAGAGCAAAATAGAGTCTTGCCGGATTGAATTACCCTTTGGAGATGGAATAAGAGGTTGGAAACTAAATCCTTTTTCTAACAAAGGAAGTGTCGGAATGGGCTGGTCATTTTCATCGTAGAGATGGACGGTTATTTTCAATTTCCTTCGGAAGTCGTACTCTGAAGCAACGGCTGTGGCTTCACAGAGTTGTTGCTCGTGCATCTCGACCAATGTTGTCATCTTCTGTTTCAGAGTTTCGGTCGTGTCATCCGCGGTTGAACCATCAACCAACGACATCAACTCTGAAAAGAACAAACTTTTCTTTTCTGGAACATCCTGGGAATCCGTTTTCGATCCATTTCTTTCCAACACCGACACCATTTCAGTCATGCGGAGGTTGTTCTCATCTTGGAGTTTCTGCACTTCTTCTCCGGAACACTGGATAGATTTCATGATCAGCGCCAATTGCTCTTGAACTTTTTGACGCTCCTGAATGGCCATGGCCAGCTTGTTTGTTCCAGAATCTTTCATGGCCAAAAGTTCTTCTTTTAATTTCAAGAGGGATTCCAAGTTCTTGATTGTGTTGATCGTCATGTTGACCGATGAGTGGCCGGATGAAGAACATCCTAGTTTTTCAGCCGATCCACAAGTAAGGCACCAATGGACTTCCCTAAAAACATATTATTTCGAGATTAAAATAAAAAATAGAAATTTAAAAATAGTTGAACTGATGACGTACACAGGAGCGATGGGGATTTCAACTGGTTTTGGTGGCTCTTTCTTCTCTTTAAATTTGAGCATGTGGAGTGCGTAAGGATTGTTTGGCAGACTCTCGACATCGAACTTGACAAAAGTATCACGACAAAAAGGGCACGTAATCGTGTCTCCATGGCATATTCCCTGAATAAATTGAACAAAGGATAATTTAGTTAGGATAATAAAACTCTGAGTAAACATTTACCTTCAAACACGAGAGGCAGATGGTGTGGGAGCATTGCAGAAATTTGGGTTTCTTGCCAACATCGTCGTATTCGCAAAAACAAACGCCACAAGTCACGAAATCTTCTACGTCGTTAGCCGCTGCCATTTTCCGCTATCGACTGCCTCCAAGTTATCAATCGCTCCAACATTTATACCTGCTTCTTATCAGCTGACTCATCAACTGTTTAAATAAAGAAAAATGAGTCACAACATCTATACGTCTAAAACATTTAGTAGATTTTATCAGTCGGTAAAGACTAAAGCACAAACATTCTTTAAACTGCAGCTTTCAGTTTTTATCGTCTTATGCGTCATTTTGAGTGGTCCGAACCTTTGTCTTGATTTCAAGTTGACTATCGTTTTTATTAGAATTTCTCTACTAATCCAATATTATCACGTGAAATGAAATTGCGACTGTATTTTGCCTGAACTAGTTTCACACACTGGAGTATACAGTTCACATTCCAGTTTGAAGCACTACATTATTAAAAACTCGTAAATTAGGACTCATACCTTACTGGGATTCCATAGTTATGACGTAGTTCTCATGTAAATGAGCAGGTTCCAATCCCGAGCGGTGGGAGGCCACACGACCAAATAGCTCGTTGGAAGATACATTTTTCACGTGCATTTCGTACTTTGGGTTTCGGAAATGTGCAAACGGGAACATGAAGCTCCATCCGGTGATGGCGTTGTTATTTCCGTCGGAGGACAGAATCAAATTGGTGACACCGACCTCATCGACGTTTTCCGCTTTTGGGTTGCAGTGGGATCTCTGATTACCAAGGTCGATCATACTGGGAATTACAGGCTGGAATTGAAGATGTCCCATTGGAAATAAGACGAACACTCCAAACTTATCCTGTATAAGGAAATTCAGTTTAACCGTGATATTAAAAACAAGAAATTAGTAAAATAGTTACCTGATCGACGCTATTACAAAAAACCTTTGGGGATTTGTAACAGAATTCGCCCAATTTCTGCACAAAATCCAAGTGAAATGTGGGCACGGGACGAATAAAAATTTCACCCTTTAGAGAACCAGACTGAAACCATCGCAGAATAAAAACAGACGACTGTCCCAAGACGAATTTCGTTCCATTTGCTGGTACAGAGACCGGCAGAGATACGCTTAGTATTTTAGCAGCTACCATGGTACGTTTCTGGTGTTCATTTTGCAATGCGGATGGAGATAACGCTGGAGAAATAACAGCACTGGCCGTTTTTGGTCGCAGCTCATTTTTCAATGAAATCTTTTGCCTTTCCAGTAATGAAAAAACGGCATGCGATAGCAACTGGGAATCTTGTCGGACTTGAGATCCTTTCAAAGCTGGACAGAGCGGTTGGAAACGGAATCCTTCTTCTAGCCAAGGAACAGTTGGAATTCGCCTGTCATTTTCATCCAACAGATGGACAGCTATTTTCAATTTCTTGCGGAGTTCGTACTCGGAGGCTATTGCGGTTGCTTCACAATAATTTCGCTCATACAGCTCGATCAATTTTTCCATCTTCTCTTTCAAGGTCTCTGTTGTATCTTCTTCGGTCGAACCATCAACCAACGACATCAATTCTGAAAAGAACAATTCTTTCTTCGGTTGACCATCCTGGGCACCATCTTTTGATCCGCTTCCTTCCAATATCGAAATCCATTCAGCCAAGCGCAGGTTGTTGTCATCTTGAAGTTTCTGTACTTCTTCTTCTGAACTCTGGACGGATTTCTTGATCAGAGCAAGCTGTTCTTGTACTTTTCTCCGTTCTTGTATCGCCATGGCCAATTTGTTTGTCCCAATGTCTTTCATTTTCAAAAGTTCTTCTTTTAATTTTAGAAGGGATTCCAAGTTCTTGATCGTGTCGGCCGTCATGTTGACAGAAGAGTGACCAGATGGAGTACATCCTGGTTTCTCTGCCGATTCACAGGTCGAACACCAGCTGACTTCCCTGGAATGTAAATAAATTAAAATCGTAAAACTTATAGTTTGCTACACATTTGTTACATGACTTACATAAGTGTAACAATGTTTTGGGGCTCTTTCTTCTCTTTGAATTTGAGCATGTGGAGAGCGTACGGGTTGTTGGGTAAACCGGTGACGTCCAAGCTGAGGATCATTTCGCGACAAAATGGGCAAGTAATCAGGTGTCCTTTACGCATTTCCTGAGCCACAATTGAGACTTGAAATAATTAATATTGCAAGTTTAGTCAAATTAGTTTACCTTTAAACACGAAAGGCATACTGTATGAGCGCATGGAAGAAATTTGGGCTTCCTGTCGAAATCGTCGAATTGGTAGAAACAAACTCCACAATTGACGAAATCTTCGACGTCGTTTGCTGTGGCCATTTCTCACAGTAGACTGCCCACATCGTATCAATTGCTTCAGTGCATAAATGTTCTTCTTATCAGCGGAGGATTGGATTACGACACGAAATTTATTTTCGAAGTTGCTTCATTGTACTCAATGGTCTTGCATACGTATCTTAACCGGTAAGGAGTATAGTATCATCACAGATATCACCGATAAGTATTTACCTGAATACGAAAAGAAAATAATAATTCAGACCTATAGATTACAATCTATAAAAATGAATAAGAACCATAAAAATTGACAAAAGCAATTAAGTGTATGACAAAAAATCAATTTCTTAATACAGATTGTTTCATTGATAAAAGTTGATACTTTTAAACGATACCATTAAATGTCCACTTCTTGATTGATGATTTCTAAGTCAGCTACTTTCATTATTTTGATAAAGAACATCTTTACATCACGTACCGATTATTGGCTTCATAGGCAAAGGTAGTATTTCTTGTGAATCTAGGTTGTTATTGAGATTCCAGAGTCATGACGTAGTTCTCTCTGTCAGACTTGCTAGTCAGACTGAGTCTGACTAAAGGTTCCAGCATGTGGTGGTGAATAACACGACCAAAGACCTCATTGTTCGTCACTGTTTGTGGCAAATTCTCGTGCATTTGAAAATCTTCGTCATCTTCCAGTATAAAGACCAAACTCCAGTCGGTAATTTTATTACCCGACGCTTTAACCATGGTGATCCCGACCTCATCAACATCCTTAGCTGCTGCTGTCCAGGAATCCATATGCTCAGTCATACTTGGAACCACGGGTCGGAACTCTGGGTGTAGCATTGGAAAAAGAACGAAGACTCCAGCCACGGCCTGTTGAAAAACATTTTGGTTTTTAAATACAACTAAATTAATAGAAATAAATAAAGATGAGACCAATAACAACCTTGTCAACAGAACTGCAAAACTCCTTGGGGGATCTGTAACAAAATTCCCCAAGTTTCTGCACAAAGTCTGGATAAAATGTTGGTACAGGGCAGATGTGAATTTCACCTTTTAATCTACCTGACTGGTACAATCGGAGTATAAACATGGAATGCAGATTTCCTGAAAAGAACAGCTCGGTTGGCACACTGTTGGGAGAGATCATGGATTGTTTTTTAAGTAATTCCATGAGAGAAATCATTTTAGTTAGGTTTGAGTTGTTTTCTTCTACAAGTTTTCGATTTTCCTCTCCAGCAAGATTGATTGAAGACATAGTCTTAGCCAGTTGATCATCAATTCTTTTATGAACCATGAACATATTTTTCAATGAACGTTCAGTAATAGCCCTGTAAAATAATCATTGTTGTTTAAGTTATACACATGTTGATAAAATGAGAAAACTTTTATACAGCAAATCTGTTGACAATTTTCCAATTTTCTTTTCCTTTTCTTGCTTGAGCATTTGGAGTGCATACACATTATTTGGCAGTTCCAGGATTTCACAAGCTTTCCGACAGAATGGACACATGATTATAAAATCCCCATTCTTGAAATTGTGAAAATAAATAGGGTCAGTCTTGATAAGGAGAATTTCTTCCAAGAGATAAAGATAAATTATACAAATCGTGGCTTACTGAAATTTTGTTGATGCATTCAAGGCAAAGGGTGTGAGAACATGGCAGGAACTTGGGTTTTCTATCTATGTCATTATACTCTCGTATACAAATTCTACACTTCACGAATTCGGCAATATCCTCGTCATCATCGAGAGACATTGATGATGATATCGACATAACTTCAATTATTGTTGATTCCCTTGACCATACAACTTAAATTTTCATACGAAAATTGTAGCCACTTGATATCCAATAAGTGAACTCAAAAATGCAACAAAATATTATAAAGATATAAAATGTTATTGAAACTTTAAAACCACACCACACTCGTGATTTTTTTTCAAAGATGGAAGTTTTGGAGGAACCACAGACTACGAATGTCTGTTGTGGAGGAACTGAAAAATGGCAATGGCGGCAATGGAATGGGGATGGGTTCACAAATCAGAATGGATCGGAATGGAATGGATTAGCGACAGTGGCGCCTCTGGATAATTTGAATTAGAAAATTCGATCACCTTTAAAAAATTTAATTTATCAGTTTAGTTAAGAAATGTTTTGAGCATTAATAATACATTATCATTTTATTTAATCAAAGTATAATACATTCCGTATTTCCGTTAAACTTCATTGGGATTATTGCGATTCCAGAGTCATGCTGTATTCTATTCGTTCTGATTTTTTACTTTTGCTAAGTTGCGTCATAGCTTCCAACATATTATTATGAACAACTCGACCAAATAAAACATTATCCAATACATTTTCATGCAAATTATCACGTTTGATGAAATGCTCATACTCTTCCAATACAAAAATGAAGCTCCAACCGATAACTTTGCCAGCCGATGTCTGAACTAAGGTAAAACCTACATCATGGATATCTTCAGCTGTATAGTTAAATAAAGGGTCGTAACTGCCATCTTCGTTGGAGCAATGACCAATCATACTAGGAACTTCCGGTTGAAATAGTGGGTGTGTCATCGAAAATAAGACAAACACCTCTGAAAGAGCCTTTAAATACGTTTAAATTATGTTAGTTTGAATGCTGTAATATCTGATAACATTAGAATGTTACCTTGTCAATACCAGTAGAAAATTTCTTCTGAGTCTTGTAACAAAAATCACCCAACTTTTGCACAAACGCAGGATGAAATGTAGGTGCTGGACGGATGTGGATTTCACCTGTCGACCTACCCGATTTAAATAGTCTTAGAATAAACTTGGACGACAGATCTCCCAAGACAAATTTGCTCTTGTTGGATATTGTTGGAGGCAAAGACGTTAACTTGGAAGCACCTGCAATTGGCTGTTCATTTTTAATAGAGATATTTTGCTTCTTCAACAAGGAGAATACGGCGTGCGAGAGTAGCATCAAATCCTGCTGGAATCCATTTAATAGAGACGGATTGAAAGGTTGGAAGCGGAATCCTTCAAAGAATACGGGTAGCGTCTGGATCGGGTGGTCGTATTCATCGTACAGGTAAACGGCAATTTTTGTTTTACTCCGGAGTTCATACTCTGAAGCAATGGCCGTCGCTTCATCGAGTTTCTGTTCACACAGTTCGACGGATTTTTCCATTTTCAGTTTCAGCGTCTCGGTCGAATCCGCCGCAGTTGAATCGTCGAATAAAGATTTTAACTCTGAAAATACCAAAGACCTTTTCGGACCGTCTTGGTGATTTGTTTGGTCAGTTTTCTTCACGTCGTTTTCCATTACTGAAATCATTTCCGCTAGGCAAAGATTATTCTCGTCCTGGAGTTTCTGGACTTGTTCTCTAGCAGTTTCGATGGATTTCATAATCAAGTCCAGTTGCTTTTCAACCTTTTTGCGCTCTTGAATAGCCATGGCCATTTTGGTCGTCCTAGAGTCTTTCAGTTTCAACATTTCTTCTAGTGAGTTGAAAAAGGCATCCACATTTTTGTTATGCATCCTACCAACAAAATATATCAAAGTTAAAGTAAAAGATTGAATTGAAATAAGTGAATTACTTACAGAGGATTAACAACAATCGAAGTGAGTTCTTCAATTTGTCTCTTTTGTTTGATTATGTGGAGTGCGTGGTTATTGTTGGGAAGAATCCATTTTTCCTTGATGTCCTTCCTAGGATCGGTGCTAATGTTTCGGCAGAACGGGCATGTAATGGATTTCTTGCCTTGACTTTGACTTAATAATTTCTATGGAATAAAATTGCTTTTATAAAAATTGTGTTGCTTCTATATTGAATGGAAATGAATTACCCTGATGCACTCGAGGCAAACGGTGTGGAAACACGGAAGGAATTTGGGTTTCCGAATTTCTTCGTCGTATTCGTACAAACAAACGCCACAAGTAGCGAAATCTTCGGCGTCACCAAACGTCGTCATCTCACGCGCAGTCTGTCTAAACTATTATCAGTCTCACATCACATTTAGCCTATTTAGATTTTTGGGCTTATCGTTTGTTGAAACCGAAAGGCGTAGCAATCATACTGTTGCTATGGCAATAATCTGCATACAAGAGGCATAAAGAAAGATATCAGATTTAAAAAAAAATTTGAAATAAAAGTAAACTAGTTTCTCATAACGTCGTACGTGCTGATTATCGACTAATCTTCAATCTATTCTTAGAATGGCGTAAGCTAACCGAGAGTTGCATTACCTTGTAATTCGAGGTACGGTGGTTTTTATTGCTAATAATTAGCAATCGATAAATATCAGCAAAGTGTCGCTTTACAAACAATGATCTTGGAGTCGCGCCCTGGTTGGCAGCACCCATTTTTTAGTCCACTCTTTTTCTGATTTGTCTAGCTAACATTTGCCAGTTATTTGTGTGTGTGTGTTTAACGTGATAGTGAATTTGTTGTGCATCGTCTCGAGTCTCTTTGAGCGTCGTTCTTTGCTTGTGTCAGTGTCTTTGTCGTTGTTTAGTTTCGATGGGCAGTGTGGTGATGTCCGCCATTAAGTGTCTCTCACGCGATTTTCTGGTTGCCGCCGGCATGTCCTGCGGTAATGTTCGTCTTCCCTGGCCTGTCTACAGTTTCCTGAACGCTTGCGGTCTCTTTCGGCGCACGCATGCGCGCACGAGACGTGGTGGCCGTGGCGGTGGCGCTACTAGACTGATAGTGCGACAACGCTCTCTGCTAGGTCTTGTCAATGCGCGCTCTCTTCTGAACAAGTGTGAACTGATTTCCAATCACTTAATTGATGCCCGTCTTGATCTGCTGGCAGTGACTGAAACCTGGCTTAACAGCGACATTGGTGACTCTACTATAAAAGCGGCATGTCCGGATGGCTACACCGCTGTTCAGCTCCCTCGTCTGAATCGAAAGGGTGGTGGTCTGGCTCTGATCCATAAATCCTCTATTGAGGCTAAACGACTTCCTGTGACCATTCATGAGGCCTATGAGTGCATGGATCTGTTGCTTTGTTTTCGGTCGCAACGTGTTAGACTATTGATCATCTATAGACCGCCTTCCTCTCTACCTTCTCGTTTCTTTGATGAATTTTCTTTGACTATGGAAGCTGTCTGCTCTACTCGTGATAAGCTAGTCGTCGTTGGGGATTTCAACTTTCATGTTGATCTGGTGGAAAACTCGGTGGCACAGTCATTTCTCGGTCTAATGGAGGCGTTTGGTCTTACGCAGTGTGTTGCTTCTCCCACCCATATCAAGGGTCATACACTTGATTTGGTATTTACTCGGGATGTAGACAATTTTGTCTCACATACATGTGTTAGCTCCCTCATAAGTGATCACTATGCTGTTCAATGTTGTCTGGCCGTGCGCACACCTAGGTGGCCTATCGGCCGTACGCTCTTTCGATCGTTTAAGTCAATTGATAGTGATCTCTTTGTTGCGGACCTGATTGGTCTGGACTTGTTCACTGATCCGGCTACTACTATCGATGGTCTCATTGATCAGTATAACGTGGGTGTTAGTCAAGTGATTGACAAGCACGCCCCATTGAAAGAGAAACTGTTGGTCCTTCGCCCCGCTAATCCCTGGATGAGCGATGATGTGCGAGTTCTGAGGAGAGAGCTTCGGAAAAGAGAACGAATATGGAGGATGAGGAGGCTATACGTCGACTTTCAGACCTACCGGGAGACACAGATGAAGTATTCTCGTCGACTTAAGGCAGCGAAGAAGTTATTCTACAGCAACAAAATTTTGGAGTGTGGCAGTGACGCTAGGGCTCTCTATCGTCTTGTCAACAACCTGATGGGTAAATCTGATGTGCCCACATTACCGAAACAAAAGCTTCCTGATCGGAGTGTTGCGGAGGAGTTCAGTGTCTATTTCTCCACCAAGATAGCGGATATCCGCTCATCCCTTGACTCTTTGGCCAATTCTAGGAATTCTGACAGTGCCGTTGAAGAGGAGTCCTTCCTTTCGCTCTATGGCGTTATTTGGATAGGCTATTGCCGGTAACAGCTGAGTTTGTGATAAATCTCATTCTGTCTTCACCTGCAAAGTCCTGCTGCCTAGACCCACTTCCTACTCCTTTGCTAAAGAAGTTTGTAAGTACCTTGGCCGCTCCAATAACGAGAATTGTAAACTCTTCGCTGGCATCTGGTCGGTTTCCTGATTCGCTGAAGCATGCTGTCATCACGCCTCTTCTTAAGAAACCGTCACTGGATCCCCAAGATATGGCCAGCTACCGCCCGGTGTCTGGCCTTTCATTCCTCTCGAAGCTTATTGAACGTGTAGTTCTTTTTCGCCTCTCATCGCATGTCGCGGAATTCAATCTGCTGTCTCCTAGTCAATCTGCGTATCGGGTGAACTACTCGACTGAGACTTCCCTGCTTTCAATTCAGAACGACCTACTCGTCGCTGCGGATGCTGGTTTGGGTAGTGCGCTCCTCCTCTTGGATCTCAGCGCCGCATTCGACACGGTTGACCACCGTATTCTGATTGAGAGGATGGCTACAGCTTTCGGTGTCTCTGGATCTGCCTTAAACTGGTTCCGGTCCTACCTCTTTGGCAGAACCCAATCGGTGAAGGCGCTTGGAGTTACATCATTCCCGGTACCTCTTCCGTTTGGCGTTCCGCAAGGATCTGTTCTGGGTCCATGTCTTTTTAACATCTACACCAGTCCGGTTCCCGCCATTGCTGCTGTCCACGGGGTTAAACTCAAGCAGTTTTCTGACGACACCCAAGGGTACGTCCACTTCCACCTTGATTCTCATCATCAGACTATGGCTCTTGGATCTCTCTCCGCCTGTTCTGCGGATATCGAGGACTGGTTTATCGCCAATCGGGTGAAGCTTAACTTCGGAAAGAGTCTGCTACTTTATACCATTCCACCACGTAAAGCCTCGGCCATTGTACTCTCTCCACTTGTTGTTGGTGACTCTGTTCTTCCCCCTTCTAATCAAGCTCGCAATTTGGGTGTAACTTTTGATAGTGAACTCACAATGGTCCCTCATGTAAATGGCATTTGTAAATGTGCTTTCTTCCATCTCACCCTTATTGGTCGGATAAGGAAGTACCTTGATACAAAATCGGCCAAGTCCTTAGTTCATGCTCTTGTGCTTAGTAGACTTGATTATGCAAATTCTCTTTTGTTTGGCCTCCCGAAAACTCTGATGGTGAAACTGCAGCGCGTTCAGAACGCTGCTGCTAGGCTAGTTGTCGGTGCGGGAAGATATGATCGAGTTTCTGATCATATCAAGAACCTTCATTGGCTGCCGGTCGAGCAGCGGGTTGTTTTCAAGACGGCGGTTTTGACGTTTCGTTGCCTGAATGATTCTGCCCCAGTTTATCTGTCTGATTTGGTCAAATTGTACAAGCCCACACGTGATCTTAGGTCTGATAATTCCCGTAACATTGTATCCCCACCTTTTCGACTTGCGAAGTATGGGGGGAGGTCCTTTACATGTGCTGCCCCGTCCATTTGGAATGCGCTCCCTCTTTCAGTGAGATCTGAGACTAACCAGCGACTATTCAAGTCTCGTCTAAAGACTCACTTATTTTCTCTGGCTTTTCCCCGCTGATAAATCTGTTAAATTGTGTGTCTATACTTATGAGCGTCATTAGATCTTTCATTATGGATAGTGCGCTATATAAATATTACAATACAATACAATACAATACAATACAAACTAGGATAGAGGCATTACTTTCCAGGCTACTGCCACGTCGACCGAATTCGGCTATAAAACCTGGATGAATGCAATGGTTAAATCAATCATTTTACAAGCGGCAACAGTCAGCTCTTCAGCATGCAATCGCACAAGGTAAAAAAAATCACAATTATTAAATTATATCTTAATATTGTCCTAATGTAGATTACATGTTTTATTGCGCACTAGTTTTTTTTGGCTATGTTGGTCGTAGTAATGGTCTCACTGGCTACTGCTGCACCCGTTCCCGGATACAAAATGGGATCGGATCCTAATGCTGAAGCCCCATTGCATCGCAACATCAAAAAAGAATACGGAAATGAAAAACGGAACGAAGCTTTGAAAAACTCCAACGTTAAATTCGTTCAAGCAGAAGAAAAGGCTTTCGCCGCCAAAAACCCATCAGCTGCAGTTATAGCCCCAGCAGTAGTTTCGGCTAAGAAGCCAATCATAATTGAAGCAAAACCAATCGGAGTAGTAGCACCGGATCGCAAATGTCCTCCGCCAAAGCAAATGGATCCAATGGGAAAGTGTCGCGAACCTTGGGGCCGCTGAAACTGTTGAGGTACATAAATTCACATTTAAAACTAACCTAAATTTCTCAAGTTTCAAATATTTCCATACATTTAGTTTTGAATTTCAAAATGCTTGGCTTGGAGGACAATATTGGAGTCATGTCTACCCAGTCATGTTTACCGAGCACTGAATACTATTCAATATTCTAAACCCCATATTCTAAACGCCAAAAACCCACCAGCTGCAGTTCCGGCCCTAAGAAACCTTCTTTGGGCTAAATTTGCAGACACATCCGCCACAGCTGAGGTGTATTGACTTCACACGTCCATCCATCCGGAATACCCTAATTCTCCACTTCTACTTTTCCGTCATGTAACCCACTATATTACTTGATTTGCTGGCCACTCCAGAATATTCCATTATTAGCAATACTGAATTGATTTGCCAAAATATATTTTACTGCATTGCACTTGATTGATTCACTTTTGGTTGAAATGCAGTCATGAGAAACTATGAGCAAGCTGGGATTCATAACTAAAATTTCATTTGGGATTTTTTTTTTGCTCACCTTGCTTAATAGAATCACAGCAGCAGGTGTTATTGGACAGAATCCATTTTTCTACTTTGCCAGAGTCTTTAGAAATAATTTTCCGGCATACTGGGCAAGTG
Organism: Daphnia pulicaria; assembly: GCF_021234035.1. Taxonomy (NCBI): domain Eukaryota; kingdom Metazoa; phylum Arthropoda; class Branchiopoda; order Diplostraca; family Daphniidae; genus Daphnia; species Daphnia pulicaria. Next base: position 12,384,344 of record NC_060914.1, read on the forward strand.
ATGGTGTCGTCTCGGCGTATATCCTTTTCAGTTTAGACCAAAATAGAATTAATAATATTAATGTAACGTTTTTTAAAAAGGTATTAGACACAATTTACCTGAAGACACGGAAGGCAAAATGTGTGCGAACACGGAAGGAATTTCGGTTTCCCAACTTGTTCCGTCGTATTCACATAAACAAACTCCGCATGTGATAGAATCTTCTTCGTTGTTGGTAGTGGGCATTTCTCCAATCGACTATCAATTGTATCCGAAATGTGTATCCTAAATTTACCTTCGTCAAGTCGTAGCCTTCGTCCGTTTTAAAAATTTGAAATTGTCAATAACCACTCGCCCGTTTAGCTTCAACAACGTTGTATTAGCACACGACTATACAGCGATGCAAAACCAAACTTGATAAGGTGAAAACTTCATATTCCATCAAAACAATTTATGAAACATGATCTCTGTCTCATTTCGAATTATTACTCGGATTCCAAAGTGAAATTGTACTCTGCTCTTTCAGACTTATTGACCCTACTCAACTGCTTCAAGGCATTCAATGTTTGATGATGATTGTTCACATCACCAAAGTGCTCGTTATCTAATATCCATTCGGGTGGGTTAGCAGGAAAATTGTAATTGTCAGAATCCTCCAACAGAAAGAAGAAACTCCAGCCCGTAACTTTACCGGAAGAGTTTGTTACCAAAGTTAAGCCGATCTCGTTTTCTTCGTTAGCTATGACGGTGTTGTATCTGCGGTTGATCATACTGGGAACAGCAGGCTGGAATTGTGGGTGATGCACTGATAACAAGACAAATTGTTCAGATGTAGCCTGAAAATGTAGAATGGTTTATGTAGAAAGGAAAGTATTGAAAAATTAAGGCTGTTTATACTTTGCTGATGGTACAGGAAAAGTCACGTTGGGAACTGTAACAAAATTCGCCCAGTTGTTGCACAAATTTTGGATGAAATGTGGACGCAGGTCGGAAATGAATTTCGCCTTTCGGTCTGCCAGATCGAAAAATTCGGAGAATAAACTTGGACGAAGAATTCAAACGAAAGTTACTGCGGGGATGAGCTATACTACGCGGATGAGCGAGTTCTTGTGACGGTGAATTTCTCGGACGCGTCGAAGACCATGATTCTACCCTTTGAGCTAACGAACCTAAAGTTTGCTGCAATAACGACTCAATAGGATGCGGATGTCGCATTGCAGATTGCGTCGAAAATACTGTGGTAAACGCATCATTCGATCGCTTTTTTGGTGGTTTACGTAAGTTAGATCGAGGTAAATTGAAGCTTGATGATTGTTGATGACTTGGTAATTTGATCCAAGGATCACTCGTGACTTTATCAATTGGTTGACTCTCATTTTTTAACGGGATCTTTTGTTTTTGTAGGAGAGTGAAAACGACGTATGAAAGTAATTTTAAATCCTGTTGAGTTGGCGGTTCAATTTCGGATGGTTGATTGGACCGAAATCCTTTTTCGAACGCGGGGAAAGTTTGGATTGGACGATCGCTTTCATCAAACAAATGGACTTGAATCTTGGTTTTCTGGCGGAATTCGTACTCCGTAGCCACTTTTGTTGCTTCAGTAAGTTTCTGATTGTAAAATTCAACAGACGTCATCATCTTTTGCTTCAATGTTTCGGCTGTGTCTTCGGATGTCGAGTCATCCACTAACGAAAGCAACTCTGAAAAGACCACGTCTTCCTCTGCATTACCAGCTGTTTTCCTGTCAACAGAAAAATCCTTTGATCCTTTGGCTTCCAAGGTTGAAATCAGTTCCGCCAGGCAAAGGTTATTTTCATCTAGAAATTTTTTGGCTTCCTCTTCTGCAGCTTGAATGAATTTAATAGCGTGGCTCACTTGCACTTCAACTTCTTTACGTTTCTGGATGGCCAGAGCTAATTTGTTCACTCCAGTGTCTCTCATTTTCAGCAGCTCTTCTTTCAAACCTGAAAGAGATTCTATCCTGTTCGAATAAAACATTAATCAGCGACAATAATTAATGGAACGTAAAAAAAAATATGTCATCACTTTGAAACTGCAAAACTTGAAGTCAGCTCGGCAAACTTTTTATTTTGCTTGATAATTTGAAGGGCATAAGTGTTGTTGGGTAGAATCCATTCGGCTTCTCCGGAAATGGGTTCTTTTGCAATTATTTTGCGGCAGAATGGGCAAGTAATAGTGTCCCCTCGGCGGATTTCCTGTTAAAATAAAGAACAGATAAATGCAACAAAATCAAACAAGTTCTTTCAGATTTTGAAGGAATACCTGAAGACAAAGGAAACAAACAGTGTGAGAACACGGAAGAAATTTGGGTTTACGAATTTCTTCGTCATATTCGCATAAACAAACTCCACAGGTGACAAAATCTTCAACAACATCTGTAACAACGTTTGCCGTCGCCATTTCACAACCCACTGCAAGCATCAATGTTATCAACTTTTGCTTACTGTCTTCCTGAAGCCCTGAAGGTTATTATTCGATTTATCATCGCCTGTTTTTGAAGGACAGAGATTGTTATTTGAGCCCACGTTCAAAACTGTGCACGCCATCTTACGTAAACAATCGAAACCCTTTGATTTTTGAATAAAATTAAAATGGGAATTGATTTGGTTTTCCAGACTGGAATAAAAGTCTCTAGATGAAATGAATGAATCACTCAACAGTCTATCATATTAGCTCTATCACCACACAAACCATTTGGTGCATTGATTTCAAGTTTTTTTTTTTTCATCTTGAAGTTTCTTTACTTCTTCCTCACCTAAGTTGCATAAATAGATTTTGCAGTCACAGCCATCTGTTCCTGAGCTTCTCAATGTTTTTTAAATGGCAGAAATCAGTTAATTAACTTTCACATTCTTAATTTCCGATCCAAGTTGGGTCGGCACTTAGTAATAGTACTCCAGAACATTAGATGTGTTTCATTACAAGTGCATCTCCGGTATAAATAGTTATGTTTTAACTTACAATGAGGTGCAGTGACCGACATCCTTTGGGATTGTTTTACTTTTAAAAAGTGGAGAATGTACACTGTACTGCTGGGAAGACGCAAAATCAGACAATGTAGGTTTCATGACAAAATGGAAAGGCTTACTTCGGCATTATGAAGACGAGTTTTCTAGACAAGACAAAACATGTTATGAATAAACTATAAGGAAAAACCTATGCTGCAAATTTGTTACCGATAGATACCAAAGACAAATGGTAAGACGTGCTGTAGAATTTTGGGCTGGCTGAAGAAATTTGGGTTTTCTGGTAAACATCACCGTACTTACTGTGTCCATATAGTACACAGTCCAATCCCACAAGTGACCTTGTTAGCGTGAGCTGTTGCTATTTCGAAAAATCTAAATGGACTAAGCTAAATTATAAGCCGAATGAGCGAATACAATACGCCAGCTCCATAACCTGCAACCTGCTCTAAGCCTCTAACATTCATTTTCGTTTCATTTCGCACGTGATTCTGCAGACGAACCAACAAAGATACCTAAGTGATGTTGCCATCTATCAACCGTTACTACAATCACGATACTGTCGATACAGAATAAAGAGAGGGAAAACCAAAAACGAAATTTGAATTGAACAGAAAAAAAGGAAAACGACTTGCATTTCGACAGAATAAAACAATGTCATGTTTGATAAATATTAACTCAGTCTTTCTTCGCAAAAATAAGGTGTATTTATTTGTGTTCAATTGAACTTGATGTGTCAGTTTATTTGGGATAGATGATTCTAAGGCACAACAAACCTTAGCAATTATATATCTTAACATTTATCCGGCGATGTGGACTTATTCGGAGTAATGACTCTCAAATCATACTTGCCTTTGGCACCCATGCGATATGTATTGGATCCACCATGGTCCCAGGTGACGGATATCCAACCGTTGACTAAGTCGCTCGTCACGGTGCCTCCCTGCCTCTCAGTCGAATTTCCTGCAATGTCTTGGTCGCCCCACATCCAGTCAACTCCACGAACAACCCGAGCCCCTGGCCCCAGACGTTGAAGCTTCACACTGGTCTCTGGGGCGACAGCAACCGCCTGCTGTCGACTTTGGTTAATCACAATTTGAAGCATAACTTCTTCTAAAGCTTCTTGGTTTTTCCTTGTTTCCATCTCTATATAACTCATGGCTAGAACAGCCTTCAGTTGGACATCCTCCTCTTCTGGTTCCCTAAAATAATAGCACATTGAAAGAGGGATGCTAAAACTTGATTTTGCCCTTATAGCACAAATGAATCTTACACTGGTTTTGCAACATTCAGCACGGGTTTTGATCGGTTGATAAGTTTGAGCATTTGTAAGGCATAAGAATTGTTGGGTAGAATCCATTCTCCTTGTTCACTGGGGTCCTTGGAAGTTATTTTGCGACAAAAGGGGCACGGAATAGTGTTATCTTGACGAATGTCCTTTAGTCATAAAATTGAGAATTACAAAATAATTATTTCGAAATAACTTATCAGTAGATTGATTGTCCATGTCTTACTTGAAGGCACTCGCAGCAAACGGTGTGTGCACATTGGAGGAATTTCGGTTTCCTTTTGACTTCGTCGTATTCGCACAAGCAAACTCCACAAGTCACGAAATCTTCCAATTCATTTTCACTGGCCATTTCAATTATGGTCAACATTCGACTGTGTTCGTCTTCAATTGCACACTAGTACGCGCTCTTATCAGCTGCAGCGGCGGTGATGTTAGACAAGCGACTGTATAGGCGTGAACCTGCAGCACTAAACGTTAACACTTATCTTTCTGATTAGCTACCACATAATGCTGCATAATCTAACATACGGCAATCACTTCACAACTCACAGTTCAAGCCAAGAAAATTTAAGAAGTTGCGGTTAGTATAGGATATTCTAAAGAAATCTGTGTCTGCATGATCTGTGTGACAGTTTGTATAATAGACAAATAACAATGGTTTAAAAACGCATAACATTTCATCATATTATGTTGAAAAAGATCTACAAAAAGCAACTGTTTTGTTAGTAATAACGAAATTAAAAAACTCACTCTCTTGGTACACTACGTAAATCATTTTTCTTTGATTCATACAAAAAGAAAGCCTTTTGAAATTATCTGGATTCCAACGTAAAAGTATAGTTTGTTCTTGCTGACTTACGAGCCCTGCTCAATTGTTCCAGTACATCATAACAACTAACGTGGCCAATGAGCTCGCAGTCGTTCGATACGTTTTCGGGCAGGTTATCGCGTTCTATGAACGTTTCGTTATCTTCCAGTATGAAGACGAAGCTCCATTCCGTAACTTTATTGCCCGAAGAATAAATCGAAGTTATACCGACCTCGCCGTAATCGCAAGCCTGTTCCACGGAGAAGTTGTTGATGTCACTTGAGTCAGGCAGAAATTGTGAGTTCTCATTCGACAGTAAAACAAAAACTCCTGGCATGGCCTGTCGTATTAAATATAACAAGATTTAAAGCTGCTTTATAACAAGTTGTTTGAAAAAACCTGTGTTACCTTGTCAACAGTGCTGTTAAAATTTATAGGAGACTTGTAACAAAATTCACCCAACTTTTTAAGAAAATGTGTGGTAGCACGTGATATGTTAGGACTTATGTGAATCTCTCCTTTTGGCTGACCAGACTTATAAACTCTGAGTATGAAAACAGAACTGTCCTTCAAGGCAAAATTGTCTTTCACTTCCATCAGAGAAACCATTTGCGTCAATTTAAAATCATTTTCTTCCTGAAGTTTCTTTACTTCTTCTTCCGCTGCTTGGATGGATTTCATAACGGCTCCCAACTGCTTCTGAGCCTCTTTTTGTTTGTCAATGGCGGTGGCCAATTGATTAATTCCTGCATCAGACTTGATTCCTGATCCACAAGTCGGGCAAACACTGGGACCTCTGGTGTTTTTTATATGGTTATCAAGATTTTGCATCTACATTAAACCTGTTGAATGTTAATACTTACAGAACCTTCTTGTCGATGGGTTTATTCCCTTTCTGTTTTCCAAATTTCAGCATGTGAAGAACATAACCATTGCTGGGCAGCCTAGCAACATCAGCCACGGAGAAGTTTTCGCGACAAAATGGACAGGATACTGTTGCATTTTTAATAATTTTCTATTGTTTCAACAATATAGTAAGTTGTTTTATAAGGGCAAGGAAACGATTATTTTACCCTTAGACACGAAAGGCAGACTGTATGGCGTGCAGAGCATTGGAGAAATTTTGGTATCCTATTTATGTCGTCAAATTCACATAAACAAACACCACATGTTGTAAAATCTTCTAAGTCGTTGGCTGTCGCCATTTCGTAACTCGTAAGATAAAAACTGACGTTATCTAAATTTCTATCTAAACAGACCAATGCTCCAATTCAAACAGCTGATTTATTTTCTCCAAAAAAAGGACTAACGGGAATCTGGTGAACTAAGCCGAGCAGGAAGCCGGGAAATACAAATTTGAGTTTTTTCTTCAGTATGTATCTAAAAATGCTGGAATCCTCTTAGGTTGCGAAGTTAAAAAAACAAAATTAAATATACATGCTGGCCTGATCTCCTTGGGATACGCCACGTCACACTTTCCTTTAGCTTAAACTGTAGTAATATTTTGGGCGTAAAATAGAGTGATAATTAATTATATCGTGAGGTGGCGGGCTCCGCCTCTCCTCATCTCTCTAGCGGTTGGCAAAAATTCCAAATATTTTGACTAGGAAAATGTCGTCATCAAGTTCTAGGCTACATTAGTCATTTGTTTGTTTTCCTTATCAGCAGGTTTCTACAAGGGAGACCTGTGGGGAAGTGCCGATGTATAAAGTCTCGTGTTTTATCAGTTTAGCTGAATCACATGCCACGCTACGGTCAATGTGCTTATCAGTAGTATATGGATTTCAAAAGACTGCACACTGCATTCAACTGTGCAGTTTAGTGATGGCTGTTACAGCATTACCTCCCCAGTTACCAGTGGTTTGATTTCCTTCTATCCCATTATGGAAAAAGCACTTGCCATAGCCAACGTGGTCTTTGGATTGGTTACCTTTTGCTTCCACGATCCTGAATCGGCCACTGCCACTGTAGGTATTTGTGGAGGAATTTACCTGATGGTGTTTGGTCTTCTTCTCATTAGTTCAAAGTAAGTCTCATCTATAAATTTAACCTAGTCAAAATTAAGATTGATAAACCATATGCTATTTGTTTAGGTTGAAAAATAAAGTCATTATCATAGGACTGGGAGTAAAAGCAACGTTCATTGGTATCGCATTAATCAACCTTTATACCAAGAGTTTCGACAGCTATCAAGGATTACTCGACAATTGTCAATTAATAGCTACTGTTATTTATGGATTAAAACAATGTAAGCCAATCCAATTTTTACAACCACGATTCATTCTTTCCATTAAGCAAAAATTACCTTTGTTTTTATGCAGGTGATAGAATTGCCTGGGATCCAATCATGGCCGTTCTTGGCCTTCTAATTATCGTTGTCAACTCATTCTTGGCCGTGATTACTTATATCTCAAAGAGCAATTCAAATTCAAAGACAATCGTTGGATTCGATTGAAAATTAAAAAATGTTAGTGTTTGAAAAAACAAATTCTTTTTAGGTTACAATTCTAATATTTCTCTTGATTTGATTATTACACGGTTCTGATTTCCTAATTATTTGGTGTTTGATTTTACCTTAGCATATTTGAGATGAGTCCGTGCCTGATGCCCTCTAGCGGAAAGCGCTAAAAAATTTAACTTTCAAAAAGTTTTGCCAATAGTTAGAAAATTCCGATTTCAAACACGTTCAAACGATAAAAGTCTTTGTTAAGGTTACATCATTGTCTTGATTTAAAAAAATAAACATAAAGGAATGATAACATCTAGTTTAAACAACCTTTCTTGGCACACACCTTTCCGGGGAAAAACAAAATGATTGATTGTTGATTTCAACGCGATTCCAAGGTGAAAGTGTAGCCACTTCTCTGGTATTTTGTCGTCCAGCTAAGCGCTTCAATGGCTTCAATACCTTGTGTAACTTGGCCGATAAAATAGACGGGCTGGACGGTTTTCAAGTGCATATCGTTCCTTTTGTCTTCAAAGTACTGCAGAGGGAAAACCAAATTCCAACCTCCCAGATCGCCGTACTCGTCCACCCACAACGATATTCCGGCTTCCATGTAATGGCGGGTTAGCGGTAAGCTAGACAAGTCATCATAGGAGAAATCTGCCATGTCCTCGAACGCTGGGACAAGCAGAAACACGCCAGGAACAGTCTAAAATTTAAACGAGAACAGGCGTTATGGAACGGGAAATATTTTAATGTTGCAACTATTTGACTCACTTTTTCAATCAGGTTGCTGAATTGTTTGGGAGTCCGGAAGCAGATTTTCCCCAGTTTCTGGATAAATTGGGAATTGCAGCTTGGAGATAATTTGATGTGGACAGAGCCCTTAAACGTACCGTGTCGCCGTACAGTCATAATTAAAGTCGCTTTGTTGAGATCAAATTTTTCGATAGGGCTGTTCAAACTAATCACTGAGCTAGGATTGGTAGTCGTCACTGACGGACTCGTTTCTTCAAATTTCTTGGTCACAGAAAGGTTGTGGTCGGGAGGCTCATCAGCAGTAACATCGGATGTAGTTTGTTTGTTAAGCTTTGCGCCCCTTTTATGAATGGAAAAGACGATGTGAGAGAGAAGCAGGAAATCGCGTTTGGTCGGGGACAGGCTGGTGTCGCTCGGCCAGTACGTGGTGAAACCCTTTTCCAGCCAGTCAAAGGTAGGAATGCTCTGATTCCTGGGGTCAGTAAGCCAGACAGAAATTTTACTATTTTTCTGGTATTGAAGAGATTTGACCACGGTGACGGCATCGGCTAATTTGCTCTCGCATGACAGTAGTGATTTCTTCATTTTCTCTTTGAGAGTATCGAAACTATCTTGTGGATTGGAATCGTCGACTAGAGATATCAATTCTGATAAAAGTGGGTCTTCATCTTGTGGTATTTCAGGGTTGAGAGGTTGATGTAAACAAGGACTGCTTGCTTCCAACTCAGAAATCATTTCGACTAGGAGAATATTGTTTGTCTCTTCTTGTAGGTTGACTTCATGCAGGACTAGTTTTAAACATTGAGATAATTGATCCAAATGAGTCTGAACTTCTTTCCTCTTTTCGATAGCCAAAGCCAATTTTGTTTGTCCCTGGTCTCTCATTTTCTTGATATCATCTCTGAGTTTCAACAACGACTCAAAATTCATGATTGTTTTCGCTGTCACATCAATGATTGAGTGAACTGAACATCCCTGTTTAGCCAATGCTCCACAAGTGAGACACCATGTAGGTTTCCTATTGAAAATTGAAGGTCAACAAAACTTGTAAGTTCATAAAACAGAAAATTTGATTTTTGTACCCATTCGTCAAATCAGGTTTATCTGGAGCTTCTGGGTTTTTCTCTGACAATTTGAGCATGTGAAGTGCATAAGAGTTGTTTGGAAGACTTGAGACGTCATCCTGGTGAGAAAACTCTTTACGACAGAGTGGGCAACTAATGACAAACTCCTTGTGTATCTCCTACGAAAAGACAGCATGAATTTCTCATTCAAAAGCATAGTAAACAAAACATTATTTACCTTTAAACATTTAAGGCAAAGTGTATGAGCACATGGTAGGAACTTTGGTTTCCTGGTTTCAGCATCAAATTCACACAGGCAAATACTACAGGTAACAAAACTCTCAGTTTCCTCTGAATAAGTGCAAGCTGCAGCAGCCATTTTTCGAGTGATAAAGTGGAACGGACGTTAAAAGTATATATTGTTTACAGAGCGATATGTCTCATGGTGATAACAATCAGAAAATGAGGCATGTGTGGGCAAAACGTTGAAATTGCCGCGGGCTTTGAGATACCAATAATAACAGTGCAAGTGTTCGAACAGATGGCGCTGGTAATTAGGGCACTAATAAATAGGACATCATTTACGTCATTGACTCATCGTAATTTGAATTTTTAGGGCATTTTTACGTGTGGCAAACTACGCATTTTTAATTCAGACAAGAATCACTTTTTAGAAATGTAATAAAAGTTGCGCTAAAATGTCGCAAGACTGGCTGGCTGGCTGCCCATAAAATTTACTTGTGAAATCACGAAAATACTAGCATATAGTAAAGCTTACAAATAGTCAAAACCACGCTCTATCATCAAAGGCGGCTAACATCTTAATTCACTATTGCCTTCTACTCATTAAACGAAACGTTATCAACACCTTTGGTGCAGGTATAAATGAGAGCTTCGTGGCATCGCTAGATTTAATTACAGACATCATCGCTTGCACTAACCACATCCAAACCTGATATTCTAAACAACTAAAGTTTATTTTGTAATCGTCCTCAAAATGGCGAGTTCGGTTTTCACTTTTGGAAATTGTTTTCTAGGAATTTTCGCTTTCATTTTACAGGTAAAAAATTTAACGAAAAATATCACGACTGAATATCCGATGTTACGAATGTTTTGTTCAAATCGATTTAACATATCTTTTTTTTTTTTTAAATTGCAAAATGCGTTTAGATTGTGGCATTGATTGTTTCGTCCGGCGCGCAGTATATACCTATTTGGTGAGTACTGGAATTTGGGGAGGAGTTTTCCTCTTCTTTAACAGCTTCGTGATCGCGAAAAAAAAATGGTTTATAACTAAATTCGTTTCTATTATCGACGCATTAAGTCAACCAAAAAATTATTTTATCATCACAGGCAGAGCACTGAACCCATTAAACACTTGGCATTTTGCGCCATTTTAATTGGCCTCACCTTAATTGGGATGACCTCGTGGAGCATCAGTTTGTACCATCCCGTTATCGCCAATTGCCAATTGTATTTCTTCGGTGGAAGATATACCTATATCCCTTTGTGTGAGTTTTTATTTTTTAAATAAATTCAAACGAAATCATCTTTCTGGTTAATTTTAAAAATTAACTTTTGTTTTTGTTACTGTCGGCATATAGGTCGTCGAGTGACTATCGATTCCTTGTTGATTTTGACCGGTATTTTTACTGTCCTACTTAACGTATGGATTTTCAGTGAGGCTTCATCTTTGATTGTTGGAAGCTCAATATTCCGTTTTAGCAGAAATAGTATAGCCCCTGCAATGAAATTATAGCTGCAATCATTCTAAAGAAAAAATACAAAATTTGAGTCATACTTCCTTTATGGTTTGATTACTCACAAGTGGTTTAATGGTCTTAATCTGGTGTGACATTTCTTGAATAATTCCTACAACTGAATAAGATACACGTGTGAGTTGTAGGCCATTCACTCAATTATGACTTATCTCTGAAATGATGCCATTTACCACTAAATGGGTTTATTATTCACATCCTTTAAACGTATGGTAAGCAGGTTATAACCATTATTACAGCTAATAAAAATTCAAATTCAAATTTGCAGAGTATAAAAAAAAGGACTCACCAAGTAAACATTCGATGAAGATTAAAACATCCGGAGCCAGGTGCTAAACAGGGCGCCGTTGGGACCCTGAACGAACGAAGGTCAAAGAAGCATTAGTGGCATCCAACGATTCCATTATTTTAACGTTTCAATCTTTTGCTTTTACCTTTTAGTGATCGCTCCTGTTTCGTCATTCAAGTGCTGCGTGATTACGTTACAAAGCTGTTCAATATTGAACAAAGGCTGACAACATCGACTAGAGCTGCAACGTATAAATAAGACGCCGGAGTCGAGTTGAATGTCTATCCGTCTTCCGTTCTCTGCGGTGGCCAGTCACGTTCCAGTCGTCTAATAATTCTTCAAGAGAAAACAAAATTAAAAATGAAGGTAACAGACTAACAGTGTAACATTTAATTTAATTCAATACATTTGAACACTATTTGAAATTCATAATTTGCGGTTTAGGGACTGTCAATTTTGACTCTGGTGATCGTTGCCATCGCCTGCGTGGTGGCCCAAGAAGAATCAGATGACGTAACTCGATTCATTTTAATTTTAGGGTCTTGATATTATAGAAATAAGTAACGATGATTAATATTTGAAATGCAGGGGTCGGTGTTGGACTTTGCAGCGGACGAAACGGCCATGTCCGACGATAGAAACACTGCTGGCCTTACAGTCAACTGCTGGAATTGCCACCCCAATTGTCATCCCACTTGTGTGAATAAACCTCCCCATCATCATTACAACCATCACCATCGTCCTTATTCGCATCAGTGCCCCAGTTGCCCACCCAGACCGACTTGCCCCATTCTCACCTGCCGGCCAACACTCCCTTGCCCCAAACCCACTTGCCCTCCTCATCATTGCCCACTTTGTCCTATTTGCCCAACAAAACCAACCTGCCCAACTTGCCTTACCAAACCTCCTTGTCCTACCAAATGCCCGACTAAACCACCCCACTGCCTCAAACCTCATCCCACTCTGATCGGAGTCTGCCTGGATGTGGATTTGGGCATCGCTGGCAAGTAAAAAGGAGGATCGAATAAGACGACCAAAACGAATCCAGCATGTTCCAGCGACAACGTCCATGGCAAATTTTATAACGTTTACTGTAGCAGAACTAACATTAGATGCTTCTCTTTTTAATTATTCTTTTTTCTTGTTTAATATTAATGTTCTGGTCTCTGTGGGTTTTTCATGTCAGTCTATTGGGGACTATCTTTAGTTAACTCGAGTGAAATTTGGCAATGTGATGTTTTGAATACCCTAAAGAAAAGGCAATAAAATGACTTGCGGATACTAAATAATGTTTGTTATTTTATTCATGCAAACTATAAAAGACCCGTTCAACCCTCTCATTCAAGCGATGCAAACCTTGGTTTGTGTTTTGGAATTTTAAAAAATTAAGATCCTGTACCCCGTCTAACCAGCCCACCGATGATGGTAATAGTATTCGAACTTGGAAAATAAATCTGGGCCACACCAACTTTGACGTCCGATTTTAAAAAGGAAAAAAATAAGAGAATTTTGTAATAACTTGAACGTGACATCTGCGCATGTTATATGCGATCAAGTGTTAGGACGCCGCTCAAATAAAATTTCTTTCGCCCGTTCAGGTGCAAATGAATAAATAAATGGGCATATCCAGCGACTGACCCTTAAAGATATGGTAATAATAGGAATTAATTCTTAACTAGGGCGATCTTGGCCAATAATCAAACACGCGTCAGAAATCGACAAGGCTCTTGTCTGAAAATAATTCCTGTCAAGCCCTTGATTACCCAGCAGCATGTGAGACAAAAAATCGGGCAGATGAAAAGGCACCGCTGTCTCTTGCAGTTGACAATCTCAGTGCACAAATAACCAACATGCAGGTAAAAATATTCCCTTATTAATTTAATCAAAGATAAAATTGGATTCCGGCAGAAATATTTAATTTCTAACGCCAAAAAGGGGGAGAAATAAAAAATAAAAACGCCAAACGGAAGTAAATTAAACTGGGCGGAATCTTAAACCCAACTCTCAATTGGCATTGTGATAATTTGGCCAGAAAAGTCGTAGAGATTCAGGTGTGGATCAAAGTCGCAATACACGAAGTGCAATGGATATCTTAGGAAACATCACGCCATCATCATTAGACACTCTTGTCCTTATTTCAAATTTGACATAATCACGCTAACTTTAAAAAAGATTTTGAAATATTTAAAAGAAAAATAGGAAATCATTAAATTAGAATCTTCAAATTGTTATTCCTTGGCACTATCTATGAAATTTAATTGTTCCAGAAAAAGACTAACAATGAGATATCGATGGCTAAATTCTGACAAAATTTCAATTAGCTTATCTTTAAAACTAAAATTGCGTAACCTAATAAAAAAAAAGGATCACGTTCAAAAACCTGCGTTCTTTTATAGATTCCACCATCGACTGAAGTCGAGTAATTGCACATGATAACGAAATGGCTGACATCCTTGAGAGCCTCTTATAAGCAGCGAGTATGGCACAATGCAGTTGACTTATACGTACGGGGATGGCTGCAAGACTCGGTTGAAACGATTAGCCAAGGCCGGACTGCGGTGTTTCACCAGCAATTCAAATCAGAATTGATTCCAATCGACAAATGACGACATAAAGCGTTGACTGAAATCGATTTAAGCTCTGGTGCATCTGATCGATCCTTCCAAGAGGTATAAATAGAAACTCGTCGACCGTTTAGAAAAACAGTCTCACACAGCCGAACAATCTCCAACATGCAGGTAAAAATCCTATACTAAAACACACTCAATTCTAAATTTAGTTAAATCTAATTGATAACTTGTATACAGAATTATTTCTTTGTCCTGATCCTGGCGATTGCTTCCGCCAACACTCTGCTGATGGATGAAGAGCCCATGGATTTCTCGCGTCTACGCCGTCAAGTTCCTTCGTTCGACCAGGAGCCGGAAGTGATCGAGCCATCGGCGGCCAGCACATCGGTGGTCGATTCGGCCACCAAGCAGGTCCTGCCACTGACGCCCCAGCCATACTCTGAGGACTGCATCTACACCTACAATCGACAGTTCCTCGGCTTGGTCCTCTACGTCCGGATCAACGTGGGCAGCGCCTTGGTGTGCGGCAACGAGATCTGCAGCAGCGACTCGAGGTGCACCCATTTCACGTACAATCCCCTCCTGAACGGAGGCACTTGCACCCTGTACAGTCAGCCGTTATCGGGCGGAGCCTGGTCCGTTCCCACTCCGCCATTGTCTCGCATCGTTTGCGGTCACATCCCCAAACGATCCTGCAGTCCCAACGCTCTCATTTCCATCTGCCTCGGTCTCGATATCGGTCTCGATCTTGGCCTCGGTCTCGGTCTTTTGGGTAAGAAGTAAAAACTGCTGGAAAATGATCAGAATTTGAACCGGACAGGATTTCGACTGGTGGAGTGTTATTTAGTATTTGTTTTTATTATTGGTGATGGACTATTAAATAAACGGGAATAATAGATACGTGTGCATCAGGATGGTCGTATTATTCCTTCTTAAATGGAAAAGAGAAGCGCATCAATAGGGAAATTTAATTGAGCAAGGTTCTTAAACAGGCGAAAAGGCTAACAACGCTGTTTAGTGTTTTGGAACAAAGACAATTAAGGATTTCAGGAATCGGATGGACAAGATCCTCTTCAAAAACGCAAACATCGCTGGTCGAAAAGGGCAGCAGTTTGAGCACAATTGCGATCAGATTATTCAAGGAATTGTTTCGATTGTTTCAATTATTCAATGTAACCACGCTCATCTAAAACCAATCCCAAGACTATACCCAACGTAGAAGCGTTTCAACTTTGACTGAATGTGATCCAATCAAACATCTTTCTATGTCTCTGATTAGGTTTTCTTTAATGTGGTAAAAATGTGACAGGCAGAGTGAAACATAATTTCGATGGACTCTTTCTTGTTTGATTGATTGAGTTATCGATCCACGTGCTAAGCTGATCATTGATAGCCAGCAACACGCAATTGCTATTTCGTCCTGTGCCCCCGACTAATTTCAACGTCCACGCGCCATATCAACAGAAAAGCGGGCGCAGAAAAGGCCGTAACAAAAGGTCGAACTTGGTGAGTGGGACGACAAAGTCGATGCTGCAAGCTTCCCCAACCAGTTTTATTCTTTTATTCCTTCAAAGACTTGAGATAACTCGATTGATCCAGTCACTTTTTGTGTAAATACCAAATTGATATTCATACTATGCAAAGCGTTGGAGCTTGATATGTCCCATATGGTTTGAATCGTCAAAGTCACGTCAGATTTTGTTAAACCGTTTAGCTGATAAATAACATGAGACCATAGACTTTTTATCCGTTTTTATCTTTTAAAAAAAATACGTGGGTTTCAGACGCGTTTGTTCATCCGTACAAAATCAGATGCACAGGATATAAGGTGCGTCCATTCCGTCCAGCATCACCTGCGCATCGACAACCACGATCGCGTTCGCCATTCAAAATTGGAAAGAATTACACCCTGCAATACCTGAGAAGAGTCTCAATAGGTGAGTGAAAAACATGGAGAAAGTTCTGGCCATCATTAACATCATCGTGGGTCTTCTCGCCTTCAGCTTGCAAGTAATTAATACAACGACGTGTTGTGTTATCGGTCCCTATTTATTTATAGACTATTGGTGCAATCAGTTTTGACGTCATTTAAATTTGACAGGTATCGGCATTGGTCGTTTTCAAAGATGTGGACTGGGATCCGGACAAGGCCGGTGCAGGAATCTGGGGTGGAATTTACCTCATCATCTTTGCTCTTCTCTTGATTCTCAAAAAGTCAGTTTCAAATCATTTTCATCTCTCATTTTTTTATCCTAATATGCTGACTACGTTATTTGCTCATTCAGGTTGAAAAAGAGTGAAATCGTCCTGGGTATGGCGGTCGTCGCCGCCTTGATTGGTGTCACGCTCATTGGACTCTATTCGTGGAGTATCGACATGTACCAGGATTCCATAGCCGATTGTAACATCTTCCCCCTCAACTTAGTAAAATTATGTGAGTTGGGTTCAGCGACGATTTAGGCTCAAAACACAAGATCCCCAATAGACACTTAATCATTGAAATGTTGGTTCTTTTAGGTGACAGAGCTGCCATTGATTCTTTGATGATCATCTGCGGCATTCTGGCCGTTATTGTCAACGGAATAATAGCCATGAAAGCGCCTTCCATCGCTTCTAAATGAAAATGAATTCCACAGAGATAACAACATGAAAACAACTTTGAACTTGAACAAACCAAATAAAATCCTAAATCGAATTCTTGAATCACACCAGCAAAGTACGAACGTTCAAAATGTGGCAATTACCTTTGTCATATGTCTCCTGTGAGATTATATCACCCATTACGCAGTTGATTATGCGTTTGATTTTCGGTCAAACTAATTCAGTTCAACGTGTTCTATACATTCCCTTCGCCTTATTGAACACTAAATCTAAATTCAATAAACAGTTTTGAAACAAAAGCAGCTTTGTGGCGACTCAGTTCACCTGTAACTACCTCCCAGTCTATCTATTTCACAGCCGATATCCTAATTTGTTATACAAAGAGGCTTCGACATATCTTTGCTTGCGTGATAAACAGACGGCACGAAAAGGCCAGCGTATCAGGCGAGCTGTCGATCAAAAGCTGCTCATCAAAATATACTGATATGTACGACCCGGGCGCAAATGTGAACTAGCTGTGCAGCATTATCACTATTAAAGAGAGACAGAAATAATAAAAAAATAAAAAAGCACTGAACAAAAGTCGCTCTGCGTGTCAAGAAATTTCCTTATTTAGAGGCCATCATCTCCAATGGCTAATAGTAAATAATGACGGATGAAAAATCTGTTTTTCATTCACTCGATTCGAATTTCCCAACAAAGAAAAAGAATCGGAAAAAAAGAAGAGAAAAACAAAACATTGCATCCATGCTTAGCAGAGACACACGAACCCCCGTGTTGCTGCAGTTGAGCCTCTCGAATTTCGCACAGCTAAGATGAATAGATGATCGCCAGCTGCAGCCACAGTCACGCCATTTTTTCCAGATTCCCTCTTTCAAACACCCATCGACACCCATCATCATTCGGTCGAAAGCTAATCAATTCAACAATGTCGGCCGATAACTGACGCCAGAGAAAACAACACCGCTCATCTTGTACACTACCGGATATTCATCAAAGGCTATAATTGAAGCTAATCGCCCCAGTGAGATTAATACGGCTGCACAAAAGCCTAGCACATAACCAATAAGAAATGTGACAGTCGTAACACAAGCCAACTATCCCAGATTATTCGATTACATTTCAAAGAAAAGCGAAACATTTACGATGGCAACTGTTCCCCTGTCTATACCGAAACCAAAAAGGACAAAATAAAACTAGGCCTACCTTTGAATGGACCTCCTTCTCATCGTCTAAGATTTTTGTCAGGGTTATCAGGTGCAGTGGTGTTCTTAGTTGCTCAAATGACACGCAGCAAGTCCAAACACTGGCCTGTTGGAAATAATAAAAACAAAGTTCTAGTCAGCAAATAGAAAAGTTCGAAAAAGCCTTTAAGTGCGAATTTAAGTTAACCCGAGTTAACCATATGAAAGTCAAACAAAATATTAAATAATCAACAAAAAACATGATATCATAATGATTAGACTTTCTTGTTTTCTTTAAAAGCAATTAACTTTTCAATTCAGTGTCATAATCAGAATAGTGGCCGTGTGAAATATACCCGCAAGTTTATACATTTTTAAGTTGGCCGGTTTACGCAACAATGGTTCAGTTTCAGCAATTTTTCATTTGACTGCGCTCCCCTAGCAACTACTTGTCCCGTAGCAGGGCGATAGACGTCAAAATGTGGATAAGTGGTACAACGGACATCCGTCAGTTGCGTCACAACTGCTGCACCAAGTGTGTCGCAAACACATCGGGATGTACAAAACACGGATCTAAACAATCATCCCATTGACGAAAGTAACACATTTGCGAGACACCTGTGTTGATATCAACAACAGGGCGAATAAACTGGTGCCCTATAAAAATGCCAGGCATCGCCAAAGGGAATGCAACGAACTCGATTTCATTGAGAGAAAAACAGTTGGAGAAACCGGACGTGAGACACAAACATGACGTCGTTGCATTTTGGTTGGTTGGTTCTGACCTGGGCAATTATCGGACATCCCGACAACATCCAGGGACAGTCTGCTGTTATCACAGGCCCAGTTATAGGTGAGAACATTTAATTTGTTAACTATAGAAGAGAGAAAGTGATTAGAATGGCGATTTCATACTCAGGAATCTTGACACAAGAAGTGGATATCGATTTGATTTCCGTTCCACCAGGAGCCATCAGCTTTCACTTGATTTCCTACGTCAAATGGCTGAAGACCCAAAACGCCACAATTGTGCCCATAAGGTAACACATCAAAGTCAATCAAATAAACTCTGATTAATCACTATGACTAAATTGCCTTGACAGAATAAATCAAACCGATTCTTATTACACGACCATCTTCAACTCCATCAACGGGTAAGATATCCAACGTCACCGCCATGGCAAAATTAATTTTACCGCGATTTTCTAATTCAATTTGAAAAAAACAAAAAAACAGATTGATCATTCCCGGAGGATCGGCCAGCATTCGATCATCGGGCTACAGCAAAGCTGGTTCCATCATGTACAATCTGGCCATCACTGCCAACAACAACGGAGATTTCTTCCCCATCTGGGGCACCTGTTTAGGCTTTCAATTGCTTCTGTATTTATCGGCCAGCAAAAAGAGTTACCTGGCCTCATTTCCGGCTCAGAAAAACGCTCTGCCATTGAACTTTAGCCCAGGTATCAACCCAAAGAAAAATAAATATTAAACTATCGTCAAGTGTAATTCTAAAACTACTGATCATTCAAACAGGTGCCAGTACCAGTCGGTTGTATCAACACGCACCGCTGGATGTGATGGATTTGCTGGCCAACTACCAATCGACGCCCAATTACCACAACTATGGCATATCACCGCAGAACTTGACACTTTCGGGGTTGGACAAGTTTTACACCAATTTGGCCACTTCCATCGATGACAACGGCGCAACATTCGTGTCCTCGATAGAGGCCAAAAGCTATCCCATATGAGGATCGCAATTCCATCCGGAAGCATCCTCAAGCTGGCCGGCTGCCGTCAAACCTGGATTGTACTTTGCCGAGTTTTTCGTCAATCAAAGTAAAAAGTCTATTTCTTTTTTAACTCTTGAGAGGTATCTTTCTACTAAATTAATTGATGTCCAACAGGTCGGAAGAATCAACATCGGTTTGCACTTGACGCTAGTTACGTACTAACCAACATGACGTCGGCAGTCTACCAAGGACCTGGAAAATCGTCCGCCTTCTTCTTCAATTAAAAATTTGTTACAAGGATCAGACTGGCGAATTGTAAAGAAAAAAACTGTTTTAGAATGCAGATGCCCTATTTATTAATGTGAAGTCAAATTAAATGAACAGATGACAGTACAATGAATTTAAATGACAGTAGGTTAGGTTAGTTAGTTTAGTAGGTGCCACGGAAATATGTTTGGAACACCAAATGACAGGGTTTTGTTTCATTCATTTAATTTGTTAAATCATTTCGAGAAACCAAACGAGAAAAATTACAATTTACTGAAACGGAATCTGAAATTTTAAGTCAACAGCAGTGTGCAGACGATTTTTCAATTCTAACAGCCATCTAGCGGTAGATTCTTAAACGGGCATGATAATTTGAAACGATATTGCGCAATGCTGTATTGCGCAACACTTCTGTATCATCCTCCACTCCACTCCTTTTAGTACAAATTAATCAATTCAAAATTAATGTAACTAAGTTGAATGTAATTGAACATTCTTCTTTAAAATAAAATCTTTGAAATTAAAAAAGATTTCAATACTTTTTGATGTAAATTAATTGTAAAATCAAAGTTGAAGAGGTCAAAAGTTGATTGCAGACGCCCATGTCGTTGGCCGAGTCTATAAAGACTCGACGATTCAACCCCAATAATCACGAAAGTTTTCACAAGCAAACTATTCAACCAAACTTCAACTCCAATCTTGAAAATGTTAAGCATCCTCATTTGTGTTACCATTTTCGTCGTGACGATGTTTTTTTTCATCCATCACAGTGAAAAAAGCTCGTCCCATTCCCAAAAGAATGTCATTGCGCCTCTGGCAATAACTTACTCAAAACCGGATATCTCCGGATATCCATTACCTGACCTGGATCAAGCAACTAAGAAACCCAACACCCGCAAGTCTAAATCACGCCAGACTAAACCTGACGTTAGTTGCAATCCATCCAAACTCTCCGTTCTACCAATCACCCCTGAGAACAACGAAGGAGAAGATCTTGTCGAACAAATACAACAACTAAAAGCGGCACTGATTAAATCCAATTTTGATTTGCAGCAACAACAGCAAACCACCCAGTCTGTTGAACTGCGAGAGAAATTGCAAGTTGAACGCAATGAAACCCTGACAAATGAGCTGTCGGAACAAAAGACCAACAATGAACAACTTCGACAGCAAATCTCGAGTTTGTTGGCCGAAAAAGAAGAACTGACAGCCCAACTTGAGCTGGATAGAGTCCAGACCAACAAGGTCATTGAAATGCAGGCTGGGTGTTACGCAAAGCAGGTGCAGAAACTGAAAAAAGAGTTTGCGTATGCCAACAAGTCCGACAAGCCAATCACCAAAGAGATGGGATGCGGGCCGGATATGGATGCAGTTACCTCCACTCGAACTGAATCGATCGCCAAAGACGTTGGGACGCCACAAGTCATTCCACCTCGAACCCGTACAACACAACACCGGGATGACCCTCGACGGTCGGGTTTCATCCCGGCCCGTGAAACAACCGAATCGCCTGCACTCCCAGCTGCCACTCCCAAACCCAAAGTTCACTTCCCCGTCGGAGATATCCGCTATAAAGATAAACCCATGAGCGGATATGTGGTAAATCCGGATGGGACGCAGGAGACTTATGGCGATGCGGTCCAGTCGACCCGAAAACCTGCAGCTGCTAATCCAACTAACAACACGGAAGCTGCAGGGCCGCCCGTCTTGGAACAACCGAAACCAAAACCCTACACCAATAACAACGGCCCGGTCAAGATCGACGACCTCATCGTCACTACGACACCCGTTGAACGAGTTTCACTCCCCGGCAACAGGTTAATATTGAAGAACGTTCCGGAAGGAGATTACGGAAAGATTATCGGTGGTGGTGGCTCCAACATTCGCCGCTTGGAAGCGCAATATCAAATTGTTGCACGGTTAAACACATCACCCGATGGGAATTACTCTTTCTTGATCACCGGAAATACGGAAGAAGCGAGGCAGGCAGCCGCGGATGACGTCATCGATGGACTGACGGTGACGGCAGAATTTCCCAACTCGAAGCTGCTCAAACGGATCAAGACCTTTAGGCTTCACGAGATCGGCAGAAAATATTTTGTAAGGATAAACCGACCCTCCGACATCAACGGGATGATTACACTAACCGGAAGATTGGACAGTTGTCAATCAGCGTATGCAGAGATTATGGGCCAAGATATCTACTAAAAGACACCCAACCTCTAACCTCCCACTACCTGGACGAAACAGAATAAACGGCGATTGCCCGAGCAATTGAGTTGTTCAAAAGTTGCCTTAACCGGTGGCTTAGGATAACGATTTTGTCTCGATCAGTTGGCCAGGTGCCAAGTCAGTCTGCTCCTTAATTGGAGGTGGCTGATGGCACTTAGTTTACGGTTTATTTTGCTAGTCTCGTCAGTTTCGTTATTTCCTTTGTGAGTTCAATAAAAATCTTAAAAAAATTCAAAAAGTTTCAATTCTTATTATTTAAAATTTAAAAAAAAAACTGCAGTTTAGGGTTTAGGGGTCCAATATTATCCTGCAAAACGAATAATAATCTTTTGGACGTGTCTACATGTCTTCTAAGATAATTTTGTTCACTTTGCAATTGATAACGTTCAATTTCCCCACTGTTTCACGGCTTAGATTTAACCCACTGCATGTCGTTCAATTTTTCCCGCTTCTACGCTGGTACAAAAAAACAGTGGTGCCAAATTCAATTAAAAAACACAAAAACAAACAAAAACAAAAAAGTCAATACCAAAATTTTAAAAAATCAATAAAAAAAAAATTCAATTAAAAAATAAACAAAAACTTCAATTGAAAAACAAAAACAAATTCAATAAAAAAAAAAGTCTTTTCAGCTTTGTTAATCTGCGCCTGTCCATCTCCCAATATCTATTTCATAGCCGATAACCTATTTTGTTAGACATATCTCTGCGGGGGATAAACACACGGGACAAAGGCCAGCCCTTTTGCATATCAGTCGAGCTGTCGATTCCCCATGCAGCTGAGAATGAAATAAGATATACGACCCAGGCTGAAAAGTGTGTTGGCTGGGCAGCATTTTAAAAAAGACCGATATCAAACAAGCATTTTTCAGTAGATCGCTCTGCGAGTCAACACATTTTCAGTTAGTGGCCATCGTTCACAGACAAAAAGAAATGGGCTTCAAGTTATTTAATATCAGCTATCTTGTCGTAGTCATTAACGTTCTATTCGTGATCGGTGCCAACAGCAGTTTGATGGGTTTCAGAAAATCTTATTCGGCGTTCGACGCCGATTGCGGAATGGTCGATTCCATTTCCAGCAACAGCAGGATCGTTGGTGGAGCAGAGTCGCAACCAAACGAATTCCCGTGGCAGGCCTTCCTCCAGGTGGAAATGCAAAGTGGCAACGCTTACGCCTGTGGGGGAACTTTGATCGCCGATCGTTGGGTCCTGACAGCCGCTCGCTGTCTCGTAGTGCCAGGGTAAAAATTTCATCATTATCAATGATAAGGTTCAAGTCAAAATTTCATTCTTCGTGAATTAGACAAAAGGTGAGATACATCGACGTCTATCTGGGGGCTCACGATCGCACGACAGAGTCGGAAGACAACCGGAAATTGTATTCCAATAGCGAAACTTTTATCCATCCTGCCTGGAATCCGGCCACCGATGCAGGAGACATTGCTCTCATCAAACTCAAAAGCGCCGTCAAATATTCACGTACCATTTTAAAATTTTCTTTAATTTAAAATTCTAATTAAATTTAAGATTTTGTACAGAGTACATCCGCCCAGTGTGTCTGTCAATTTCCGGTTATGACGAACCTGATTACGTGGACGAAATGGTTACCGTCACGGGATGGGGTACAACTTATGACGGTATTACGTTCAACTGTGTCACGACGAGTTAATCCAAATCAAAGTTAAATGTTTCAAAAAATTAAGGTAGTCCACGTATGAGCCCAGTGTTACATAAGATGACGGTCCCGGTCATCTCCAATAACGACTGTAAAATAACTTTTGGTGACAACATCACGGACGACATTATGTGCACCAATGGTGCCAACAACATGGGGACTTGCATAGTAAGTAAACGCATACCAATCATCAAGTGAATTAACTTTTAAAATTTATGCAAATATTACGCAGGGCGATAGTGGCGGACCGATGAATTACAAACAGATGGACGGCAGGTGGAAACAGATTGGAATTATTTCGTTCGGTTCAACCGAGGGATGCCAAAAGGGTCATCCAAACGGTTACACCAGACTGAGCTCTTATTCGTCAACGTGGATCAAGGATGTCATTGAAACAACTTCCGGCACTCATCCAACAACATCCGCCTTTTTATCGACGCCCCTTATCTTCGTTTCCATCGCTTTCGTGACGGCGTGCTTCTAACGACTCATTTGCATGCCCTCCCACCTACTAAATGTATATTACTTTATCGTCTATTCCGTTACA
This sequence comes from Daphnia pulicaria, assembly GCF_021234035.1. NCBI lineage: Eukaryota > Metazoa > Arthropoda > Branchiopoda > Diplostraca > Daphniidae > Daphnia > Daphnia pulicaria. The sequence goes on from NC_060914.1 coordinate 12,408,556, forward strand.
GTTTGCAATAAAAAGACTCAAAACAAGGTAAATCATATTACACGATTTGAAAATTTTGAAAATGAAATTTTTGGTCATCGCTGACTACGTCATTTTAATAGCCCAGCATTTGATACAATTAGATATCCGCCAGATGAGACACAAGCGTTAAAGCAATTAAGTGAGAGCATTGCGTACGAGAGTGTCAAAGCCTATAAACAGTACGCAAATCACTGTGTGACATCTTTTACAAGTTTTGACTAACAACATTTGACTTCCCCTAAAATCCCAGATTGCATCAAATAACACACAAATGGTGACATACACCAATTTAGTTCACAGGCAATAAAAGTTGATAATTTCACGCCGATAACTTTGCCACACTATAAACTTCCCCTGTAGGTATAAAACGCTTGAAAAGCATCGACAAAAGTACAGACCCATTCGCCCTACAGTAACACAAATGTCGACCAAATTCCTAGTAGGATCTCTTTCCCTCGTCCTATTGATGGCTGCCGGGTTGACATTCGCCTCTGACGAGGTCGACAACGTCATGTCCCGGCTGATGCTTTCGCACCGTAACAACAACATCCTAACCCCTCTGGCTCAAAGTGGAATTTCATCCAGCGGCAGGGCTACGGCCACGCCCTCTTACGCCGATTGCGGAGTAGCCAACGACAAGGCGGAAAGCAAAATCACCGGTGGAGAAAAAACGGCACCCAACGAGTTCCCCTGGCAAGCGATCCTCGTGGTCAAAAGCGAAAGCGACGAAACACATCAATGTGGAGGCAGCCTGATTGCCGATCGATGGATTCTGACATCCGTCAGCTGCCTGGAAGGGCCACCAGGGTATGAGTCCAAAAAAAAAAGACAATCTTACATTTTTTAAATCAATATTTCGTTCGATTTGAACATCAAGGCAAAAGTTAAAGGAGGTAAATGTTTCCCTGGGAGCGCACAACATCAGTGCCCCATCGGAAGCGAATCGCAAAGAATATTGGGGAAACGAAACCTTTATCCATCCCAACTGGAATCCTGCCACCAAGGCCGGAGACATTGCCCTAGTCAAACTCTCAACCGTCGTCGAGTACACAAGTAAAACAAAACCAAATCAAATTCTAAAACAATTTTGAAAAATCTAACGATGGAAAGTTTGATGCAGAATACATCCATCCCATCTGCCTGCCAAATCCATCCGAACCGGATTACGTCAACCAAAACGTCACCGTTACAGGATTCGCTTTTGATGGTAAAATACAGCATTTCAATCATTTCCAATTAATAGATTTACGTCAACGAGTTGTTTCGACACATTCCAGTTAATGATTGGAGCGACAAACTTTACAAAATAAACGTCACTGTCGCATCGAATAGCGATTGCAACGCCACCTATGACAACGACCAATCAATAATCATGACCGATCAAATGATGTGCGCAACAGGAGCTGCCGATAGCGAAATTTGCAAGGTCAATATTGCCGCACCGTTTAGATTAGACTTTTGAATCGAGGGAATTTTGATTTCAATTATTTTACTGTCCGAAACAGGTCGACGAAGGCAATCCGATTATGGTCAAACAGACGGACGGAAGGTACAAGCAAATCGGGATCGTTTTACAGTTTTATCGTTTTTCAGACTTCTGCCATTTTCGCGAACCATTCGCCTACACCCGATTGAGTTCTTATTCGTCTTGGGTCAACAACATTACCTCGCCTGCCTCCAGTCAAACTTCATCGTCGACCACTATCGCGTCTACTACACCAACGACACCGACTACTTCTACTAGCCCATCTTCTTCGGCAACCATTCAAACGTCACCCGCCATTTTGTTGCTCGTTTCATTGATCAGTTTTTCGATGAATTTCTAAATCTGTTTCCCACCCAACTCCTGCATTGCTAATTCTGGCGTTTCGTCTAACAAAGAATTGATTTTCCCCCATCAAAAAGATGGAGAATAATAAATGGTATTCGATTTGAATCAATATCACATGAAAAACGAAGATTTGGCATTCTTCTACTCAAAAACAAGTGGCCTGGGAAAATTAAATTCCCCCCGAGTTTCAAAATAACAAGTGGAGCTCATTAGTTACAAACAAATTTCTTATCAGTTTCTTAATCTGTCACGTCCCCCATTTTACACAATACGACACAATTCAAGGATAGATAAAAGTCGTATCTCTATAAATCGTCGCACTGCATAAACAAGCCGCGAATAAAACATTTAGACCGGAATTTTGATTTCAATTATTGTCCTACAGGTTGACAAAGGCAATCCGATGAATCCGGCGCCTACAAGCAAATCGGGATATTTTCCCTAGCGCCGAAATCAGACTCCTGCAGGATTGGCGATCCTTCCGCAATCCGCATACACCCGATCGAGTTCGTATTCGTCTTGGGTTAACTATACATTACGTCACCTGCTACACCAGTCCATCTTCCAGTCAAACGTCGACCGTCTCTTTGCTACTCGTTTCATTCGGCACTTTTGCCATGAGATTTTAATTTTCAAACGTTCAAAAATTTCAACGGATATTGTGGACGATTAAATCTTTTTTTTTTTCAACAATAGCCTACAGACACGCCGTGATAATGTAGTCAACATTTTTATCAAGTGAATTTACTGAGTGGTGTTTGCATTGTCAATAAAAGTTGCAACCGTTTCGATATCTCGGCTTAAAATTCGGCCGAAATTTGTCTGAAAAATTTCGGTTGGAGCCGTTATTAAATATCCCCTCCTAATGGCTGTGTAAATAACGTAACGCATCAATGTAAAAAAAATCGCTCGATAAGTCCAAGTTATAGGTTTTGTACAAACACACGAAATCCAAAACATAGCAAAGACATTGTTCTAGAAACGCTTATGGATCGCTATTGGTATTTTGTTATCAATTTGATTCGGACGATTATAAAACGGTCAGTCGCAATTGCAATAAGCGCCATTGTTACACCGTCGTCCATTATTTCAAAAATGTCCCCCATCAAGTTCCAATTGAAATCCATAGTCTTTTTGACTGTTTTAACCTTGGGATTCTGTTCGATGATTCCATCTGATGATGACGCGAATGTCATCGACTTGCTACCGCAATTGTCAAGCCTGGAATCAGACGGCCAGGACGCCATGCCAATTTCCTGGGACGACGTGGATCAGGAACCTATTGAAATTGTAGCTCCCAAAGCAGCAGCAACAACTGCCAGGACAATTGCCAGGACAACCGCAAGGACTTCGTCAACTCCATCCGGCAGTTTCACGACTCCTTTGCCGGGGTCGTATTGCGGAGTGGGCTGGTAATACCCGGCGGATGATGATGAGGAAAACAACAGGATCGTTGGCGGGACAGTGACGTACCCCAACGAGTTCCCCTGGCAAGCGTTTCTACGAGTGGAAATGAGCACGGGGAGCATTCAGTACTGCGGAGGATCTTTAATATCCAATCAATGGATCCTTACGGCCGCCCACTGTCTTGTTTCTCCAGGGTAAGTTCAATAGTCTACTTTTTAACTTGATTTGAATGCAACTTAAACAATTCTTTTGATTATATTTGAAGGAAAAAGTTAAAATCAGTCAGAGTTTACTTGGGAGCCCATTACATTACAACTTATGAAACCAATCGGAAATTTTATTCGGGAATGCAAGTCTTTATTAATCCGGAATGGAATCAGACCACTCGGGCGGGAGTTATCGCTTTGATTAAATAATTGTCTTGTCACCTTCTCTCGTAATCTCCTAACTTGTTATTCTTTTGAAATGACACCCATAATTGAATGGAATTAATTTCATTTGACAGGATTTATCCGCCCGATCTGCCTGCCGAGTACAGTCGAACCGGATTACGTCAATCAAAACGTGGTCGTTACAGGTTGGGGTGTAATTCCAGTCTGAGTCCTGTACTCCGCAAGGCGACAGTCCCAGTCATTTCGAACGCAGAGTGTCGATCCGTTTACAAAGGGATCATAACCAGCAAAGTCATGTGCACCAGTGGATCCAGCTATCGTGGAACATGCAATGTAAGTCACGATGCTCATCAAATAATTTTCGATTGTTATGACGTCAATTTGTTTTTGAAATTGAAACAGGGCGATAGTGACGGACCGATAAATTACAAACAGATGGACGGCAGGTGGAAAAAGAATGGAATTATTTCGTTCGGTTCGACCGAGGGATGCCAAAAGGGTCACCCAAACGGTTACACCAGACTGAGCTCTTATTCGTCAACGTGGATCAAGTATGTCATTGAAACAACTTCCGGCACTCATCCAACAACATTCGCCTTTTTATCGACGCCCCTTATCTTCGTTTCCATTGCTTTCGCGATTGGCCTTTCAACGGCCTGCTTCTAACGACTCATTTTAATGCCTTTCCATCTACTAATGTACATTACTATCGTCTATTTAGTTACAGTTTGCAATAACAAGTCTCAAAACAAGGTGAATCACATTAAACGATTTGAAAATGTTGAAAATTAAATTTTGAGTCATCGCTGACTACGTCATTTTAATAGTTCGGCATTTGTTACAATTAGATACCCGCGCGATTAGACACAAGCGTAAGCATTTACGTGAGAATATTGCGTACGAGAGTGTCATATAATCAGCACGAAAATCGCTGTAAAATTACATCTTTTACAAGTTTTAAACAACATTTGACTTGCCCAAAAATCCCAGGTTGCGCAAAATAACCCACAAATGGTGACATGTACCAATTTAGTCTACAGGCCCATAAAAGTTGATAATTTCAAGCCGATAACTGAGCCACACTTAAATTCCCGGGCAGATATAAAACGCTTGAAAAGCATCGCTAAAAGTACAGACACATTCGCCCTATTGAGTTACACTCAGACACACAAATGTCGGCCAAGTTCCTAGTAGGATCTCTTGCCCTCGTCCTCTTGACGGCCACCGGGTTGACATTCGCCTCCGACGAGGTCGACAACGTCATGTCCCGGCTGATGCTTTCGCACCAGAACAACATCCTTTCCCCTCTGGCTCAAAGTGGAATTTCATCCAGCGGCAGGGCCACGCCCTCATACGCCGAATGCGGAGTGGCCAACGAAATGGCGACAAGCAAAATCATCGGTGGAGGAGAAACGGCACCCAACGAGTTTCCCTGGCAAGCGATCCTCCTAGTGGTCAAAAGCAACAACGAAACAAATTCCTGCGGAGGTAGTCTGATTGCCGATCGATGGATTCTGACATCCGCCAGCTGCCTGGAAGTGCCACCAGGGTATGAGTCCAAAAACAAAAGTCAATTTTATACATTTTTAAAATGAATATTTCGTTTGATTTGATCATCAAGGCAAAATTTAACGGTGGTATATGTTTATCTGGGAGCGCACAACATCAGTACCCCATCGGAAGCGAATCGCAAAGATACTGGGGAATCGAAACCTTCATCCATCCCAACTGGAATCCTACCACCAAGGCCGGAGACATTGCCCTGGTCAAACTCTCAACCGTCGTCGAGTACACTAGTAAAAAACCAAATCAAATTCTAAAACAATTTTAAAAAATCTTACGGTGAAACCTTTGATGCAGAGTACATCCATCCCATCTGCCTGCCAAATCCAGCATCCGAACCTGATTACGCCAACCAAAACGTCACCGTTACAGGATTCGCTGTTGTACAGCTTGATGGTAAAATACACATTTCTATCATTTCCAATTAATATTTTACGTCAACCGAGTTGTTTCGACACATTTCAGATAATGATCCGAGCGTCATACTTTACAAAATGAACGTCACTGTCGCATCGAATAGCGATTGCAACGCCACCTTAAACAACATCATGACCGATCAAATGATGTGCACAAGAGGAGCTGCCGATAGCGGAATTTGCACGGTCAATATTGCCGCATTATTTTTTAAGATTAGACTTTTGATTTCAATTATTATACTGTCCGAAACAGGTCGATGAAGGCAACCCGATGATGGTCAAACAGGCGGACGGCAGGTACAAGCAAATCGGGATCGTTTTAATACTTGCGCCCTATACAGAGTGCCAATTTGGCTTACCATTCACCTACACCAGACTGAGCTCTTATTCGTCTTGGGTCAACAACATTACGTCACCTTCGACCACTATCGCGTCTACTACACCAACGACACCGACTACTTCTACAAGCCCATCTTCTTCGGCAACCATTCAAACGTCACCCGCCATTTTGTTGCTCGTTTCATTGATCAGTTTTTCGATGAATTTCTAAATCTGTTTCCCACCCAACTCCTGCATTGCTAATTCTGGCGTTTCGTCTAACAAAGAATTGATTTTCCCCCATCAAAAAGATGGAGAATAATAAATGGTATTCGATTTGAATCAATATCACATGAAAAACGAAGATTTGGCATTCTTCTACCCAAAAACAAGTGGCCTGGGAAAATTAAATTCCCCCCGAGTTTCAAAATAACAAGTGGAGTTCATTAGTTACAAACAAATTTTTTCTCAGTTCCTTAATCTGTCACGTCCCCCATTTTACACAATACGACACAATTCAAGGATAGATAAAAGTCGTATCTCTATAAATCGTCGCACTGCATAAACAAGCCGCGGATAAAACATTTAGACCGGAATTTTGATTTCAATTATTGTCCTACAGGTTGACAAAGGCAATCCGATGAATCCGGCGCCTACAAGCAAATCGGAATATTTTCCCTAGCGCCGATATTTTCTTTGCTACTCGTTTCATTCGCCACTTTTGCCATGAGATTTTAATTTTCAAACGTCTTTTCAAAAATTTCAACGGATATTGTGGACGATTAAATCTTTTTTGTTTTCATCAATACAGACACGCCGTGATAATGTAGTCAACAATTTTATCAGGTGGATTTACTGAGTTGTGTTTACATAGTCAATAAAAGTTGCAACCGTTTCGATATCTCGGCTTAAAATTCGGCCAAAATTTGTCTGAAAAATGTCGGTTGGAGCCGTTATTAAATATCCCCTCCTAATGGCTGTGTAAATAACGTAACGCATCAATGTAAAAAAAATCGCTCGATAAGTCCAAGTTATAGGTTTTGTACAAACACACGAAATCCAAAACATAGCAAGGACATTGTTCTAGAAACGCTTAGATCGCTATTGGTATTTTGTTATCAATTTGATTCGGACGATTATAAAACGGTCAGACGCAATGCAATGAGCGCCATTGTTACACCGTCGTCCATTATTTCAAAAAATGTCTCCCCGCATCAAGTTCCAATTGAGATCCATAGTCTTTTTGGCTGTTTTTACCTTGGGATTCTGTTCGATGATTCCATCTGATGACGACGCGAATGTCATCGACTTGCTACCGCAATTGTCCAGCCCGGAATCAGACGGCCAGGACGCTATGCCGATTTCCTGGGAAGACGTGGATCAGGAACCCATTGAAATTGTAGATCCCAAAGCAACAACTGCCAGGACAACCGCCAGGACTTCGTCAACTCCATCCGGCAGTTTCACGACCCCTTTGCCGGGGTCGTATTGCGGAGTGGGCTGGCAATACCCGGCGGATGATGATGAGGAAAACAACAGGATCGTTGGCGGGACAGTGACATACCCAAACGAGTTCCCCTGGCAAGCGTTTCTAAGAGTGGAAATGAGCACGGGGAGCATTGGGTTCTGCGGAGGATCGTTGATATCCAATCGATGGATCCTTACGGCCGCCCATTGCCTTGTTTCTCCAGGGTAAGTTTAATATTTTTTAAAAATTTGATACATTCAACTTTCAAATTGTATTTTTAAAAGGCAAAAATTAAAGTCCGTCAAAGTTTACTTGGGAGCCCATAATATTACAACGTACGAAACCAACCGGAAATCTTATTCGGCAATGCAAGTCTTTATTAATCCGGAATGGAATCAAACCACTCGGGCGGGAGATATCGCTCTGATTAAATTGTATTCTCTAGTCACCTTCTCTCGTAATCTCCTAACTTGTTATTATTTGAAAATGACCCCAATTTGTTATAAACGGAATTAATTTGATTTGACAGGATACATCCGACCGATCTGCCTGCCGAGTACAGTCGAACCGGATTACGTCAATCAATACGTGGTCGTTACAGGCTGGGGTAGTAGTACGACGAGAGGTAATTCCAGTCTGAGTCCTGTACTCCGCAAGGCGACAGTCCCGGTCATTTCGAACGCAGAGTGTCGATCCGTTTACAAAGGGATTATAACCAGCAAAGTCATGTGCACCAGTGGATCCAACTATCGTGGAACGTGTAATGTAAGTCACGAAGATCATCAAATAATTTTCGATTATTATAAATTTCTGGAATTGAAACAGGGCGACAGTGGCGGACCGATGAATTACAGACAGTCAAATGGCAGGTGGAAACAGATCGGGATCGTTTCGTTCGGCTCGTTGGGAAATTGCCAGAGCGGCCGTCCGTACGGTTACACGAGACTGAGTTCCTATTCATCTTGGGTTCGTGCCATCGTGTCGGCCAATTCCGCGTCTACTACACCAAGGACACCGACTACTTCTACTAGACCATCTTCTTCGGCAACCATTCAAACTTCACCCGCCATTTTGTTGCTCGTTTCATTGATTAGTTTTCCCATGAATTTCTAAATATTTCCCACCCTATCCTGCATTTTAACTTCTGGCGTTTTGCATTAAAGAATTAAAGATAATTTTAAATCGAAAAGATAGAAACAATAAAATATTCGAGTTGAATCAATGAGGTGGTGATTTTTGAGGTCGTTATCTCTGATGAAATTTCGACCAAAATTTGAGAGAGATATTCAACTAATGGAAATGTACCGAATATCATCTGACTCTGTAAACAAATGAAATAACAATTCCCCCCTCGATAAAGAAAGTTGTTTGTATAGATCCAAAGTCCAGTTCGTGCTGCACTTCTTGTGAAAGAAACGACAAACCAGGAAACAATTAAGCCCAACGCACGTGAGCCTGATCGATCTTATCAACCCAACATTCCCATCAGCAATTATCACCTACGTTACTGGCTGACTGAATTGATCGTTACAATACCAAAAGCATAAAAGATGCCGTATCTTCTATACGCAATTATACAAGTGGCCTGGAAAAATCGATTAATTAAATTCCCCCCAAGTTTCAAAATAGTTGAGCTCATTAGTTGCAAAACAATTCTTATCAGTCACGTCCCCCCCATTTTACGCAATACGTCATGACTCAGCCACACAATACAAACGAATAGATAAGTCGTCGCTACATAAACAAGCCACGGAGGGTCTTATAAATTAAAAATTTGTTAATTCTCCACGATTATTCCATACACAATGGCCGTCGAAATATTCAGGTTCCTATTTCTAACGGTTTTCTTGATTGCGGCTGCTTCCGGATCGATCACCCCACTGAAATTAGACGCTCAGGAAGTCGTCCTCAACTTACAGCCGCCATCGTTCAGCATCAAATTAAATCTCCGCAACGACAGCAGTTTACTGGATCTGCCATGGACCAATGGGAAAGAGCAAGAAAAGGTTCCCGCACCCGACACTACCATTTCTCCTATTAGAACAACGCCTTCCTATTCGTACGGTGGTTGCGGAGTGGCCAATTTGATGGATGGGGAAACAGACAGGATCGTTGGCGGAGTGCAGGCCATTCCCAACGAATTCCCTTGGCAGGCTTTTGTCAAAGTGGAAACCAACGCCGGCATTATTTACTACTGCGGAGGGAGTTTGATCGCCGATCGATGGATTCTCACCTCTGCCCGTTGCGTTTTAATCCCAGGGTGAGTTAACTACAATAAACATTTACAATTTAATCCTTTCATTTTAATCTTCCCGTTGTCAATAACAGTCAAACACTGAGGTATTTGACGATTTACCTCGGGGCGCACGACATCACAGCGTCATACGAAGCCAATCGGAGAGTTTACAACGGGTACGAAGCCTACGTCCATTCGGAATGGAATCCCAGCACTCAGGCCGGAGACATTGCCCTAATTAAACTCTACAACATCGTTACCTACACACGTAACTATGCAAATGATACCACTGGATTGTTTCAGACTTTCAAACTAATAGCCGAAAAAATGTGAATTGAACAGAATACATCCGCCCGGTTTGTCTGGCAACTTACAACGAGCCGAGTTACGTCAACAGTCAAGTTACCGTTGCCGGATGGGGTACAACAAGTGACGGTACTTATTCAAAATGAAAAATCATCGCTTTCAATTTGGAGTAAGAACATAATCCATTATTTTTTTTTTTTCAAATAAACGCATAGGTAGTTATACTCTGAGTCCGGTACTCCGCGAAGTGACAGTTCCAGTCATCTCAAATACTCAATGCAGCAATTACTACGGCAGCACTGTCATTACAAGTAAAGTCATGTGCACCACCGGAATGCTTAGTCGCGGGCCATGCAACGCAAGTTTAAAAAAATTTCAAAATCAAAATTTCAAAAAAATAATTTCCAATATTATTACGCAGGGCGATAATGGAGGGCCGTTGATTTTCAGAGAGTCGAATGGTCGATGGAAACAGATCGGGATCGTTTCGTTCGTCTCTAGTCAAGGCTGTCAGTCGGGCTATCCGTACGGTTACACGAGACTCAGTTCTTATTCGACGTGGGTTCAAAACGTCATTTCATCCTATTCCGGTTCATCTTCTACTACCACCACGCCAAGTTCTTCTTCCGGCAGTCAAACTTCCGCAATTTTATCGCTCGTCATCAGCCTATTCTTGTTAATGCAATTGTAACGATTGTACACATTCCCTATTTTTTCCTGAATTGAATAAAACGTTGCATCGATTCCAACTTGATGTGAGTCACTTCGTCGCAATCTAAAACGAATTTTAGAATCCCACGGTATTAATAAACCCATGAGTCAACTTTTTGTTTTTCAAATCAAGGAATTAATGAACATTACTTCGGGAGTGACGTCAAAAATGACTGGGCGCACCGGAACAAAGAGAGTCTCCGCTGTGACGTAATCATAAAAAGGGCCGTGTATCTTTTGAGTCAGCAACACCTAATCTTTTCACATTTGTCGGCCTCACTATATACTCACTGGCGGTGGTCCAAGGCTATTATATAATCAGTGCTGTACAACAAACCAATCAGTTGAGTGGTTGAAAGACACGAGAGTTAAATTCTTTTCGTTTAGTCAAGTAAATTCAAGTTAAAATGTGTGGAATCGCCATCATCAATGTCATTCTAGGATGTCTCGCCTTCATCTTTCAGGTAGTCAATACATTTTAATTTTAAAAAAAAAGACGCTTGAGCTAATCAAATTTTCTTTTAAAAATTACAGATAATGGCGCTGTTCGTTTCAGATGATTTTCACACTTACTCGCAAGATTTGGCGTTTACGGGAATTTGGGGTGGAGTCTATCTCATCTTGTTTGGTGCCTTACTGAAAAATCACAAGTAACTTTGTTCATTTTTCAATGAGGAAAGTTATCTTTTTAAAGCAAATATTTGAAATTATACATACAGAATCGGTTCGGGGACCATCAAAGTTATGGCGGTCGGCGGCGTGATAATCGGCGCGATTTTAATCGGATTGTTTTCGTGGAGCATCAATTCGTACCCACTGCCAGTTGATGGTTGTCAAGGATGGGACTATTACAATCCGGCAACTATCCTCCTATCATGTGAGTCAATTGAGTTGGAATCAACTCCTACTTCTTTGTTTAATTTATTTTCTCTTGGTTACAAACAGGCAGTCGAGTCGTCGTTGATTCGCTGTTGATTGGCTGCGGCATTTTGATTGTTCTAGTCAACACCATCATAGCCTCAAAGGCATCCTCTTTGGTGTTTACCAGTTACTAATTCAAACTCAATTGATTCCCACGTTCGCCATCACCATTGATCATAAGGTTATCCTTCTCAAAAAAATTTATTAAATCCACCAAAAATGTCGTCCAATAAAAATCAAAAGAAAGATTCAACAAACGTTCAAAAAGTGCAAGTCAATATTTCAGCCAATCGATTGCGATAAAAGGAGATCTTCAAATATTAAATGAGTTAAAATGATATTTGGAAATTCAGCATAAAATATTCAAGTTTGGGATGTAAATCAACTTTGATGACGTATAGTTTGATTTCAATCAATAAAATGATGAAAACAAATTAAACAATCAATCAACCCGGAGCATACCAGTAGCCAAGAGGTTGTTGTTTTGAAAGAACAACAAGAAGCGTAAACAGTCACACAGCCCAACAATAATAGGATAATGGCAACTCATTCTCTCGAACGCCATCTGTCAGTTAACCCAAATCGAGCAGGTAAAACGGCGATTCGATGGCACGGGGTTTAGTCAATAATAAATAGAAGAAAAAGAAAGACCAAACTGGACGAGTTTTTACCGTGGGTCCTGTTAGAGTTTAATCAATCAGAATGTAGATCAAAACTGCCAATCGGCTATTTCAGCGTATCAAGAGAAAAAGGTTTGTCTTTCCATCTCTCCATTCAGCTTCAATCAAGGATGCTCCTGTTCCTTACTACGAGCCTTACTAATTGAACAACATGCCGCTTTCCTGGGAAAACAGTTTGGCACAGGATCAATATCAGTGGCCTGCTCATCCCGCCCAACAAAAAAGATTCTGGCAGAAAAACAGCTTGTTATCAGACCCGATATATAAACTGGATCACAAACGACTGGGGTGTCTGTACCCACCAAAGAAATACCCACAAGTCAACAGGTCACACTGATTCAAAATCGATTTCAATCAATAAAAAAATAGTAGCAACATTTTCTCATGGGAAAAGTTCACAGCAAAACTGTCCATATTTAATCTGAAAACATGAATAGTAAAAGATAAACCAGCTCATCCTTTCTTTAATGCATTTCCCCCCGGCGGTTAGACACGATCGTTTTGTAATGTTCACATAAATTGTGACACATTTCCACGAAAAGATTAAAAATAAACAATTGGCCTAATCAAATGAACGCCAAATCAAAGAAGAACGTTCACTTCGTTTGTTGGCAATAGATGTTAATTGCATTGTCATAAAAATGCAAAAGTTGTTCAAGTCTGCGGACTTATCAGGTTGGAAAGAGGTAAAACCTCAGCGATTTACAATTTTGCTGTAATAACACCCGATGAAGAGTAAAATCAAAAATGCATCCTACCTTGAAATTGCGTTGCAGGCGACTCGAGTCACTTCCAGCAATCGGACGTTTTCTGGCTGGACAAGACTGGAAGAAGGTGGTTCTTTTCGCAACACTTTTTCTTGAAATCGTTTAGAACCATCTGAAATGAGAAGAAATTTATTAATGTCAAAAATAATGTTTCGAACAGATTGTCAAACGAATCACAGCTGTAGTAGTTTAAACAGTGTCATATAAAGTCATTTTTAGTTTATAGTACTACGTCATCGACCCGAAAAAATTTAGAATCAAGCTTAGCTAATGGCTGAAGAAGATCTATCTATCAGGGCCTCCAAAACAATAGAACAAATTGATACAGACCGCCCAAAGCTGCTGGAAATGTATTTGACAATAGTGTTTCCTCGATATTTTCATTTAATGGCGACGAAGTAGTTTGAACTTGAAGTTGTAGAAATAGTTTGACGAAGGAGCACTGGTAACGTGAGAAATATTCCATCTAATCAAGAAAGAATTGAAAACATTATTAGAAAAGGAAATTTAATCATGGAACATCAGAAACAGACGATGAACAGACACGAGCTGACAGATAACTAAAACATGAAGTTTCGGTGGACGTTATGAATGATGGAAAACGCAACCACAACATTTTTTTATAACCGCCAGACTATAAATAATTGAAAGGCGTCATATGAGCTACATCTCGCAGAAATTGAAGGCGCCATTGAACGAAGATTAGTTATCACTGCCAAGTGGCTTAAAATCAGATTTGACAATGAAATGGTCGACTGCATTACCTTAAATGGATGAAGAAGTCGAACGTCGTAGCTGGAAAAGTCTCAATGTCAGGTAGGAAAAGCGGAAGGAAAGAAAGTCCTCGTGAATACACTCACCTTCGCATGAATGTACACGAGGACACAGTAAAAAGGGAAAGTCGAAAAAGAGTTGACTGACGTTGGATTTTCGGCTCCGAGAGATGAGAATACCTAGAGAAGAAAAAGACAAATTGACGTGACAATTATTCGAATAGAATGTGATAGACCTAAGGCTACATAAGACTGCTGCTAGATTGACGAATTTCCCTCATCATCAATCAGTGTACAGTTACTACTCGTCATAGGCAGTAGAGAAAAAAAGAAATTGAATAAATCTTGTGAATCTATCTAGCCCTTGGCAATTGGAATGGAATTCTTTAGTATTATCACATTAGAGTTAATCAAACATTTTATTTGCAAAATGTTATAATAAGACTAAAGGCATCATATCCTACATTAACTCCGATGAGATAACTGCTAAAATGAAAACACGAATTAGAAAGTGTTGCCAATTTGAACTTCAACCAGTACTGTGTAGCAACCAGTCAACCACGATATGTGAAAACTCCTAACTTATCTTTTCCTTCTACAAAGAAAAAATAGTTACCTCCACAAATTGATAAAGAAATCACACAAACAGCTTCGTTGATAAGGAGGATCAAACCACGTGCAATTGTGCATTAGAACTTTGCCAACTCAGACTTCATGGAAAAACTAAGTCAAATAAGTAAATCAGAATTACATTTCTTTCTCCTGTAATGTACAATCTTTTATCTGAATTAAATTTACCAATAGAGAACTTCTATTATAGCCATTCGAATGATTACTTCTTATTGGATTCATTCAAGATTTCACGTGAAATGTGTTATAAGCCTAGACTCACGGTACAGCAGCAGACGATTACTTTTTTGCGCCACTAACTGCTGGTTTAGTGAGTCACCTAGCGGTAGACAGCGTTTCCAATTTATTCAAACGACGAAACAGCGGCACCGCCCCCTGATGGAATGAGCCACCTAGCGGTCGAAACTCGAAATCCTTTCGTTTGTTTATTTAAAAAAAAAAAATTCAGCGAAATCTTAGGACATCAAAGCATCACCTAAATGATACAAATAGTTTAGATACTATAAAATGTTTTGTTTCTCACCGCAAGTCGTTAACCAAGTGGGGTAACTGAATCGAATAAACGTAATTCGGATTAATGTTGTGTACCTGATTCCTGAAGACACGATGCTTTACCGTAATCATTCGAGACGAGATAAATATCTGGAAAAAAAAAGCTAGAACACTTTAAGTGTAAATATAGTAATAGCGACTGTACACATCTCATTCCCTACGTTTTCTCCTGATCTCCTGATTTGAATAAAATGTTGCACCGATTCCAACTTGAGTTATATTGCCGCAATCAAAAACGGATTTTGTAAGAATAGTTTTTTAATGCCCATTTCAAGTGACCAGGACACAACTTATTCCTTGTTCTTTGAAGAACAATATATAGAAAATTGATGAGCAAATATTAAAATAACACTTCTATTTCTTGTCCAAAAATGTTTAATTGTTAATTTCTGCAATATCCGACCGTTCAATTTAGTACAGGTTTTCGGTTCTTAATTAGAAAGAAAGTGAAAACAGAAATCTAATTGAAAATACAAAAATCTAATTACAATTTCTTTGGAGGTTAAATGCTCAAGTTACCATATGTATATGCAACATCCAAGATATAAAATAAAGTACAAATCCCTCTCTTAACGTAAATCAATAGAAGTTCGAGTGGGTGAATTGGACAAGGCGTCGCTTAGTATTCGAGGCACTTTGAGACGTGGGTTCGATTCCCCTGGTGAGCAAAGTTGCTCCCACACCCGAGCTCATACCATTGCTCACGAGAGATGTCAGCAGTAGGTCGGTCTAGTGTGTAACGTTTTCTGTGGTCATTTGCGACTGCTTGACTCTGGTTGAATTTGTTCATCAACTAAGCACTTTATCATTGTAAGCGAAGAGAACTGGGCACCCAGCAGTGTTGCCAACTAGCCGGGATTTATCCCGGTTTCCGGGTTTTTTGAGTGGCACCCGGAGAAATGCCGGGATTCGACCAAAACCGGGTTTTCTCCGGGAATTTTGCCGAATAAAAATTTTTTGTAAATTACACAATAAATTCTGGGATAAATCGTAAAATCGATATGTTTTTACACTTCAAATCCTTTTTTCCTATAGTTTTATGAATACCTTATCAATACCCGATAGGTGTCGTTGCATACCTTTGTTATTAACGTGCCTAACTAACTATCAGAATCAGATTCAATAGTCCACAGACGATCATAGTCACCAGAATTAATTGGACTGGGCCTGCAATCTTCAAGGCATGATAGATGATAGTGATCCCCTTCAATTCCTAGATGAGGAAATGTCGAAATGAACAGTCTATTTAAAGTAATGATAGTTTTTAAATTGTGCAGCAAGAACTTTTGGAATTTTTGTTTCGACCATTATGCATCATTTTCTTTCTAATGATTCTTTTATTTCTAAATTAGACTTGCTGACTGAAGAACTGAATTTTCATTTTGTTAAGTTGTGCGGACGTTTAAAAACAAAACAAGCAAGTGTTAAAATCGTTCAAAAAAACAGCAAAAACAGCATTTATATTGATTTAAACAAAAAACCGGGATTTTTGTCAACAATTTCCGGGATTTTTGAGAAAAATCTGAAACCGGGATGGTTCCGGGATTTTTTTTAAGACTAAACCGGGAAAACGCCAAAAAGTAGTTGGCAACACTGGCACCCAGTCAGTTAAAAGCGATTGGGGTCTATGGACCATCACCAACGTCTCTTCCTAGGCCGCTTGTTCACGCAAGCGACCTAAGCATATCTAGATGATGGGTGGAGCAAAAAAAAAAAAAAAAAAAAAAAAACCGAACAACCACCCGACGACCGCATCTCACCCATTTCTTTTATCTTTTTTTTTTTCATCTTTTACTTTCAATGGCTGTTTGACGTTCCAACGGCACCCTTCCTCTACCAATTGCAATTTTTTGCGATTGTTGGCCATTGAACGATTATCGAATGAAATGTCGGATCATCGGGCAGAATTGCGGGGTCATTCTCATTTGTGATTGGATTGCAGCAACACTGGCAACGGCTAGCAACAGACGAAAAGTGCCAAAACAACCAGACGGACATGCAGTAAAACGGCAGCTGTCGATGGTAACGATAAGAAAAATAGGAAAATTGATGACCCATAAAGTAGGAATACGGAGAGAAAATAAAAAGAAGGGATGTGATTAATCAACTTTAAGAATAGCAAATGACGGTGGTCATCATTGTTAGTTAAACGAAAACACTTCAAGATGCTATTTTTTTTTTCGACTTATTCACGTAAATACTAAGGTCTTCAAACGGGTCTCACAGCGACTTGACGTCCCACTATGATCCCACCCAACCGTTTTCGATATGCAAATGAAGAATGAATATTCCGATTTCGACTTGCTGGCCCCAAAATCAGGGTCAGGATCTTTTGTTTAACATTAAATTAAATGTAGCAAGAAATCAACAGTTGACTCCTCCTTCAAATTTCACTTCAATTGTTAACTCATAGTCTAAAAGAAAAGAGCCTTTGCTGGACACTCGCAAGAAATGTCCGATTGGTCGTTGTGTTGCTTTTAGATTAGTCATCGTCGGTCAGTGTGGCTCATGCCGCGACAAAGTTGAGCCAATACCAACATCACTAGTATTTCTCTCCAAATTTCAATTTTCAGAGGTGAAATTAAAAGAGAAATTCAATTCATTTAAAATTATAATGTCTCAGCAGAAGGTATTCAATAGCTAACTTTTAATTCAAAATCAATTTTTTAAAACTATATTTTGAAGTTTCTCAGTCAGAACCAAACGGTCGGCCAACTTGAAATTAAAAATGGATTAAAAATCGACAATTGGAAGAGAAAAAGAACCGGTTGGAATCCGGAGTCGAACAGCTAGTCATTCGATCAGAGGACATACCGTGTCAACGTTTGTCGCAATTGGACGAGAAATGAATTGACCATAAGAATGCCACAAACGACAGAAGTCCCAAACTGAAAAATCAAGTGAATAATCTGGATTAAACAAGATCCAGTTTAGTGCATGTTAATGGAGTGGGTCCGGTATTAAATACCATCAAAGGGATACGACACGAGCGCCACCAACGGCGGAACCGGAAAATTCGGGCATTACATAACGTCAAAGATTGCGTCTCTAAAACATGAATGCTTTAATTAATTGATGTCAGGTCGCAATCATACGAAATCAATACTTTTGAATATGTTTTTGAAAAGTTTGATGGCATTTGCTTTCGAAATTCCATCAGATCAAATAGCGATCAGTATAACTGGAAGTCACACATACGAAGTCAAACGCTTTGCTCCACTAGTCCACTGCGATTCGAAATTGAACCGTCTCGTCATAAATTTAAAACTCAAATCGAGTGGGATAAACCCAAAATCAATAACAAAATCAACAAGAGCCTCTGAGCCAAAATCGGTGAACCGGACTTGGCTGATATTCCCCGACATCAGAAGATCGGCAACAATTGAGTGATACAACTAAAAGGATTTACTTGATATATTTTCCTGAAAAAAAAACATAAATTGTGAGAAGGAAAAGAAATAGACTTGACTTGGAAGATGTCCACAAATTAAAACTTGAAAACCAATTCAAATATCTTTAATGGCACCAATTTAAACCATGTTCACTAGAGATTGACCGAAGGTTTGATCGATTTGAGTGGCGGAGAACGGTGAAAGTAAATAAAAATGACTGAACTTTTCAAACTGATTACCGGCCAGTGATAGCTATTTATAGAGGATGCCATTCAAGTTTATAAACGTGGAACTATTCATAAATTTGAATTACCCCAAAATCTAAATACAATTGGTTTGGAGGTTAAATGCTAAAATGGCCATATACAAGAGTCATTGGGAGTTTACAGCCAGATGAACATGCCAAATCCAAGTTATGAAATTAAATACAAATATATCTGTTAATGTATAATGAGTAGTGATCAGGTGGGTGAATTGGATAAATCGTCAATTATAAATCGAGACACTTTCATAGTGATCGAGACGTGAGTTCGAATCCCGTGGTAAACATCGATTACATTTCCTGAATTCTCAAAAATTCATCATATTACATAATTCTCTACTATTCTCTACAATTCCATAGATACAGAAATTCCAAAATGCCAGGACTAAAAAGGTGGTATCTTGAACTGAAAATATTCGACCATGACGTACGTTTGAAACTTGACTCTGGTTGCGATAAGGCATTAATCAGCAAAGCCCTGTGGTCCGAAATAGGACAGCCAAAGTTGTTCCCTATCAAGGGTATTGGCAGATCATGTGCGACTGGAGTAGTTCCGCTTAAAGGCGTGTTCTCAGCCAAGATG
Source organism: Daphnia pulicaria (assembly GCF_021234035.1). Classification (NCBI taxonomy): domain Eukaryota; kingdom Metazoa; phylum Arthropoda; class Branchiopoda; order Diplostraca; family Daphniidae; genus Daphnia; species Daphnia pulicaria. The sequence continues at coordinate 12,427,785 of NC_060914.1, forward strand.
AGCTTCGCTGGAATCGACTTTCGTAGTCCAGTCTTTGTGTCAGACGTTGACAACACACGCAATTTGATTGGGCGGCGAGCGTTTCCATTCCTCATGGATTTCGACTGGAACAAATTCATCCGTGACGGAACAATGTAAATGTCTTGGTAGACGGCAAAGATTTCCAAATGCAATTTGATACGGGCGCCACTTGCTCCATGGCTGGCCTAGCGAAATGGGAAAAACTGGGCAAACCCAAACTGACTACGTACACAGGCAGGAGAGTCATGAGTACGGGCAACCAGCCAATCCCACTTCTCGGCAGGTGTTTACTCAACATCACCTACAACGGAACTAAAGCTCAATTGCCACTACTGATTGCCGACATCCACAACTTTGGGGCAGTTTTGGGGACTAATTGGTTCGATTCTCTGAATATAGACTTTAATACGATCTTTCAAAGTCTCAAATTCGCCAAGCCACTCCAACAACCGCCGGCAAAAGAGACCATAAAAGTGAAGGATTGCGGCGACGGCAGCCAAACGCAGTTGACACCAGCAGACAAGCCGATCGAACAGCCAGTCGCAACAGAACAAGTGAAGATGGTAAGGAAATGCCATGCTCAATCTCCACCACCCGATCTAGAAGCGAAGAAAGCTAGAATCGTTCAGAAACTCAAGAGCAGCGCCTCAAGTCCATCAGCCAGCCGGTCCCAATCATCGAAAGTAACGTTCACTACTCGATTGTGCAGAAAATAGAAATCTCGATGTACATCTGTATCTGAAATGTTCTAACTGTATATATAAACTGTCGACTTTGGATTGCAATACACATGTCAAAATTTCTTTTCACGACCGTCTAAAAAAAAACCCGCCAACGGTCCCCCTGGCGGTAGAAAAGTTCGGTACAGTTCTGGTTTTTTATTTTTTTCAAACTTTAAGAAAAACTTTTAAGGCTTGCAGATTTGGTCCATTTTACCTGGCGTACAAAAGTGCAACAGTATAGCTATCACTATCAACATTTCACTTGGTTTTCTTCCGCACGAAGAAATGTCTTTCGATCGCTTCAATTAGCTAATAACAACCTAATTCGATAATGACTGTCTCATCGGAAATGGGGAAAAGTGGGAAATGTTGTGATTGCATCGGCTCGAGCATTCGTGACTCCGGTAAAAATTTAATCCACTCAAGGCAACAGAAGGATAAGCAACAAATCAGAAAACAAATAATAGAAGCTGACAACAAGCAAAAAAGCAATAACCTCAACGTGAAAATTATACCCCATCAGCAAAGGGGTCTAATAGGCGAATACCGTTCACCACCATCGTTGTGATCGTCATGGAAACAAATCGGAGGAATGACGCGACTCAACGATGATGTTCGCCCGCACAGTTTTATAGTCCAATGCATCAGTGAAATTCTCAAGTCATTTTACGAAGGGAGAAACGGATCAATCGAATCTAAATCTAAATCACGATGCCATGATTCATGAAAAGGCTTTGTTGTCAAGGGGACTGGCTCGGCAAAGGTTTACAAGGTTTTTTTCTGGGCCGGCGCCACCACGGATGTCCTCACCTGCCAGGGCGGATTGGATGGAAATTGCGTCGAATCTTTTATGAAGTGCAACTGCGATTCTACTGCACCGGAGCAATAAGTCGATAGCGGTAAGATGTTTTCAATTCAAACGCTTTAGATAAACCGAATCAAACTTGATACAATTTGAAATGCAGGAGTCATTAATGATAAGGAGATCCTGACCGTCACCCGTTTGAATTTCGGCCGAACTGGGCAACAATATTCTTCTGGTGTCCACACACTGGGCCGATTCGAATGCACCGGACAAGTGGCCGTCACTGGAATGCCGACGTCGTGCGAAGATCTTTGGAGGATTGGCCACACCCTGAGCGGATTCTATTCCGTTAAAGGAGTCAAAATGGTCGAAAGTGTTTACTGCGATTTTTCAAAACTGCCGAATGAAGCAGGTATAGCAACCTTTCCCTTCTTTTTACTACAGCACAAAAATTTCTAATTCAATTGAATGGATGGCAGGTTTCCAGAAATGATCGGATATGACGACGTAAAGTCGGCACCTGTCTACTTCTACGACCAGTGGAATTCTCTCTTCAACACGGCAAATGTCTCAATTCCTTTCCAGATTTCCAAATTAAACATCGGCAACGCCATGGATTTGACGACAGGAAAATTCACGGCACCTGTCCCGGGAACGTATTTCTTCTCGTTTACTGGACACGCCCGATTTCCTAAGTCATCATCTTTACTTAGTTTAGGAGTAGGTCTCTATCTGAACGGGAATTTTATCGGGTGGGGCTTTGTGGAAGAGTACCAAACTTTAAATTTGCAAGAAACCCCTTTGAATCTGCAATCGACACTCAATTTACAAAAGGGAGATGAAATTTGGTTGCAGATCGCATTAATTTCGGATAGCGTGAGTCTTTTGGATGACGAAAGGAACTGCCCACTTTACGGGATATATTTTGGAAGAAGAAATTATATTTAAAACATGTTGTGAGACGGAAAGTAAATAGACTGGAGGAATTAACATCACAACAAAATCAAGTAAAACGCAGTTGGCAATTCAAATATCTTATTCTATAATGGCACCGATTTTGAGAGTGGTTCACTTCAGATGGATTAGAGTTTTGTTTACTTTAAAAGAGGAGAAATGTCCATCGACAAAAGAGTCAGATGAAAACAAATCGACAAAATAAAAGAGAAAAAACAAAAATTGGATGTCGGCCAGCCCGACCAAGGAAGCAGCCAAACAACACTATAATAACAATACGAGATGGTGCCCAGATTCTGATGGAAAAGTTGAGAAACGAGTATCAAAACCTTTTTGCAATAAGCTCGCTGATATCCTACAGTTTAGCAGATCGATGATTTGGATGTAACCACTACCAAATAAGAAGGTGAACAACTGCCTCACAGTTACTTTTGTCGTGTTAGGCAAAGGAAGGCATTGATCGTTAGCCTGTGTTTCTACTAAAATATAACAGCTGAATTTGGTCTCAAAATTATTGTTCGGTAATTTAGATGCTGTTTTAAAATAAATGCGGAAATGTCGATACGACGATACATCCACCAGTCAACTGGCCAGCCTTCAAGGAAGCCCCCACCCCACTCTAACATTAATGGGAGAGATATGTCTGCAGTAGGTCAGCCGAAGTGAATAAGGTTATCCTGCAGTTCTCGTGACTGCTGAACTCTGGTTGATTCTGTTCTAAACACCTTGCTTAGTAATACAGCCGAAAAGACTGGAGGATAAAACAATCCCATTTCTATCGTATACGGGAGTGGTTCGAAATCTTTTCCCAGGCTGTTTGTTCACGCATGCTCACGCTAAATAGGTGGAACTAACAAAGAGACGAACACAGAACACAGCTCACATCCCACCCTTAAAAAAGAAAAAGAAAATCTCAAGCTTCAGTGAATACCCGATCCTCACTTTCAATTTGTTCACTGGTTATTATCATTAAACGAATTATTTCATCGGCAAACGAGTTTTTCAACTTTTTTGTCTTCCCGCAATTCAGCTGTTCCTTGGCTGAATGCCAGATTAAATTCAAATTTAAAAGAAATACACAGAACGGTCAGTCAGTGGCTAGAACCAGTGGAACCACTTTTAAAGGCAGCAAAAAATGACATTGCTTCTGCAGAGTGCAGACCAATGGCGATATTTACTTGATTGGTTAACCTAAATGGTAATTCATAGATGGGACGAAGGCCAGTGCGACCCAAAGAGATTTCATCAAACGTCAAAAACAATGACCAAAAATGCGAACCCAGAGCCCTGGATCGTAGAAGCCGCCAATGCCGGCACCAAACAACGAAAATCCCACCGGACAAAAGGGAAATGAGACAGTAATAACAAAAACTGGATTCTCAGCATAACTATCCAAGAGTCAAGAGACTAACGACCAACAGCCCAAATCCAAAATAGATTTAAACTACGAAAAAAGGCTAAAGAGGACAAAAGACTATAAAGGTCAATTTTACCTTGACTTGATGGCCAAATGAATGATTACAGTAGTGGTGACTTCTGGAGGTAGAATATATACGACGTCTCCATACCATATGGATACCTTTGCACTCGCTTAAACGTACGCAAGGACAGGAGAGAAGAATGATGCAGCTGGAAGCTCTCCATATCTAGTATAAAAATAACAAAAACAGTTATGGTATTAGTAAGTAGCATTATCAATTCAGTTTGTCAATTAGGTTCAATCCAGTTTCAACAAGTTAAAGACATTATTTATCCCCATGATTACTAAATGGAGCAAGGAAATCCTGTTTAAGCATTGTGGATTGAAAATGACTATACACGCTTCAGGGCTTTAGGGTTTGATTTCTCAAGGTTATGAAATCACGAGATCCACTTTTTTGTTTGGGTAACATCTAGACGACAGTTTTCTCAATTTATTTTATATTTCATGTGAAATAATAAGGGATCACATTTATTATAGATGTGAAAACTGTTTTTCGTGAAATTCCCAGAGACTATGCTACCTTAGACTTAGAATCTTGTTATTCATATCACTGCTTTTCTGATGAAAACATTTATAAGATTAAATAAAACATAAAAATTTATCATTTGAATTAATACCTGTTTTTGTTGATGGAAGACTTTTGTTCCATTCTTCTCAATTCTTTGTTAAGCAGTTGTTAAGTTACATTCTTGATGGAAAACTTCTTCGGCAGACGACGTAAAAAGGGGCGTGGGAAAAGATGAGTCATGAGACACGACACATGGGGCTTTTGACAATTCCGTTCTGCTTGGCTATGCGTCAAAGTCCTGGAATAAGCACAAATAAAAGATAGAAAAGCAAGCTTATCAGCTCGCCGCGAAGGGATAGTCGTAAGCCAGTTGAAAACTGTCTTAAATGACAAATTCAGAACCTATTGTTAGTTCGGACTTATTCACAATTCACACTTTTCTTCACAGACTTTTTGGTTTTAAAACGGGATTTTTCTGTCACAGTTCAATATCCTTGCAAGTTATTTTCGTTTAGTTTGCTCAACTTATATTTTCAAATTTTTACACATAAAGTTCAATAATTGAATTTAAAAATAACCATCTTTAAGTTTAATAACTGCAAAACTTAAATACAAATCTGGTTATTGCGTCATGATTGGGTCATCAAAGATTGCGTCATCACGGCGATGCTATGGAAATCTGGTGGTTTCTAATCATGTTTAACCATCCATAACGAATATATTTCAATAAAAAATATTCGACAAGAAAGAATAAATTTTAAACTTAACACGTTAATTTAAACTAAATCTAAGGTGGAAAAGTTGTATCCGCCACCGCAAGATGTCACCAGTCATTATGTAAAAAAGTTGTATTCGCTACCGCAAGATGTCACAGTCATTAAGCAATTATTTTAACAGTTTTTCATTAATTACGGGAAAACTAATTAAGTAAATGAAATTATTTTTGTTCTGGTCGCACCGAATATTTTTTGTCTAATTTTTCAGACCAAAAAGTCTGAAATGTGTCGTAAAAAGCCCGAGCTATGGAGCGTTACATACATACATACATACATACAGACAAAGTGACATGGCTTTTTTTTTTCTGCGTATGCGATTATTAGCTTCGCCCTTCGGGCTCGCAATAATAGTTACTAGCTTGCCAAACTTTCCTAGACTCATAATTAATCGTTAAAGTGGTATAAACAGGGTGACAGTAAAAACGACTAGCTGTGCCATCTAGTAACCAAACTTTCTATCTGTTAATTAGGGCTCGTGCGCGTTACGAGCGGGGGCCTTCGGCTAAGTTAGGTTTTCAGAGTTAAGAAAAAGCTTTCCCAATAGCGAGCTTGCTGCTATATCCAATATCCAAAATGAGAAGAAATGCATTAATGTCAAAAATAATGTTTCGAACAGTCTGTATAACGAATCACAGCTGTACTAGTTTAAACGGTGTCATATAAAGTCATTTTTGGTTTTTAGTACTACGTCATCGACCCGAAAAAATTTAGAATCAAGCTTAGCTAATGGCTGCAGAAGATCAATCTATCAGGGCCTCCAAAACAATAGAACAAATTGATACAGACCGTCCAGAGCTGAAAATGTAATTGACAATAGTGTTTCCTCGTTATTTTCATTTAATGGCGACGAAGTAGTTTGAACTTGAAGTTGTAGAAATAGTTTGACGAAGGAGCACTGGTAACGTGAGAAATATTCCATCTAATCAAGAAAGAATTGAAAACATTATTAGAAAAGGAAATTTAATCATGGAACATCAGAAACAGACGATGAGCAGACACGAGTTGACAGATAACAGAAACATGAAGTTTCGGTGGACACTGGTGGTCTGATGGAAAACGCAACCACAACATTTTTTTATAACCGCCAGACTATAAATAATTGAATGGCGTCATGTGAGCTACATCTCGCAGAAATTGAAGGCGCCATTGAACGAAGATTAGTTATCACTGCCAAGTGGCTTAAAATCAAATTTGCAATGAAATGGTCGACTGTATTACCTTAAATGGATGAGGAAGTCGAACGTGGATAGATGGAAAAGTCCCAATGTCAGGTAGGAAAAGCGGAAGGAAAGAAAGTCCTCGTGAATACACTCACCTTCGCATGAATGTACACGAGGACACAGTCAAAAGGGAAAGTCGAGAAAGAGTTGACTGACGTTGGATTGTCGGCTCCGAGAGATGATGATAATACCTAGAGAAGAAAAAAGACAAATTGACGTGACAATTATTCGAATAGAATGTGATAGACCTAAGGCTACATAAGACTGCTGCTAGATTGACAAATTTCCCTCATCATCACTCAGTGTACAGTTACTGCTCGTCATAGGCAGTAGAGAAAAAAAGAAATCGAATAAATCTTGTGCAATTGGAATGGAATCACATTAGAGTTAATCAAACATTTTATTTGCAAAATGTCATAATAAGACTAAAGGCATCATATCCTACATTAACTCTGATGAGATAACTGCTAAAATGAAAACACGAATTAGAAAGTGTTGCCAATTTGAACTTCAATCAGTACTGTGTAGCAACCAGTCAACCACGATATGTGAAAACTCCTAACTTATCTTCTTCTCCTTCTACAAAGAAAACATAGTTACCTCCAAAAATTAAAACAGCAATCACACAAACAGCTTCGTTGATAAGGAGGATCAAACCACGTGCAATTGTGCATTAGAACTTTGCCAACTCAGACTTCATGGAAAAACTAAGTCAAATAAGTAAATCAGAATTACATTTCTTTCTCCTGTAATGTACAATCTTTTATCTGAATTAAATTTACCAATAGAGAACTTCTATTATAGCCATTCGAATAGGTTACTTCTTATTGGATTCATTCAAGATTTCACATGAAATGTGTTATAAGCCTAGACTCGCCTACACCACGGTACAGCAGCAGACGATTACTTTTTCGCGCCACTAACTGCTGGTGTAGTGAGTCACCTAGCGGTAGACAGCGTTTCCAATTTATTCAAATGAAGAAAATATCAAAATAGCGAGCAAATCAAGTGCATTGTGAAATGCAAAGCCTGCAAAGCTATGGCAGCAAAGTATCACAATCCGACATTGAATTCTTCCGAATTCTTCTACAACATGTAACTTTTAATCAGCATGTAGATTTGAAGAGGTCGGGCAGGTGAGTTGGACAAGGCGTCGCTCAGTAATCGAGGTACTTTGAGACGTGAGTTCGATTCCGCTGGTGGGCATGAATGCTCCCATACCCGAACTCTCACCACTACTCACGAGAGATGTCTGCAGTAGGTCGGCCTAGTATATAAGGTTTCATGTGGTCATTTACGACTGCTTGACTCTGGTTGAACGTTCTCAACTAAGTACCTTATCAATATGTAAGCGAAGAGACTGGGCCCCCCCCCCCCTTTCAGATAAATGGGATCGGGGTCTATGGACAAAATGACCAACGTCTCTTCCTAGGCCGCTTGTTCACGCAAGCGGCCTAAGCAGTACTAGATGGTGGAACTAGAATAAAATTCGAACGATGACCACCCAACGACCGCAGCTCGCATCTCACCCGTTTCTTTTACTTTCAATGGATGTTTGACATTCAAACGGCACCCTTCCTCTACCAATTGCAATTTTTGGCACGTTCAAGTTAAACCATTATCGAATGAAATGTCGGATCATCGGGCAGAATTGCGGGGCCATCCTCATTTCAGTGACAGGTTTGCAGCAACACCAACACCGTCAACCAAGATATGTGAAAACTCCTAACTTATCTTTTCCTTCTACAAAGAAAAAATAGTTACCTTCAAAAATTGATAAAGCAATCACACAAACAATCCCTTCGTTGAATGGCCATTGTCAATTAGAAATCAGGAGGATCAAACCACGAGCAAATGTGCATTGGGTGCAAACCCACAGACTTTGTATAGTCTTTGGCAAAACTATGTCAAATAAGTGAATCAGAATTACATTTCTTTCTCCTGCAATGTATAATTGCGAGCCCGAAGGGCGAAGCTAATAATCGCATACGCAGAAAAAAAAAAGCCATGTCACTTTGTCTGTATGTATGTATGTATGTATGTAACGCTCCATAGCTCGGGCTTTTTACGACACATTTCAGACTTTTTGGTCTTAAAAATTAGACAAAAAATATGCGGTGCGACCAGAACAAAAATAATTTCATTTACTTAATTAGTTCTCCTGTAATTAATGAAAAACTGTTAAAATAATTGCTTAACGACTAGTGACATCTGGCGGTGGCGACTACAACTTTTCTTTACTTTGGTGGCGACTACAACTTTTCAATCACTGAACTTTATGTGTAAAAATAGGAAAATATGAGTTGAGCAAACTAAACGTAAATAACTTGTAAGGATATTGAACAGTGACGGAAAAATAATCGCAAAGATAATTGCGAGCCCGAAGGGCGAAGCTAATAACCGCATACGCAGAAAAAAAAAAGCCATGTCACTTTGTATGTATGTATGTGTGTGTGTATGTAACGCTCCATAACTCGTGTGTTTTACGACAGATTTCGGACAATTTGGTCTTAAAAATTACACAAAAAATATGCGGTGCGACCAGAACAAAAATAATTTCATTTACTTAATTAGTTTTCCCGTAATTAATGAAAAACTGTTAAAATAATTGCTTAATGACTGGTGACATCTTGCGGTGGCGACTACAACTTTTTCACTTAATGACTGGTGACATCTTGCGGTGGCGACTACAACTTTTTCACCTTAGGTTTAAATTCCACTTTCCATTCTTAACGTGCTTGTCATTTACTTAACGTTTTAGGTTTAAAATAACGTGTTAAGTTTAAAATTAATTCTTTCTTGTCGAATATTTTTTATTGAAATATACCAAAAAGTATGTGAAGAACAGTGTGAATTGTGAATAAGTCCGACTTAACAATAGGCCCTGAATTTGTCATTTAAGACAGTTTTCAACTGGCTTACGACTATCCCTTCGCGGCGAGCTGATAAGCTTGCTTTTCTATCTTAATCGCATACGCAGAAAAAAAAAAGCCATGTCACTTTGTCTGTATGTATGTATGTATGTATGTAACGCTCCATAGCTCGGGCTTTTTACGACACATTTCAGACTTTTTGGTCTTAAAAATTAGACAAAAAATATGCGGTGCGACCAGAACAAAAATAATTTCATTTACTTAATTAGTTCTCCTGTAATTAATGAAAAACTGTTAAAATAATTGCTTAACGACTAGTGACATCTGGCGGTGGCGACTACAACTTTTCTTTACTTTGGTGGCGACTACAACTTTTCAATCACTGAACTTTATGTGTAAAAATAGGAAAATATGAGTTGAGCATACTAAACGTAAATAACTTGTAAGGATATTGAACAGTGACGGAAAAATCCCGTTTTAAGACAAAAAGTCTGTGAAGAAAAGTGTGTATAACAAATTACACAAAAAATATGCGGTGCTGCCAGAACAAAAATAATTTTATTTACTTTGATAATGGATCGAATTAAAAGACGAAAAATAGATTGTTGGTTATAGCGCTGGTATGATAATGAAGAGGGCCATGGTTCAAGTCCTATTATAGATTTACTTTTTTTAGAATAAAAATATTGTTTTGACCCATGCCCTTTGTAAACCATGACTCAGACAAATCAAATTTCGCGATAGAAGTTTTTTCCAGAAAATTACAAAGAAAAAACATAGAATTTACAGAAAAATTCTGAAAAATTAGGAAGGCATTTAAAAAGTCCGACTTAATAATAGGCCCTGAATTTTTCATTTAAGACAGTTTTCAACTGGCTTACGACTTTCCCTTCGCGGCGAGCTGATAAGCTTGCTTTTCTATCTTATTTTACCGGCACTAAATTTATCAACAGAGAACTTCTATGATAGCCATTCAAATAGGCTATAAATAATTTTTTCTTGGATTCATTCACGATTTCACGTAAAATGTGATAGCTACACCACGGTACAAGCAGCAGACGATTTCTTTTTTCGCGCCATTAATAACTTCTGGTGTAATAAGTCACCTAGCGGTAGCGGTAGACAACGTTTTCATATTTATTTTTTTATACGTAACTACAATTACAATTTTTATTAAAGCTTTAAAATTAGAGCTGTGGCCCGGGCGATGAAAACCCGGGCCACCGCCCGGGCTGAACGAAAAAAAACCCAACCCGACTCGACCCACCGAGGCATTTTTTTTAACGGGGCGGGCGACGGGTTGAACCCCCGGGTCCGCGGGCCAACCCGAGCGGTGGCGCCATCTAGTAGTCACATAGAGAAGCTCGTTATTTTCTATGCCTGCGGCCTCAAAATATTGCCGCCAAATGCTCTACGATAATTTCGTAGCATGAAAAGTAGGATAAGTGGTAGAAAAGGGCGTTCAGGGGTGTTCAGAAGACAGAATTGACGTGTCACTGTTGGAAGAATAAGATAATTAAGAAATTTTGGGAATTTTTTTAAGTTTGTAAAAAAAAAAGTGTGTTTGACCCGATTTTTTACCCGGGCCGTTACCCGACCGGTAAAAATTTTTTGACCCATGGGTTGGCCCGGGCCAAACCCGGTCACTCAGTTGGCCCAACCCGCTACGACCCGCGGAAGAAGAAAAACCCGTCTAAAAAACCCATTAAAAAAAAACCCGCTAAAAACGTCCCGGGCCACAGCCCTATTTAAAATTGCCCATTCTCATTTAAAATATGTACACTGAAATAATTAAACAAGGCTGAAGACGATTGAAACTGCCACAGTATGGCATTCATTCGTTCATAAGTTTTATCTGCGGTTTTCTCCTCTGTCACACGGACTCACAGTTTGGAAAATTGTGATACAGGTTCAGGTTGTCTTATCTTAGCTTATGTCTTACCTATCTTTTTATTTTCTTGTCGCTTCTAGTCTTTATCGCTTCTAGTCTTTATTCGACAATCCATAAAGAAGGTCGTTAAAAAAACTTAGTTGTTTAGTATCATTCGATTTAACACATTTTTTCGACAAATTCACATCTTCTCCAAATTTTCTTGATAGCGTCATGCATCAGTCAGACTCAGAACTAGAAGTAGAACCCAAGTCAAGCTTTATTCTAAAGCGGGCAAAATGGATTGGAGCATTCTCTTTTCTTCTTACCGCTTTCATTTTAGTTTTGCAGGTGTGCTAAATTTCAGCATTGTATTTTTCAAATTTTATTTTCGATTTTTATTTAATTACTATAGGTCGGATATCAGAATTTTTACTCTTGGAATGACTGGCGCACAATTGGTGTTGGATTCGGTGAATGTTTCTGGCTTTTCACTATGGGCATTTCGATGTTTTGCTGCCCCAGGTATAAAATATTCTGCCGCATTTCGTAATAAAATCAAAGATAACACGCAGCTTTTTATCATATATCCGTTATTATCACATTTATTATGCGCGTGTCTTGTACCGGGATTTAGGTGGAAAAGAATCTTATGCCTATCGTCATTCTCTCTCACTTTTGGATTTGCTTTGATATTCATCCACTCGATGGTGATTTATGAAATATCAAATTCCGATTGCGAATTGCATTCGACGAATTCCATCGAATTTGATCATCTCGACATTGACAGCCTCTTTGATGACGACGAAATAATATGTGAGTCTTCATTTCTGTTTGACAAAACGCGATGGATCGATAGAAATCTGTTTAGATTTATATTCTATTTATTTCAGGTGACGCAATAAATTGGAAATTAGCTATTCATCTTTTGACGATTGGACATGGCATTTTATCCATCGCTTTCAATGCTATCATAATTGTAAAGGGAAAGGATCCAATCTGTTGCAAAAGTTGTACCTTTAACACCGAGGTCGAAATCGAACTGAATTCCGACAAAATGGAGAAAGTGAATAGCGAAGAATTCAAATCTTTTTTTAATAACCCTTGAACAATCCCCCCCCCCCAAAAAAAAACAAAAAAAAAAACAAACAAAAAAACAGTAGGCAATAGAAAGAGGCCGCGAGTCTAATATCATATCAGATTCGCGGCCTCGTCAAGCTATTTTAATATATCATATTAATAATATCGTACTGTACATTAAAATAGCTGGACGAGGCCGCAAATAACCACTTGATCATCAATCATGAAATGATACATGTATTAAAATGTTTATACACATGTACTCACACGATAAAAGTTTAAACATGTTCTCAAATGTTCGCGACATATATTTTCAGCTCATCAGTCGCCTGTCAAGAGGGTTAAAATTTGGCTGCACACGTAGATGATAAAGCCAATAGAACTTTCAACTGAATCAGGATATTACGGTTGTTCTTCATTTCTTAGATCTGATCTTCATGCCCCTCTTCTGAATGGAAAAGACGATGTGAGAGAGAAGCAGGAAATCGCGTTTGGTCGGCGTCAGGCTGTTGTCGTAGGGCCAGTACGTGTCAAATCCGCTTTCCAGCAATCCCCAGGTAGGAATGGGCTGCTTCTTCGAGTCAGCAAGACGGACAGAAATTTTACACTTCTTCTGGAATTGAAAAGCTTTGGCCAAAGCGACAGCATTGGCTAATTTACTCTCGCATAATTGGAGTGATTTTTCCATTTTCTCCTTGAGGACTTCCAGACTCTTTCTCTTCTCTGGTTTGGATTCGTTAATAAGGGATACCAATTGGGACAAATGAGGATCTTCTTCTTTTACTTCAGTGCTGGCGGGGGAGATGGTCTTTTCATCAGAGACTTTGTTGGACAGCTCCAACTGGGAAAGCATCTCGCAGAGTAGGGTGTTGTTTTGCTCTTCTTGCTGGTTGACTTCGTGCAAGACCAGTTTCAGGCATTGAGATACTTGGTGTAAATGAGCTTGAACTTCTTTCCTCTTTTCGATAGCCAAAGACAATTTGGTTTCACCTTCAGCCATCAAGTTCTTGAGATCTTCTTTCAGTTTTATGAAAGATTCGAAATTCTTGATTGTGTTGGCTGAAACTTCCACGGTAGAGTGAGTTGAGCATTTGGGCTTATCAGCCACTGTTCGGCAGGTAAGGCACCATGCTGCTGGTTTCCTGATTAATGAGATGTCAGAATTTTAAAAACTTCACTTATTTTTTAAATAATTCAATTATTACTTACTCTTGAGAATTAGGTTTGACTGTAATTTCATCTGAGCCTTTATTTGCTGTCAGTTTGAGCATGTGCAGAGCGTAAGAATTGTTTGGAAGGCTGGAGACGTCATCCTGGTACGAAAACTCTTTACGACAGAGTGGGCAACTAATGACAAACTTTTTGTGTATTCCCTGTGATAAAATACAAAGTTGAGATGTGTAACTATGTGCATGAGTGTAAAATGATAAGATTTACCGTTAAACATTTGAGGCAAAGTGTGTGGGCGCATGGTAGGAATTTCGGTTTCCTGATTTCTTCATCAAATTCACACAGGCAAATGCTACATGTAACAAAACTCTCGATTTCCTCTGGTGATGAAGTACAAACTGCAGCTGCCATTTTGATGACGTCGAAGATACGTCAAAAATTATCTTAATTCAAGGTTTTTGGTGATAACGTAAACACGCGTTGCCCAGGGCGACGTACGGCGGAAGGTGACGCATCTATATTATTATAGATGGAGCAATAGTCATGAAACGGTAAATGTTTTTCTTCATTGACAGGAATGACAGCAGTAAAATTCTAGATGATTTTCTAAAGATGACACAGATAGTAGAGAAAACAGACAGTTAGAAAGAATTGAATTAGTTGAACAAATAGATGGCGCATTGGCTCGTCAAAAACCCAAAGATGTTTGTCTTGATTGACAGCACAAAACAATTCCAGATAACTTTTGAAAATGTAGATTGTGTAGCACAGTTAGTCAGAATTGAAACTTGCGTAAAAATAATTGGAATTTAATTAAACATTATTGCTGATGCACCGGAAACGCCACAGTATGTGCGAGCTGATAAAAATCATTTCTAATTTATTTTTATCAGGAAAATATTTTTGGTCTGCGATAATTGCTCAGAATACCTGAACGATTTCGCCATTAAAGTATCATATCAGTAGGAGGTCAGAGTCTCACTTGTGGACATTTATTGCTCGGGATATCCGGTGATGCAGTCGCAGTTGCAATCGCCCGTTTTTAGACAAAAATTTGTCTCTTCAACGGTGTCATGATAACAAACTACTTGGCACAGAAATGAGTCCTGTGTAACTGGACTGAGCCGACCTTAATAAAAAGATTTGACTTTCATACGTAACAAGCTTTGCAGTTTCTGGTCGTTATCCATTCATTGTCCGTCGTTGTAGTTGGACTATCGTCATGGAAAAAGCTCTGGCGATATCAAATGTGTTCCTAGGTCTTTTGGCCTTCAGTTTGCAGGTATTATTAAATTAATTCATTTAATTGAAATTTTTATTTAGTTTTTATTTAATTACAATTGAATTTTTATTTAGTTAAAACAAATAAATATTAATTGATTTAATTGTGAGTTTAATTTAAATGAATAACGTGCGCATATTTCTTTATTTAGGTTTCGGCTATGGTGCTCTTCCTTTCGGTTCAGGATAAAGTGGCAACCGGAATATGGGGTGGAATTTTACTTGTGATCTTTGCTCTTTCTCTCATCAACAAATCGTACGTTTAATTTTTTCAAATTTAAAATTAGCAATCTAAAAAATGTATAATCTTGTTTTAATCAAGGCTGAATTCCAGCGGAACTATCAGGATCGCCGTACTGATCGTTTCACTGATCGGTGTCATGATGATCGCGCTCTACTCGTGGAGCATCCATTCCTACCACGAATTCATTGGCTGTCACTCATTTTTCGACTTTGTTTACATATGTAAGTCTTAATTGAACATTTTCATGGAATTTTTTTACGATTATTGTTTCTAATTTATTAGGTCCGAACAACAGCCGAATTGTTATTGATTCTTTGATGATCGTCTGCGGGATTCTCATCGTCCTCGTCAACGGAATCATTGGCCTCAGAGCATCCGCTTTTATTCATAACCCGTACCAATTGCCTGGGACTATTGGTGGAATTTAAAAACATCAATCTGTTCCGTTCTGAGCATTTCGATAAAAAAGCGCGATATTTAAAAATAATTTAAATTGTGAAATTGTATTTATTCCAACCGAAATCAAAATAAATTTGATGTTCTCACATAAATCAACTCGTCTTTTTCAATGTGTCGTTACTCAGAAGAAACTTGTTAAAATTGTCACACGAGATAATTGAATTGGCAAACCTGTTACGCAAATAAGTGCAGGAAATCAGCACAACTTTAATTGCATATGCAGTTGTTTTGAGCAGTTTTCAGCTTATGCAATAGTGGACGATGAACGAATAAGGAAACCAACCGGGTAGGCAAATAATGGGCAATAATTAAAAATTCTGAATTAAATTCCATTCAAGATTTTGAGTCTATCAAGAAGCCTATACAAGAAAACGACCAATGAATGACTCATCAGGTAAAGGACAACTATGTACCGAGTCATCGGAAGAGAAAGGAAAAATGATTATTACAAAATCAAAAATCAAATTAATTATTTATTCATAAAAAAAGGTAAAAATAGGAACAAATAATTTGTACATCGTTTAGAAATATCCAGAGAAAAATTGCTCACAAGATTAGGTAATGAGCTGGTGCCGTACCTAAATTTTCATGACTCAAACAATGTTATCAAAATACTGTACACCCATAGGAAACGTTTATCGCGTCACCTAGACCTCATTATTCACCTCTGTTTATTTAGTTCGTCACGTCAAATGTTACAGTCAAACTTTTATTATCTATAAAGGTTAGGCATACACCAGCCGATACACCGTACAGCGTAGCCGTATAGCCTACGCAATCGCTTGTTACGGTATAAATTAAGAATGTAGAACGGCAGTTGTTCATCAGTTGTTATACAGACTCATTTGAGTTAACTACTTCACTAGTCACTACAAAGTTCCGAGTGTAAATCTTCAATCAGAAAAAATGGAGAAAATTCTGGCAGCTGCTGATGGATTCGCCGGTCTTTTGGCTTTCTCCTTGGGGGTAATTAACTTATTATTTAATTATACCTATTAAGTAGGCTATCATTTTCTTATTTAATTACTTGATTAATAAAATAGATCTCCGGGTTGGTTGTTTATTCTAATTGGACTCCGGATAATGTCGCCGTTGGCATCTGGGGAGGAATTTATTTACTGGCCTTCGCTGCTCTCCTCTTCATGAAAATGTAATCAAATTATTTTTTGTTAGAGCCTTTGAAACTGTACATAGAATCTAAAATAATGGTTGATCATTTAGGTTGAAAAAGAGTGAAATCGTCATGGGTATGGCGGTGTTGGCGGCTTTGATTGGCGCCACGATGATTGGAATTCATTCGTGGAGTATCGACATGTACCAGCCATTGATTGCCGATTGCAAAATGTACGATTCAATCAATTCGACGTTGCCAAACTCGACGGTAACGATTGGCGAAGAGTATCCAGACATCTTCGAACCAGTCAAAATCTGTGAGTCTCTTATTTCTACCCCTTAATTATATTTGGAGAGAAAAGATAATGAAGAGATTTAATTTGATTATTTTAAAGGTGACAGAACTGCCATCGATTCATTAATGCTCGTCTGCGGTATTCTGGCCGTCGTCGTCAACGGGTTCATTGCCGCCACTGCCTCGTCCATCGCATCTGATTAACATTACATTATTGTGTTTAATTCATTTAACTTTAATATTTGTAGATTCGTGTAATTGTGATATCAAATGTACTGTGTTTATTAACCCATGACCTTCAAAATTAAACAGATTTTTTCTTGATTATATTTCAATATGTCGTTCATTTTAAATTAATAAGAATTGATGATGAGTTAACCTCTTAAAATAAAATTGTTTTCCATTTTATTTTAATTTCCTTTTTTTACCAACCGTCCATTATAAGGACATCTAAATATATGTTTGCTTAAGTGCATTCCAGAATTCAACTCAATAGGATTCTGTTATAAATATCTACAAGGACAAACAAACAAAACAGCGGAACGATATGGCTATACACACACGTCCTTAATGTCATCTTTCAAACAGCACAGATAAGAATGGACGTGTGACATTTAAATGTTTGAATAGTCACGTAGACAACACCTGATGTTCAAATTGATTGATCACTCTGATGTCAAAATTATCATAAATTTCATAATTATGTTAAAGAATATGGCCATATATAGTGTTGTGCTCTACAAGGATGAACTCGATGGACCCCCGGATGTAAAAAGGTAACAAGGTCATTTACCAACAGACTCCGCATAGGATAAAATGACATTGATGGCTATTCACGGCTTACCACATATACACAGAAATAAAATAAAATGAACGTTGCAAAAGTCCTTTTAGTGAGCGCTCCAGCTGTTTCGTCAATCAATTGCTGCATCCTATATCTACATATAGAGCTATCATGCAATTTATTTAACTATTGCTTACAGCAATCATCAACTGTATAGCTGCAACGTATAAATAAGACGCCGGAATCGAGTTGAATCTATCCGTCCTCTGCTCTCTGCTCTTCCAGTCACGTTGCAAGTTATCTAATAATTCATCAAGTTAAAATTATAAAAATGAAGGTAATGTTATAACATTTAATTCAATACATTTTGAACACTACTTGAAATTTATTATTTGCGGTTTTAGGGACTATCAATCTTGGCTCTGATGATCGTTGGCATCGCCTGTGTGGTGGCCCAAGAAGAATCAAATGACGTAACTTTAATTTGAATTTGTGGGTCTTGATATTAGGAATAAATATAACGATGATTAATATTTGAAATGCAGGGGGTGGTGTTGGACTTTGCAGCGGATGAAACGGCCATGGCCGACGATAGAAATACCCCTGTCAACTGCCGGAATTGTCACCCCAATTGCCCTCCCAGTTGTCCTAGGAAACCTCATTACAATCACCACCATCATCCTTACCACTGCCCTACCTGCCCACCCAGACCCACTTGCCCCACCTGCCCACCTCCAATTACCTGCCCCACCTGTCCACCTCCAATTACCTGCCCACCCCCACGCACTTGCCCTCCTTACCATTGCCCAACTTGCCCAACTTGCCCAACAAATCCCACTTGCCCAACTTGTCCTCCCAAGCCTCCTTGCCCCACAGTCTGTCCCCCTAAGCCCTGCCTCAATCCTCACCCCATTCTGATCGGAGTCTGCCTGGATTTGGATATCGGCATCGGCAAGTAAATAAGAAGGAATCCGGCAGTTTCAACATGATAACGTTCTTGGCAAATTAATAATATTATTGACTTGTAATTCTTTCTAAAATATTTGGTGCGAGTGGTTTCCATGGGTTCTAATTCTTGCTGTCGATTCACACATTCTGACTCTGTTTGTCGTATTTAAATTCTTCTCATTTGGAACTCTATAATTATTTTGATGTTGGCTCCATTGAAATTAATAAAATAATTGGCAGATAAATTAAATCGCGTTTGTTAATTGTTTTACTTCGGCGGGGATATGGCGGAAGCTGTGGGCCAATCACATTAAACCCGTCATTCGATCCGCATAATGAATTAAATAAAATTAAAAAATGTTTAATCAAGATGTTCAAAAATTTGTTTAATACATTTAATAATAAAATACATTTAAAAGTGCTAAATCATTTTGGGTGGACACCTTTATTTGTTGGAATTTTAAATATTTTCCATATAAAACTTTGTGACCTTCCATTTTTTCCCATGTGTCCGTAATAAAATTATTCAAACTGTTGTCTTCCATAATTAATCATTACCAAATAATTAATAAATTACAATCAGCTATATTGTTGCGCAATAAATGCCCACCGTTTTACGTTCATTAACCGGCTGACTAAACCCGTGAAATCTTAGAATGCTGATTGACACTGAGTGCTTCATTTGACTCTCCTTGAACCTTATATACGATAAATTCAACAAAATAACCTGCAGGGAATTATTAGCTCATAAAAAGTGGATGGAGTGGTGCCCGGCAGTTATATTTCTTCAATGATTATAATGTACACTATTATTATTACTACGCATCAAAGTGTGTAATTATTGCCGAGCTGGAATAAAAGCTAAATTGCTCTAATGATAACAGCTGTCAATAAAAGACCAAATAAGAAATTGTTGCAATAATTAAGAATAAGAGGAACCTCATTTCTTCTTCCTTTTTTGTTTGACAATTATTGTGTTGCATCAGGACATATCCGAACCGACTGTTGTAGGGACAGGTATAAATAAGAGATGCTGGCAAAGGTGGATCCATCACTCGTCCTCAGTTTGTTCTCACCAGTTATTCACTACCTTTTCCATTCTGTTCGTATTAGCTCAACTCTGAAAATTCAAAATGAATCAGGTATGATCAGAACAGTCCTAATTTGTTTCACTGTCGGGGTCAGGATCGATCCTGCCTTAAATCTTGGCCAACAGTTTAGTTAATTATCGTTATAAGACTCAGATTTTTTAAGATTGTTTTAACATTCTCTTTAATTGCTAAAATAGAAATTGATTTCGCTGTGTCTGTTGTCTACTGCTATGATTTTCATCGCCACTTCAGCAGAAGCCTCACCAACGGTAATGGAAATCCCTGGGAACATCGACAAGCGTCTGACTGATCCTCGTTGCGCCACTTGCTCCGATGACTGTCCACCCTATTGTGGGCCGATCACAACTCCTTATCCCGTCACCGAACCCCCGTGTCACGATTGCCATGACACCTGCCCACCTTATCACAAACCACCGCCAAAGACCAAATTCCCCAACCTTCCGTCCATCACCTACAGCACCAACTGCGATTTCTGCGAACACGATCTTTACAAGCTCACCTGCGTCGCGACGCCGTTTGATTGCGCCGCCCGTTGCGCTGTTGATTTGAGATGCAGCCACTTTACTTACATCACCAATCTCAAAGGAGGAACTTGCATCTTGAAAAAAGCTTTCGGTTCCGGCGGCGCCTGGGCGTCGCCCGTTCCGTCGCCGTCGCATTACGTCTGCGGTTACATCCCCAAACGGGCCCTGATTGACATTTTCCTCAATATTTGCGTTGGATTGAGCATTACCGGTTCTAGTCATAATTAATTTATAAATGGCATTTGTTAATTGGGGAACATTTAACTATTCGGGAATTTTGTATGGGGTAATTTCTATTTGAATCGGGAAATAAATTGGTTAAAGAAAAAAACAAATTCTTACTTGGAGTAAAGTGATGATAATATACAGTAAGGAATTCAATTTTAAATTAATATGCTGAGCGTTCTAAGTGGAGCCAATTGATCCAATTTGTTGAAAGTAAATTGGGATAATTGAATGTAATTGATTAATTTCGTAAATGTCCGTTTTGAATGCTGAGTGTCGTATATCAAAATGATTGTCTAAATGCACACTTGTAAAGGAGTTTGGTATCTCGAAAAAAATTTTGACAACTATAAATAGACTAAATTGTCATGGAATTGTATAGCCTCGTAGCACAAACACTAAATACTGTACATGAAACTCGGCTTGTCCGTGTGACATCTATAGAAATACTGGAGAAAGTGAAAAGTCGAAAGACGGCTCGCGACTATCCCGAGACTGAACTGCTTATAAAGCTAAAGTTTTTCAATTTACAATCAATTTAACAGATTACTAATTATTTTCGTCGAATTGAATGTCTGTGATTTTTCACACGAATTTCCATTTCGTGTAGGTCGTTCTTGTCTTCCTTAAATCCAAGGCTCGAGAAATGCTTTCTTTTATGCATTCTGCCAATACAACTCGTATTAGTCTAATTACCCATAAATTATTTATCAACTGCATTAGTTGTCTTATTCCGCATCTTTGAATGTCAGAATTCCCTGTCCTTTTTGCACGCTTTTTGGATTTTTGCGTAATGATAATTTCTAAATATGTGGTGCTAGTGAACCGAAGGCCCTTCTATTTCTGTAAACCTGGGCCTGATAAAAGATATAAGGAAGTCAGTGGCGCCCCTGGCGGCCTCGTCATCAGCTATTTCTCTGTCGAGTCAGTTTCCACCACGTGCATGTATTCCATCAGACTGCTTATATTTGCCATTTTGTATTTGAGTAAAATTTGTTTCACTTGGTTTTTACTGACCGTATTCAACCACAATTCAATGCGAAAGTCGACTTGACTTTCGACTGATCATTATAGATTATTGTTACACACTGTCACATCTCCTTATTCAATATCTATTAATCTCAGAGTCCCACGTCCCAGACATTGTGTGTGTTGTCTTGTCAGGTTATGTTCATAGATCATGGCAATGGGCATACCCAGTTTCCAACAAAAAGTTCCTGATCTGATGCTTCAGCTAGCTTTGTGGCCCAACAATGGTGGGTGGATTATAAACAAGGTGATAACATTTCTTTTTTTTACAGTTCCTCTTGAGTCTTGACTTCATGGATCATGAGCATTCGTCAATTCCCAGTTTTCACAAAAAGGAACAGTTAAGATATCTACAAACCATATTAACCATTAAACCATACAAATCATATTGATTATTATTTTTTAATTTGTAAAGGAAAAGGTAAAGTGTAGCTCTTCTTTCAGGTTAATTCTGTACAGCTATTCATCGAATGAATCTGTTGGTGTGGTGGTGGAGGTGGGTCACTCCCAACGACTGCAACTACCCCTGCTCTCATAGTTTTTTATGTGTAATGACTTGTGGTCATGGATGATAAGGTGATTATTTTGTCGGTGGAGAATCTTGTGTGAGTATTGGATTATCTTGTCTTTTGTTTTAATTGTTTGCTATTTCAAGTGAGTGCCGATGAGCTAGAGTAGGGATAGTTTTCATGTATTTGTAGAAACCTTTTGAAACATGTTTTCTTTATAATGCTAAATGGATGTGGCATGGCATTCTAGCTCAATCTGCTCAATCAGCAGTTCAATTTGTTCCTCAATCCATTTGGTTTCAACATTCAATCAGTGATCCAAGTCACGACATAACGGATGTTTCTTTCTGCTAAACAAAAATAAGGTTAGAATCATTTATAAACTTCATTGTGTTTCGTTATTAGCTTTTAAAAGTGGGCTGTTAGTCGTGTTAGTCTGACAAGTTTTTTCAAGGTGATCGTTTATCACATGCCCTTTTTTGGAAAACTATTTAACGTTAAAAATGAATCGAAACCGATCGAAAAACAATTCTTATTTGAGAAAAAGTTTTCATTTCAAGAAATTTGTCTTTGTATTTGCTTCCCAAGCCCCATTTTTAAATTAAAGATTTCAAATGTTCGGACACATTTTTCTGTGAAATGATTTCCTCGATGAGACAGCCAAAGATTTTCGAGTGACGGTAGTTGTTATAGAGAGAAATGGTACCCAAAGTCATTGCCTTTTTTTGTTCAATTTGACGGTGGTCCGATCAGCTTCTCCATTTCTGCGTGAAATAAAAATTCAAATGGTTTTCGTTACGCAATCGGCAACTGACTAGGTGTGGCGGATTTACTTTTGTCGTCGACCGTGAAATCGCAGTAGACGTTCAGGACATTTTTTCCGCCCATGACGGAGTACACTCCGCTTTTTAAATATCCGATTTGTTTGAGATCCGCACAGGATGTTGGCATTTTACCGATGGATTTGGGAAGTCCTCTAACTGGTGAGGGAATAAGAATTAACATTGAGTGGGTTTTGTGCTTTAAAAGAAAACTGGTTTTCTACCTCGGAAATCTTCTTGCAATTGTTTAAGGGCTGAATTTGTGTCCGTCAAGTTTTGCTTAGTTTCTGTCAACCGAAATAAGCGGATGAATCGAATGCATTTTTAAAATTTAATCAGGAAATTCTTTTACTTTCGAAATCTGTCCTCAAATTTTCGATGGCTGAATTTCTTTCCCCCAATTTTCCAGATACTAAATCAATTTTGCCTGAATTTTGGCCAGTTTGAATCTCTGCAAAAAAAGCTTCGATTGAAATCTTTATTGGATTTAATTTAATTTTGATTTGTTATTACCTTCAAACTTGGTCTTAAATTCTTCAAATTTATTCACGGTCTCCTTTAATGTCATATCGGTTTCTGTAATGAATAAGTTTTAAAAATTTAAATGGGACATAAAATTTTTTGTATAAATGTAACGACATTCTTACCGGACAATCTTCTCTGTAAGTCAAAATATAGTTGATTGGTATCTGCCGCCATTTGGTTCAACATACCCTCATATTTAGTAGTAAATACTAAACATGTAACAAAATTAGTTTCTTTCATTTGTCAGTAGTGAAATTACCAGCGGGTATTATTACCTTTACTCAATTGGTCAACGCTCAACGAGAGCGATTCCTGCACTTGAGACTGACCTGTATAATTCAAAAGTAAATATTTTTTTTGAATCTAGTTTCTCAAAATGTTAATAAAATTGAAATTGAAGTAAAAAACTGACTAAGTATGAAGTAATAATAGCAAATTTCATCAAACGCTTACCGTCCAATTGCTTTTTAAATTGTGAAACATTTCCCCCAGAATTTTTTTTTATTTCGGCCAATTCTCTTTTGAGTTGCTCATTCTCGACCTTCAGCTGCTTTTTCAACGTTTCAATCGCGTCATTCGTGTCATTCAACCGCTGGCTCATCTCTGAGTTCGACAAATTAAGTAATTCAATTAATAGTTTCATTTTACAATTGACATAATCCCTACTGTACTTTGCAACTCCTTTTCACATTGAAATTGATCGCCGACAGTCTGTGTGTTGGGGAATCGACCAGCACTGTGCGGGTACATGGCTCTCTGGGCGGTGCATCCCATAACAAATGCCAACAGTAAAAGGATCTAAAATTTAAAAAAGGAAACAAAATATTTTAATTTATTTTTTAGAAACAAAAAAATACTTAAGATTTAAATTAATTAAAGTTTAAACTCACCGTGTACTTCATGACGATTCAGCAGCTAATTTACTCGATGGCGAACTCTGCGATGCCGAATGAAGAAAATGCGAAACTGGCAGTCGTATTTATATGCGTGTAATGCCCCGCGGAGCCTATTGGCCCCGCCTCCCCAGCGATGGCTACTACCACAGCATACGTCACACCGGAATGCCACCCACCGGAAATGCCGACGCTGCACGCTGACTCGGCAAACGGATCAAAATCCCGGCCCAGCTCAACCGGCCCGCTGGTCCAGCTCAACCAAGGCGCTGGTCCAGCTCAACCAAGAATACGATTCAGCGGGATCATTTCTGCCAGCAATAACTCTCTATATAATCGGTACTCTTCAATCTGTGTCGCTCTCTCTGTCTGTAACCCTCGACCAGTGAATACATCGCCTCGTCGTACCTTGTAATCCTGTGTATTACAATTGGTGAACGTGCCAGTTTCGGCACCTGGAATCTCAACAAGGTAAGATCCGATCAAAAAATGTACTTCGTTTAACATTATTTTATTTAAACACACTAGTAATCTTGTGCAAGTTGAAAGCTAACGTAACGGAAAGATAAGAATTTTGTGCATGAATCATACCCCAAGGCAACGTGGATTCGTGTTTTTCGTAAGCAATTTGGACTTTTACTTTTCCCGTCGTTCCAAATAACTTCGAAAATAAACCTACAACTTATCCTAGCCTAATCTTTTACCGATTTTCACGGCTTCGCAGTGCTGATCCTGAATTTGAATTTCACGGCTCCGCCGTGATGATATCGGATGTGAATTTCACGGCTTCGCCGTGATGGTTGTTCGGGAGCTACTACACTTGGTAACCTAAACTGAACTAACCGAACCTAACCTAACCTAACCTAGCCTAACCTAACCTAACCTAACCTAACCTAACCTAACCTAACCAAAGTTAGTGGCAGTTATTTGTTTTTATTTACAGAGTGGTCAATGTTGCAACTTTGGGCGCGGGCTCCGCTATTTAGCCGGAGGTATCCTCCGGTATCCTCTCCATATCCGCTCAGCTGTCAGTGGCAGTTATTTTTTACAGATTGGAAGATGTTGCAATTTAGGAGTTGCTTAATTTTATTCGTTTTGATTCAGAATGATTGAATTCCCCCCCCCCCTTAAGTTGACGAATTGCTAGTCAAACTCATTATCTCCTTGTCGTTCTCCTTTTCCTTTTGCCAGTTAATTCTCTTTTTCTAAAGGGAAGACCGAACGAAAGCAAATCATGTATAAAAATTCAAAGCGGACCTATTTCTCCGTCACGGAATCAGAAAAGAGCGGACTAATTAGGAGTTTGAGACAAACACAGTCACCATTCATATACTTTGCCTAGCTCAAACAAAGATGAGTGAATTTCACACATTGCCTGCTTGTTATTTATAAGTTAGTTGGCCGATTCCCGTTTTTATTATTTTATGAACATATTCCTCTTGGTCTTAACCATAAAGTTCATTTTTTACAAAAGTCGTTTTCACTTCAGAGCTGTCGTAAATTCGAAAAATTAACGAATTTCCGTACTCACTTCGCAAATTTTTCTCCCCTGTTGACATCTGGCCCGTAAATCTAATTGATGCCTTGTTAATTTTCTTCTTGCTAGACCTTTTTCGTTTTTTGATCACTTTTTTCATTTATTCACTTTAATTTGCGAAGATTGTTTTATTTGCAATTGATTTGATCGGTTTTATTTTGATTCAGAGTGATTTAAATTTTTCCCACTGTTGACATCTTATTGCCTGTCAAACCATGTCAAACTCATTGTCTCCTTGTTGCCAGTTAATTTTCTTCTTGCTAGACAATTTTCGTTTTTTTATCACTTTTTTTCTTTTCAAGTTGTAAAGATTTTTTTATTTGCAATTTATTTGAATTGCGTGATATCTTGATAAGCCTGTTCATTTCTTGTCCGTAGTTTATTTATTACCCAATATTCGTTGCCTGCCCGTCGATTTGTCGCCTGATATTCTGTCTGCCCCTCACTTAAACGGCTTAATTTTGTTAGAACTATTCGTCTTTTCCCTGAAAGCTTGGTCTGTTTTAGTCGTGGATGCGTATTCAAACAGTTTAATTTAAGACTGGTATTATTGTCTTTTGATTAGTTACCCGTCACTCACGTTTTTCCGAGTAGCAATTTAGTCAATTGCATTGTGTTTGACCGTGAATCAAATTCGTTTTCTTCTTCTTTTTATACGTAATTTTCGTGTTTTTATATGAGACAGGAATTGTTGTCATTTGATTGGTTATCCGTCACTCACTGTCTTATATTTTTTAATCCGTTAATTCTCGGATATTTATTATTAATTTTAGGTAATAAAATGTTTCGGGATATAGTAGATATAGTAGCCAGAGTGTTAAACCCCGACGAAGAAGAAACTCTTTAAAAAATATTTAAGCGGTTTTCTTTCTCCCTGAAAACAGGCCTATTCTCACTTTTAATTTTAAGTTCCATAAGGATCTATGAATTAAACACTGGTTCAATCAAAACATTTTTCCTTGTGAGAAAGAACAATTTCATTTTAATCTGTTTCTACCACCTTTTATATACTTTGGCGGAGCTCCAACCGTGGTGAGTGAAATTCACATACTGCCGTCTCGTTATTTATAAGTTAGTAAGCCGATTTTAGTCTTTAATTTTTTGTGAACACATTTTACTTAGTGTTAAATATGAAGTTCATTTTTTACAAACGTCATTTTCGCTTAACAGCTATCGTAGGTAAAAAAAACGAACGAATTTCCATGTTCCTTTCGTCACATTTTCTCCCCTAGCTAGATCCCCCCCCCATCAGCGACTCAGCCTCCCCTCTTGCAAGTCGAGGATTTTCCCTTGAGGGTAAAGAACCCAAAACAGGTAGAAACCCCGGCGACCAATCAGCGCGTGAGCACACGGAAAACTCCTCCTCCCAAAACGCTTATTCTTTTATAGTATAGGATTTAGAAGGCCTAACGTACTATTGTTAACATGAAATTCTTAAAGGCTAGAGTAGGCACTGCCAAATTTTTCCGATTCAACTTCAAATTTAAATTAATTAATTATTGGCTTTAAATCAAATTCTATAAACGCACTTTTCAAATTTCACGTTCTTTCTTATATAATTGTAGTAAAATCAGATGGTAACGATAAGATATAGATCCATATTGTTTCATAAGCAGATAAAATTTGTTTTACACACACACGCAAATCTTGAATACCAGTAAAATTACATGAACCTAATTGAAGTACCAACATTTGCAAAAATCAACATATTTTTTAATTGGCGAGTACTGGAATTCAGATGTAGCTATCGACTTCGATATACTAGCCCCATTTTTTTTCTCACTCCTCTCCTTCTTTTCGTTCGTTGTACAGCGTTTTTTTTTATTCAGCATTCATTTTATAGACGATGTAAGTTAGATTGCGTTTTTTTCCCCTCCTGTTTGTATAAAAACCAGTGACTCAAGCTACGACTATTTATGTCTTGAAGGATAAAATATTTCGTCAAAATTTGAAACACTGTACCATGTTACGAATAGATGATAATATTAAATAACGACGTAACGATAGTTCAAGCGAGTAAAATTGAAAAATTTAAATGTATTCATCCTGAGCGGTATGTAATTAAAAATTTTTTTTTAAATCATGTAGTATATGTTGTTACTGTTTCTGTCTTATTCTGCATTTGGTAAGCAAGCAGTTAAAAATCGTACGTCAGTTCCACACCCTGTTGGAAGTTAACAACCACATTTGTTTGTCTCCTTCTCCCTTTCTACGTCTCGAATTATAGCGCAATTATTGGAAACCTATTAATTATTCGAAAGCATAACATTAATAGTATACAATGACTTGACTTGATAAATTTTTCCGTAATGGGAAACCAGACGGGTGTCAGTTAAAATTTCAAGGAAGCACTGATTTGCTGGTAGGATAAAATGATATTCCGTCAAAAGTTGAAAAACCAATAATGTTAAAGTAAACTAAATTTTCAGAGACGGTGGATATAGTGTACAAGAATAACTATGTTATATTACGGTTTTGTTTTTAGATATTTTCATGTGGATTACAGCCATAGGCCTAGTAGTAGACCAGGAGTTCTCTTCACACTCTTATAAATTATTTTTTTTTTGTATTGACACAAATTCACTAGCCGCAATATCTGTTATTCGTTTTTTTTGTGCAGTAAATTAATCTTAGTTAAGATAAAAAGCATAGCAGGCGAGAAATTTTCATTTTCTAATAAGGCAGAAAATAAAAAAGTAATCGGCGTGCGGTTTGTTGGGCTTCCTTGTCTCCCATACCCGGACTGCAGCCGGGTACAGAGAACAGGATGCCACATTAAAGCCACATCGTGATAATTAAACATCTAATAAGGGGAATTCAGTATGATGGCGGACATATATTTGTAAAGCAGAAAACGAGCGAACAATACCGCAGGAGAAAATATATTAAATTAACTGAGGAATACGAGATTTTATGACTAGCGAACAAGCGAGCGCGGAAACTAGAGAACTAGGGAACTTATGAGACGCCACAGCACAAGAAAATACGTTAAATTGATAAGAATAAAGTAGTGAGAATTGAATTATAGGCCTATTGGATTATTGTTGTGTTTTACACTCTCTCGGCGAAAATGGTACGACCTTTTCCAACTCCTGCTAGGCCAGTGGCTGAATATGGATTTTGCAAAGGACAGAGTACCATCAAGGTACCAATAAAACAATAAGGAGCAAGGGAATACATACCCTCCAAATACGTGGTGTTAAAACCATTATTGTCATTTGATAAATTAAATTAAAAAAAAAAAAAAAAAAAAAAAAAAAAAAACACTAATGTAATGGGATGGAGCCGTTTATGGAAAATTATGTTTTTTTGGAGGTGGGGACCCCAACATTTTTTCCCGGTTGTAATTTTGAATCTTTTTCAGCTGTTAGAAAAAAAGGGGTGTTGAACGTTGAAGCGAACTTAAAGTATCCATATAATCGCGCAGAAGTAATTAATTTACATTTGCCTTGATCCAATGTGGAAGAGTAAATAGTTGAAAACATACAAAGATTTTTTTCTCCCCTATTACAAGTAACAATTTTTTTTCTCTCTCTTCGAAAAAGAATAACCAAACAACCCAAGTGCACCCCCTTTTTTATCCATTAACGGAGAATATTTTTTTTTGAGACTAAGTCACACATGCTCATTGTTGTTATGGATACGAATTCTCACGTCATTTATGTCCCTAAATCGTCCCCGCCCATACAAGATTATATTTTTCTCCCATTAAAATTTCATGTTTTGGTTGGGAGACATTTTTCCAATTCCCCCGCTTACAATTTTTTCACCTACAGCACCAACTGCGATTTCAACGATCACGATCTTTACACGATCACCTGCGTCGCGACGTCGTTCGATTGCGCCGACCGTTGCGCCGTCGACTTGCGGTGCAGCCACTTCACTTACATCGCCGATCTCAACGGAGGAACTTGCATCTTGAAAAAAGCTTTCGGTTCCGGCGGCGCCTGGGCGTCGTCCGTTCCGTCGCCGTCGTCTTACGTCTGCGGTTACATCCCCAGCCGGGCCCTGATTGACATTTTCCTCAACATTTGCGTTGGATTGGACATTACCGGTTCCGGTCGTAATTAATTTGTAAATGGCGTTTGTTAGTGAGGAAAATTTATTTATTTGGGAATTTTGTATTTGAATTATTTCTATATTAATCGGGAAATAAATTGATGAAGCAATTTTGAAGTCTAGTTCAGTTCATAACCGCTGATGTGGATATGAAGTACCTGTTTAATTTACTATTGACGTTATCGAAACGATCACAATTAGAACGAAGAATGACTGAATAATTAAGAGGGTTTTAATTTCCATCGATTAGGCCTGCAAGCATTTCTGTTACAAGTATTTTTTTTTATGTGGTTAAATTTTTCTAAATGATATATAATTCGAAAAAATTTTTCGTAAATATCCCTTTTGAATGCTGAGTGTTGTATATCAAAATGATTGTCTAAATGCACACTTGTAAAGGAGTTTGGTATCTCGAAAAAATTTTTGACAACTATAAATAGACTAAATTGTCAAAAAATTGTACAGCCTCGTAGCACAAACACTAAATACTGTACATGAAGCTCGGCTTGTCCGTGTGACATCTATAGAAATACTGGAGAAAGTGAAAAGTCGAAAGACGGCTCGCGACTATCCCGAGACTGAACTGCTTAAAGAGATAAAATTTTTCAATTTACAATCAATTTATCAGATTACTAATTATTTTCGTCGAATTGAATGTCTGTGATTTTTCACACGAATTTCCATTTCGTGTAGGTCGTTCTTGTCTTCCTTAAATCCAAGGCTCGCGAAATGCTTTCTTTTATGCATTCTGCCAATACAACTCGTATTAGTCTAATTACCCATAAATTATTTATCAACTGCATTAGTTGTCTTATTCCGCATCTTTGAATGTCAGAATTCCCTGTCCTTTTTGCACGCTTTTTGGATTTTTGCGTAATGATAATTTCTAAATATGTGGTGCTAGTGAGCCGAAGGCCCTTCTATTTCTGAAAACCTGGGCCTGATAAAAGGTACCAGGAAGTCAGTGGCGCCCCTGGCGGCCTCATCATCAGCTATTTCTTTGTCGAGTCAGTTTCCAGTTTCCACCACCGCACCACGTGTATTGTATATATTGTGTTGTGTATGTATTCCATCAAACTGCTTATATTTGCCATTTGTTTTCGAGCAAAATATGTTTCACTTGGTTTTTACTGACCGTATTCAACCACAATTCAATGCGAAAGTCGACTTGACTTTCGACTGATCAATATAGCTTATTGTTACACACATCTTCATATTCAATATCTATTATTCCCAGACATTGTGTGTGTTGTCTTGTCAGGTTATGTTCATAGATCATGGCCATGGGCATACCCAGTTTCCAACAAAAAGTTCCTGATCTGATGCTTCAGCTAGCTTTGTGGCCCAACAATGGTGGATAGATTACAAACAATGTGATAATATTTTATTTGACAGTTCCTCTTCAGTCTTGACTTCATGGATCATGAGCATTCGTCAATTCCCAGTTTTCACAATAAGGAACAGTTAAGAAATCAGTTTGATTATTATTTTTTTACTTGTAAAGGAAAAGGTAAAGTGCAGCTCTTCTTTCAGGTTAATTCTGTACAGCTATTCATGGACTGAATCTGTTGGTGTGGTGGTGGGGGTCACTCCCAACGACTGCAACCACCCCTGCTCTCATAGGTTTTTATGTGTAATGACTTGTGGTCATGGATGATACGGTGATTATTTTGGCGGAGGAGAATCTTGTGTGAGTATTGGATTTTCTTGTCTTTTGTTTTAATTGTTTGCTATTTCAAGTGAGTGCCGATGAGCTAGAGCTGGGATAGTTTTCATGTATTTGTTAAAAACCTTTTGAAACATGTTTTCTTTATAACACTAGATGAATGTGGCATGGCATTCTAGCTCAATCTGCTCAATCAGCAGTTCAATTTGTTCCTCAATCCATTTGGTTTCAACATTCAATCAGTGATCCAAGTTACGACATAACGGATGTTTCTTTCTACTCAACAAAATAAGGTTAGAATCATTTATAAACTTTCATTGTGTTTCGTTATTAGCTTTTAAAAGTGGGCTTGTTAGTCGTGTTAGTCTGACAAGTTTTTCAAGGTGATCGTTTATCACATGCCCTTTTTTGGAAAAATATTTAACGTCAGAAATTAATCGAAACACACAAAAAACAATTCTGATTTGAGAAGTTTTCATTTAAAGAAATTTGTCTTTGTATTTGCTTCCCAAGCCCCATTTTTTAAATTAAATATTTCAAATGTTCGGACACATTTTTCTGTGACATGATTTCCTCGATGAGCCAGCCAAAGAAGTCCGAGTGACGGTAGTTGTTGTCATAGAGAAAAATGGTACCCAAAGTGGAGTACATGATCGCTTTTTTTCTCTCAATTGGACGGTGGTCCGATCAGCTTCTCCATTTCTGCGTGAATTATAAATTCGAAATTTTCCGTTACGCAATCGGCAACTGACTAGGTGTGGCGGATTTACTTTTGTCGTCGACCGTGAAATCGCAGTAGACGTTTAGGACATTTTTTCCGCCCATGACGGAGTACACTCCGCTTTTTAAGTATCCGATTTGTTTGAGATCAGCACAGGATGTCGGCATTTTACCGATGGATTTGGGAAGTCCTCTAACTGGTGAGGAAATAATAATTAACTTCGATTGGGTTTCGGCTTTAAAAGAAAACTGATTATGTACCTCTGAAATCTTCTTGCAATATTTTAAGTGCTGAATTTGTGTCCGCCAAGTTTTGCTTAGTTTCTGTCAATCGAAATAAGCGGATGAATCGAATGCATTTTTAAAATTTGAACAGCAAATTCGTTTACCCTCGAAATCCGTCCTCAAATTTTCGATGGCTGAATTCCTTTCCCCCAATTTTCCAGATACTAAATCAATTTTGCCTGAATTTTTGCCAGTTTGAATCTCTGCAAAAAAAGCTTCGATTGAAATCTTTATTGGATTTAATTTAATTTTGATTTGTTATTACCTTCAAACTTGGTTGTCAGTTCTTCAAATTTATTCACGGTTTCCTTTAATGTCATATCGGTTTCTGTAATGAATAAGTTTAAAAAATTCAATGTGACAACACGTGTACAATTTTGTGTAGAAACGTAACGAAATTCTTACCTTTCAATCTACTCTGTAAGTCAAAATATAGTTGATTGGTATCTGCCGCCATTTGGTTCAACATACCCTCATATTTAGTAGTATAGTCTAAACATGTAAGAGAATTAGTTTCTTTCATTGGTCAGTAGTGAAATTACCAGCGGGTATTATTACCTTTACTCAATTGGTCAACGCTCAACGAGAGCGATTCCTGCACTTGAGACTGACCTGGAAAATTTAAAAGTAAATATTTTTTTCGAATCTAGTTTCTCAAAATGTTAATTAAGTCCATAACGTGCGAAATTTAAGTTGACTCTTGTTTAGTAGCCATCAAATAATTCGCTTACTATTTGAATTCGATTTCATACAAAAGTAATGATTATTTAATTTTTACCCACAACCGCTAACTCCATGAAGGCAAGTTTTTGACTCGATTCCGTTAAATTAATTTCGGTTGCTGTAATAAGATTAAAGATGTGATTGTAACTCAAAATATTTTTGTTCCAAATACTTGAAATTTCTACCGAATAATCGTTCATCCATTGCGACAAATTTGAATTTTGTTTCTTCCATGTTTTCGTTTACAGTTTTCTTCAAGTCTTCCAACTCCTTTCTGATTTGCTCATTCTCGGCATTCAGCTCCTTTTTCAAAATTTCACTGGTGGAAGTGTCAACAGTGACTGTCGTTTCTGCATGGGAAAAAAATTCAGTAAATATTAAGTATTAATAGCAAATTCCATCAGATGCTTACCATCCAATTGCTTTTTAAATTCTGAAACTTGAACATTTCCCCCAGAATTTTTTTTCATATCGGCCAATTCTTTTTTGAGTTGCTCATTCTCGACCTTCAGCTGCTTTTTCAAATTTTCAATCGCGTCATTCGTGTCAGTCAACTGCTGGCTCATCTCTGAGTTGGACAAATTAATTCATTCGATCAATAGTTTCATTTTACAATTGACATAATCCCTACTGTACTTTGCAACTCCTTTTCACATTGAAATTGATCGCCGACAGTCTGTGTGTTGGGGAATCGACCAGCACTGTGCGGGTACCGTGGCAGCGTGAAACGCACGGGAAAAACCGGATACCTATCGGGGGAATACATGGCTCTCTGGGCGGTGCATCCCATCACAAATGCCAACAGTAAGAGGATCTAAAATTTAAAAAAGGAAACAAAATATTTGTATTTATTTTTTAGAAACAAAAAATACTTTTAACTTTAAATTAATTAAAGTTTAAACTCACCGTGTACTTCATGACGATTCAGCAGATAATTTACTCGATGGCGAACTCTGCGATGCCGAATGAAGAAAATGCGAAACTGGCAGTCGTATTTATATGTGATTCACGGCGGTTGGGTTGCGTGCCAAAAAGTTTTGTTTAGTCAACTCTTCTTTTTTGCTCCAAATAACGTGTTTTTAATCTAGCTTGTAGGTATACAACTATATTAATGCCGATCGGCAACACCATAACAATCTCGTCCGCTCGACACAACCACTTGAAAATATTGTTCAACTCGATACTTGGAACTCACCACCAGTTTTGGATTTCTTTTATTATTATTTTCTTGGGTCAGTCAACTCGTGACGCACTTGAAAAAAGAAAAATGAACCGGTTCTGTATTCTGCTGTTATTGTGACCGCTAGAAACGGTTTGACGTGAAATTTATTCAGTTGAAGGACCTGGCACGTGTGAATTCTTAAGAAACGATCGGAACAACACTAGTTATTCGTTCGTTGTCTTTTTCCAGGTGATTAATCGAATTGTTTTATTTTTTAGGCGTCGCTGAAAATAATTTGCGAATTGTTTTTCGCATGGTGGATCTGCGAATTGATTTTGTTTCCATTAGCCAACATTCCAACAGCACCAAGATTCTGCCGTTATCGGCATCTGGGGATTGAGTTTGTCTTTTTCACCTGGCTGTTGATGAACAATTCCGGATGTCTTGCTGGACGTCGGATTAATCGGTCGACCCGATAAGGTAGGTGCACTGGATTCCTTTTAAATGAGTAACCCACGTCCGTTTGATTAATTTGTGGTGAAGGAAATTTTCCTGGCGCGCTAATGACGACAATCAACAGGCTCCTATCACCACGACATCGGTCTGTGACTGTCCTCGGGTTGATTGAGTATCCGAAATGGACGTCGTTCAACACATGTCCGAATTCCAGTTTCAGTGGGGCTCCTCCGGCGATCGGCTCCAACTTGAATCGTAACTTGTAGTGACGGGTGTATACTGGTCGGTCGGCTCCTCCGTCGTGGTAAAATTTTCCAATAGATAATTAGAGTAAAATTTTTCCGCAATTGTCCCTTTCGAATATGGAGTGTTGTGTATGAAAATGATTGTCTAAATTCATTTTATGTAAAGATGTGGAGCATTTTGAAAATATTTTTGACAAAGATAAATAGGATAAATTTTCATTTAATAGTACAGACTCGTAGCACAATCACTAAATGTATCTTGTGATGCCCACGGCTCGCCCGTCCATCATCTATGATTAGTGGAGAAAGCGAGAAAGTCAGGAGACGGATCGCGACTACCCCGAGACTGAAAAGTTTAATGAGCTCATTTTTTTAGGTTTATTGATTAATTTATCGGATTACTAAACATTTTCGTCGAATTTCTTACCTGTGATTTTTTAGACGAATATTCAAATCGTGTTGACTCTCCACTCCAGGTCTCGAGTCGCTTTTCTATATGCATTTTGCTTTACAGTTTGTATTAGCCATTCATTATTTCATCAATTTCATTAGTTGTTTTTTGTATTTCTGAATCTCCTGTCCTTATTGCACGGTTTTTGTTTAATGATAATTAAAAAAGAAAAACTTTTAGGGTGTCTGAAGGCCTTTAATTTCCATGTATAACCCTGGGTCGTAACAAAGTCTGCAGTCAGGCGGAGGCTCCTTGTGGCCCCCCCTAGCAGCCTAACGGTAAGTTATTTCTGGATTGAGCAAATTAGATTCAGTGCTCCTGTCTGTCATTCTGTTTCCGAGTTAATTTGTTTTATTTTCTTTGTTTTTACGGACCAAACTCGATCACAATTTGATATGCTAGCATATTTTAATGGGCATTCCCTGTTTCCACAAAAGAGTTCCTGATAACCACAACTTCAGCTACCACAAATCAGCTTTATGGCCCAATAAGTGTGGGTGAATGTGATGTTATGGTAAGCCTAACAAGATTTATTTCTCAAGTACATCTTTAAACAGTTACTGTTGATGGTATTAAAATTTATTTATTTCCCAACAGGGTGCGAGCAACATCCTTCAAACAGTAGATAGAGGTATAAATAACTTAGTTGTTGCCTAAATGTGGATTTGAAAATAGTTCCTGGCTGTTTTTAGTTCAGAAATTGGCAACCACTAGGATCCTCTTGTCTTTCTTCTATCTTGATTAATGATCACTGCAAGTTACGTAAAATTTAAAAGATTTATCACATTGACAGCAACTTAAATTATTTTTAAAATTGAATGTAGATTTTGCACGGCTGACTGAACTAGTCGTGTTGGTGTCCAACCATCTGGTGGATGATATTCAATCTTGTATGAAAGAAAAAAGCTGGCAGTGTGGCGTGTTTCATACAGGATTTCACCATCGAAGCTCGCATCAGCTGTTGCTCCCTCCATTCCGGTTCGAGTGATGTCTTTCGTGTTACAAAGCCACCCGACGTAACGGATTTTTCTTTCCTCTCCAGCCAAAAATAAGGTTAGTTCATTAATTTCATTGCGTTTGATTTCCTTATTAAGATTTCGCAATCAAGCGTGTTTAGTCCAGCTAGTTTTTCAAGGTGATCGTTTCTCCACGTTTTCGTCACGTACCTGTTTCGGTAAACTTTATTTTAACACGAACAAAAAACAAGTTTTTTCAGCCAAAGAAATATTTAATTGTATTTTATTCCACCAGAGCCCCACCACCGATTTAAATATTTCAAATTAGCTGCGCACATTTTTGTTTTATTGTGAAATGGTTTCCTCGATGAGCCAGCCGGAAAAGTCCGAGTGACGGTTGTCGTTGTCGTAGAGAGAAATGGTGCCCGAAGTGGAGAACATGTTCAACCAAACTCGATCGCCTTTTTGCAATTGAACGGTGGTCGACAGGGACAACGGACTGCGCTGACCTCTGCCGATGGATGAGATGCGGGTGTTGGCCTCCTCGGTCATTGCCAGTGCCACTCGTTCATTGTTGACAAAAAGTCCCACTGCCATGTGAGGTACACTTGTACTTGAAGAATTGAACTCTGCCTGTCCATGGAAGTTGAACGAGTAAACGCCCAAAACGGGTGCCGTGAAAACGCCCGAAGCTAAATCCATGGCTCCGCCCACGTTCGTCTGCGACGACTCGAAAGGAATGGGTATGTTGGTGCGGTTGAACGAACTGGTTCTCTCCACCGAGAAGTAGACGGGCGACGATTTGACGTCGACGTGTCCGATCACCTTCTCCATATCTGCGTGAAATTTAATTCAACAAGTTTTTTTGTTACGCAATCGGTAAATAACTTTCAGCTGTGGCGGATTTTTACTTTTGTCGTCGACCGTGAAATCGCAGTAGACGTTCAGGACGCTTTTCCCGCCCATGACGGAGTACACTCCGCTTTTTAAGTATCCGATTTGTTTGAGATCCGCACAGGATGTCGGCATTTTACCGATGGATTTAGGAAGTTCAGACGCTGATAGATTAAATAATTATCGTTGAGTGGGTTTTGAGGCTTTAAAAGAAAACTCGTTTTGTACCTGTCAGTTGTTTTTCCATTTCTTCAATAGCCGTAATTGTTTCCGTCAAGTTTTGCTTAACATCTGTCAACCATAATTAGCGAATGAGGTGAATTAATTTTTCAAAATTAAAACAGCCAACTTTTTACCTTCGAAATCTGTCTTCAAAATGGTTGTGGCTTTCTCTGCTTCCTCCATATTGTCTTTCAATAGACTAATTTCGCCAGAATGTACGGTAATTTGGTTTTGAATATCTGTAATAAGTAAATTCGATTGAAATTTTGATTCGATTTTTAAAATGTAGTTTTGGTTTGAATTGGTTACTTTCGAAATCAAAATCATCCATTTTGTCCAACTTATTCACCGTCTCCATCAATACGTTATCGGTTGCTGTAGTAAGACAAAACAAAATTTTATTGTAAATTTCGATATTTTGTGTTAGGGTTTCGACATTTTTACCGGCTATGCTTTCCTTTAACATGTCCAAATTGATATGGGTTTCTTCCATGTGTTTGTATACAGTATCCTTGATACCTGTATCGTAGTAAACATAAAAGGGAATTAGGTTATTTTTAATTCTTGTAATTTTCCTCGTAGTAAAATTACCGACGAATTCCGCCTTAAAACTGTCCATGTTGACCAGCGATTCAGCCACAAGTTGAGTATTATCTGGAAAATTGAAACAATGTAATTTAAGGAAAATCTTTAGAAATTTTTAAATGTCTGAATAGTTTCTTGTTAATTTTTAGAATTGCCAAACGTGTGAAATTTAAGTTGACTCTTGTTTAGTAGCCGTCAAATAATTCGCTTACTAGTTACTACAAGTTTATTTTAATTATTTTACCTTTGACCGTATTCTCTAGTTCTCCGACTTTTTGGACCGCCTCCGTTAAACTGTTTTCGTTTGCTGAAACAAAACAGGAAAACAAAATTTAATTGTAACTCGCAATATTTCGTGAGGTTAACTTGAAATTTATACCGGATAAGCTTTGCTTCATTATATCAAAGTTGAGATGGGTTTCTTCCATGTTGTTGTTTACAGTTTTCTTTGTATCTTTTATCAAAGTAAAAATGAAAGAAAATTAGTTTGAAAAATTCTTTTCTTATTTCATTAGTAAAATTACCTGCCAACTCAGCTTCCAAAACAGCAACGGCGGCCATCGAGTCGATCAAAAGTTGAGAATTGACTGGAAGAAAATTTTAAAAAATGTAATTGCGAAAAAAAAAATTAACTATGCACATTTGCAATTTAATTTACCAGACATTTCTGTGGTTAAACCGTCAACAGCGACTTTCGTTTCTACATGAATGAAAAAGAATTCAGTAAATCTTAAGTATTAATAGCAAATTCCATCAAACGCTTACCATCCAATTGCTTTTTAAAATCTTCAGCTTCGATATTTCCCCCTGGAATTTTCTTTAAATTTTCCAGTTCCGTTTTGAGTGCCTCAATCTCTGCCTTCATGTCCTTTTTCAACGTTTCAATCCCGTCATTCGTGACAATCAACCGCTTGTTCATTTCTGCGTTCGACAAATGAATTCATTCCATCAATAGTTTCATTTTTTTTACAATCGAAATTATCCCTAAATTGTACCTTCCAACTCTTTTTCACATTGAACGTGAGCACCGACAATGTTTGTGTTGGAATCACCAGCAGCAAAGTTTGGTGGGTTCCGTGGCCGCGTGATTCGCACTGGGAAAACGGGATACGTATCGGAAGGAAACATGGGCCGCGGTCGCTGGGCGCTGGTGCACCCCATGACAAATGCCAATAACAAAACGGCCTGAAATTTGTAAAAATAATTTTCTTTTAATTTCTTTTAATTATAATGTTAAAAAAATTTTGAATTTCAACTCACCAAGTGCTTCATGACGATGAAATAATTTCTACTCGATGTGGCGAATTCGGCGAGCACGAATGAAGCCAATGCGAAACTGACTGTCGTATTTATGTGCGATTCACGGCGGTGAGTTTGGTGAACAAAATTTGTCCAGTCAACTCTACATGGCTTGTGTGTTTGTGTGTGCAGATCGAAGATGGCTTGTTCCAGATAACTTGATTTTTTTTTTGTGGAGGGTTTGGCTTGTGTAGATAAATTCAGTAAAATCGACACCAACAGGTTTGTCCATTTGACGCATCATGTAAGGCCCTATACCCTTGAAATTATTCATACTGCCGACCAGTTTTGAATTTTCTTTTCTCTTGGGTCAGTCAACTTTTGTCGCATTTGAAAACAACACAAAACAAAATGTAAAATGGGACTGGTTTTCCTCTTCATCATTGTGCTGATGTGCTCTGAAAGTGTGGCCAAGATAAATGTCTCAACGTATTAAAAGTATTCGGCTAAAGAACAATGCCCACCTGGCAGTTTGGAATTCCTAAACAAACATCACAGGCCATTGGAAAAAAAAGATAAACAGTTTCCAAGTGTGTAGACTATTTATCCGGTCAAATATATCCGGTGGAGATAACTCTAAAGTGCATTTAGAAGCGGCCCGGATACATGTAGTCGTCGGTTGTATCCAGGGGAGGTCATTACAGTTTGAATTTTTCGCCCAGCACCAAGTTCTGCTCTTTGTGGGTTTTTTCGTCCATCATGACATTAATGCTCAAGTTGATTTCAGTGTCTGTGATGACTATCGGTTCCTTGTCCATCTTTTTCCAGGTGATTAATCGACTTGTTTTTCCCCCTTTTATTTGTTACATGTCCCTGCGAATTATTCATCAATTGTTTTCTTTACATTGGCAGATCTGCGAGTTGATTTTGTTTCGATCAGTCAACAGCACCTTCAAAGAACCTGACATCGTCTCGACCGGCATCTGGGGTGGAGTTTTCCTTGTCTTATTCGCTGGACTGCTTTTGAATAATCGGTAAATCCAATTAATCAACGACACGACTCTGTCATTTTCATTCCTTTTGAACCCAACGTGTTGGCGCCTTTAAGGTTAAGAGATACCCGAGCTATACAGGGACTGGCCATTTACGGAATATTAGTTGGCGTCACTATCGTAGGGTTGTATTCGTGGAGCATCAGCCGATACCAATCGGTCGTCGCCCAATGCCAAAACATCAGCGTATCCAACGTGAATTTGTGTACGCGAACCCAGTTCACTTTTTTGTTTGACTCTGATATTATTCGACCAATAATTTATAATGTATCTGTTTTTTATCTGCCATCATTTGCATATTCAGGTGGTCGAGTGGCTCTCGATTCCTTGCTCGTTATTTGCGGAATTTTGACCGTGGGACTCAACGTCTGCACTGCTGCGATGGCGTCGAAATTTGCATTCGATTGAACAAGTTCGACGAACCGTTGTCAGCAGCTTATTTGCATATTATCGTAACAAGTTCAGTACTTGTTTTCTTTTTTACCTAGCTTGGCAACAATGAATTTTTGTTTTTTTGTATTTGATTAAATTATTCCATTAAAAGTCACAGTCCAATTGAATAGCGAATTGTTATTCAATTTAAAGTTGCTGTTGAAGTAGAGTTCAGTGGCCAGGTGAGAGGCGGCCATTTCATCTATGGAGGAGGTAAGCCACGTCACGAAATTGGCCACCAGCCAGAAATCCTCGTCCAGTAAGTCTTCCGATACATCCGTAATCGATCCCAGCATTCTGTTTGAAAACAGCCGAATAATTAAGAAATAATTTTATAACTTAGAAATAATTTTGAAATAATTTTAGAAATAATTATTTTTTTCAACAGAAATATTTGCATACAGGTCCGAGGCCAGCACTTGGACTTCCGCCTTTCTAGCGCACAATCCGTTGATGTAGAGGTCTTCGAACGGGAAATAGGGCGTGGTCTGGGCGGCCGCTAATAGAGGACCGATAGCGCTCGAGTCAATCAGATAACATCCGCCGGAGACGTACGTCGGGTACGTTGACCACGGCCACAATTGCCGATCGATGATCCATTTGTCGCTGTCATCCGCCGGCTGAGATGACGAACCCAATTCTTTAGGTCTCAAAGGTTTCAAGTTGGACACGGAAGTTCCGTACACCCTAGGAATTTTGGGCGGAAGCTGCTGGATGACCTCGGCCAAATTGCGGATGTTAATGTAAATATCATCGTCGCATTTAAAGATGAACGGAGCATCCGGACAGAATTTGGAAGCCCAGTGAAGTAGAGCCACGGATTTCAGAGTTAAATTCATATAAGTGTCGACCATGTCGACTTGGATCAAGTCCTCGTAAATGGAACTCTCGTTGCGGATGCCTTGCTGGACGGTGGATTGATCGGTCAATCCGATCAAGAAAGCGTATTGAATTCCTTTTAATTGAGTTACCCACGTCCGTCTGATTAATTTGCGGTAAAGAAAATTCCCTGGCGCACTAATGACGACAATTAACAGGCTCCTATCATCACGACATCGGTCTGTGACTGTCCTCGGGTTGATTGAGTATCTGAAATGGACGTCGTTCAACACCGGCCCGAATTCCGGTTTCAATGGGACACCTCCGGCGATGGGCTTCAACTTGAATTGTGACGTCATGTGACGGGTGTACTCGTCGACCCCGGCGAATTTTCCGGCAGATCGGCCGTGAAAATTGTCGTCCAGCAACTGATGTCGACTGTTGGTTTCCATGTTGAAATTGTGACGAACTGAGATCAAGTAGAGATAGAAAACGGTTAACGCCAGGCTAAAAAGCAGAAGCCACTGCATGACGACACTGAGAACCGACATGGTGACTGCCGACTGGCCGTGGTCCACTGAAACTAATTTTATCTCATTCAATTAAGGGCTACTTACACCCAATTGTGTTTGGCTATGGACAATCGACAGATGCGTTTACTACTTTAACGGATGTATGCACAGTTGCGCAAGGTTAGGGCGACCAGACATTAGCGTCACAACAGCTGTTTCTAGTTGACACATAGGTCGACCGAGTACGTGCACACTTGTTAGTTGTTTACAAGTTTATTTGGTAAGTCTGAGATTTCAGGAAGTGATTTTTTATTAATAAGGTAAGGATTAAGGAATTAAATTTTAAATTAATGTGCTGCGCGTTCTAGGTGGAGCCAATGGATCCGATTTGTAGAAGTAAGTCGGTTTGGACCTGTTGATTGGCCGGCGACAGGTGGAGTAGAGAATAGCCGAGTTGACGATGATGGCAAAAGAGCCGAGGGCTATCATCAGTCCATGCAGAGTCACCAGGGCTTTACCTGTCGATACATTTGTCTAATTAATTTAAATATTATGTGCTTAATAATAATGTAAACGTTTTATTTACACGACTCAGGATCGATGAGGAGACCGGGTGCGTAAAATTCGCAAATTTCCCACGTCGTGTAAACTTTGAAGAATCGATTCAAATTCCAGGAGTAAATGACCAACATAATTAAGCCGCTGGCAATTGACAGACAGGTAAGTATCAGTATCCAAAGATCCTTGCCGGGTCTAATCAATCAAGTTAATCATTAGAAATTAATTTGTTTTTTCTTTAGAAGGACTTGAAGGATTTACCTGTCTAGTATAATCAAAGTGGCGGCTGCTATCATCACAGCCCCGCCCCATAATCCCGAAGAGACGTAATCAACCACCTGGCGAGTGACGGCATAACTTGCAATCTACCAAAACGATTTTTCACGTAATCATTATTATTATGTACTTATTTCTAGACGGTATTTCATTATCTTTAATTATTTAGCCCAAATTGAACATACCTGGGCACTGATGGATAAAAGTCCGATCAAGATGCTAGCGGTTGCCAATAATTTCCGGTACATTTCTCATCGCCACACTGGCGGATGTGATGATGAGCACAACAACACGTTGACTGAACTGCGGGAGTAAACAGGGTGTGGCACTTGGTTGTAAATATTAAAATACAGATGGGGCTAGAGCCGCTAGCTCGAGTAAAGCACAATAGAACTATCTCTAATGAATGCAAACGCACTTGTGTTTCCTTATCACGTTCCTGGAGCGATCACGTCGAACGGCCTGTCCAACGGGTCGTGTCCCAATTTGAAATGATGATAACTTTGATAAGATAGGGATTGACTAGGAGATGGAATGCCTTTCGAGATATTACACTGGTGACCCAAAAGCTAAGAAAAAGTCCTAGTATCTTTTAAATTTAGTGGCTTTATCGAAACCATCAACCGCAATTGTTTGTAACAAATTAACTATATATTTTAATTTGGTGAATGAATTTAATTATGGCGGCATTGCCGTTTGAAAAAAGCTATCGAGAAAATTGTTCGAAGCTTCATAATAGAACCGGGAATGACGGAATAAAAGTAATGAAGATTCAAAAAATGTCTTTATTGAAACACAGATAACAATTTGGTATAGGACCCCTTGTCGTTGGTAAATTTTCTTAATTATATATTAAAACACATTTTTCGGTAATTGCCCCTTTTGAATATTGAGTGTTGTGTATCAAAATGATTGTCTAAATTCACTTTTTGTAAAGGTGTAAATAATTTCGAAAATTTGTTGACAAATATAAAAAGCCCAAATTTTTATAAAATGGTACAGCCTCGTAGCACAAACACTGATTACCCGATAAAAGGATAACCTGAA
The DNA here is from genome assembly GCF_021234035.1 of Daphnia pulicaria. NCBI lineage: Eukaryota > Metazoa > Arthropoda > Branchiopoda > Diplostraca > Daphniidae > Daphnia > Daphnia pulicaria. Next base: position 12,471,925 of record NC_060914.1, read on the forward strand.
AGATTACCTTAACCCGATGATGTAAGCGATGTCGCGGATCGCTACTATCCCGTGACTGAATTTCTTTTTGGGTTTATTATTTTTATTTATTTAATAATTTATTGAATTACTAAACATTTTCGTCGAATTAGTTACCTGTGATTTTTCGCACCAATTTTCATTTCGTGTTGCGTGTTCTTTCGTCTTTGACTCTCCAAATCTCTAGTCACTTTCATATAAATGTAATCTTCCTTACAATTTCAATTTGTAATACTATTACAGTATGACCCATTCATTAATATATGTCATCAACTGCCCATTAGTTGTGACAGGGCCACAGCCTGGGTATTATAGAGATTGAGAGTTAGAGAATCTCTAACTCTTATGAGGAACCATATGTAAAGGTTGCCGAAACCGTTTTCCTATCCCCTCCTTTAAAATTCCATCATGGCCGACTTCTACAGCCTGACACTTCGGCACTTTGGAATCAAGCTGTGAATTAAGTAAACGGGGGGAATATTAGCCACAAGATTTGTTAATCTAATCAAAGAGAACAATTTTTATTTTTAAACTTTATGTTATTACAATCTGTGTTCATGAGAGAATCCTAGAGTTTAATATGACAGTATTTCAGTTGTTTTCCAATCAACTAGTGGAATCTAGTTGCTTGTTAGCTGATGATGTCTTCAAAAATCCAAGGTATTTCAGTTATTTCCAAACAATTTTTCTTCCAAATTTCTGAATTCATATTAAGGTAGAGTCAGATACAGATACTTTTCAGAATCTAGGGGTCTAGGCGTTCAGGCATCTCTTCAACCAAACAGCATTTTGTTTATTTTTCAATAAAGTGGGAGGTTTTACTTAGACATTTGGTAATATTATTTTATGTGGCCACACCATCTAGGAAAAATATTAATAGGAAATTTAAAGGGTAACAGTATCCGAGTTACAGTTTTCTCTTGTCCCTAATATAACAACTAAAAATGCTTAGTGTTCTTTTCGTTCTTCTTCTCTGGCCCACCATATTTTCATTTCCAAGAGTAGATAAGGATCTATGTATTTCAATATTTTTTATCTCTAGTATTCACACATATATATGGTACATACACATATTTAAAATTAAAAAATATTATTTATATCATTTCTTCGAAAAGTATCCAAGAGTTTCAGAATTCCTTATTCCGCTCCTCGGGGGATTAAGCACTCCAGGTACTTCAGCGGCAAGTCGCTAACCCTTTCGACTGGATGGCTGGACGGCCTGCGAGTCCTTTCAATCTGTTCAAGTGACCCAATATTTTACTTTAAACAAAATTGATAGATTTTGTCGTACCAATATTGCTTTTCACATCTATTTAGGGTGTTGAATCCTGGAAGTGTTGCTGACTTCTAACTCCGCCACTCCAACTCCAGTCAACATTTGGTCTTGCGAATGCATCTATACTTTCTTGCCAGAAGCCATTCTTTAGTGAGAAGCCGGAGGATTTTGATTCCTTCAACATTTTTAAGTAAGACGCACAAACCTTATTTTTGTTTAAGCTTGCTTTTAATTTTGAACTCGTTTTTTTGACAGCATTATTAGTTACGTCCCTGAGATCGCGTGTCGGCCGCCGACGTCAATCTACAACGCATTTGTTTTCTTTATTAGAAATTTGTGGTCCTGGCACGGCGATCCTTGAGCAGATGCTGGCCTTGTCCATGACGGAAGACTGATTCTCTGCACCACCGATATCTTCGCCAAGAACGCTCATCCAGTTTCACTGCTTCTACTCAACTTGTCCTGCTTCACTGACTACTTAGACAACTTCTGTGATCGCTTCCGTCCGCTGTGACACACCTGTAGTCACTCACCTAGGAATTATGCAAAGGTACCCAACAATTGACTTATTCCCGTAGCTTATCTAACAGTAATCTACTTGGCTTTAAACTCTTGTGTCCGAGTAATAATTAGTAAATCAGGCCCTTCCTGCGAGTCGAAAGCGAAGTGTCTGACTTCAATGTTTCTTTTTTCTAACGCCTTTACCATGGAGTTTGATCATTTTCAACTGTTTTAATAGTCAGTTTCAGTTATTTTCCAAATCCCAGAAAACATTTATCGGCAGTTACTGTGTGGTAATTTTTCGTAGACAACTGACGATTAGCAATTTTCGTCATTTGCTTTTTTGTCTACTTCTGGTTTCTAAATTTTAGTTAATAGTTCTGTAAATAATCATCTGACGACAAAAAGAACCAGATATTCGTGATCCTAATTTAATTTGGTTGTCAATAGACAGTATTGGAAAATCGTCCAAAATAGTTTAGGAAAATTCTCGATTTTGGCCAAATTTTGGTTTTCGTTATTCCAATCAAAAATTAAAAATCCGCTGATTCCAGTTCTCCCCTTTGCGTTGAAGCACGTGCAAGTTTTCATTTTCAAACTAAACTTTTTTAGAGGACCTTGAGCGCCGAACAATTAATGATTTTGGTCGGTGGTTGACTACGAGAGCCGTATTGTAATAGAATCAATTGCCTTTTGATGTCCTTTGTTTTCAAACATGGACTCGTTGAGTTTCAAAAATTTCTGATGTCAGAAGTTGAGATAAACCACGGTATTTAACCAGCCATCACATTCAAAATAGGCTGATTGCTTGTTCAGTTTTGTTTCTTATTTCCCCTGCTCCGTATTGAGTTGCTGCCACTCACTACGGTGTACTTGGATAATTTTTCCATCATATAATTTGCAAAGGTTTGAATTCCTTAACGTTACTGAATGTAATTTTTGATGCGTGAATTTACAAGTAATCTAGCCTATAATTTCCTTTCGGACCGTAACTGCTGCAACATTTTACCAAAATGTCGTCTCTTGCTATGCTGCAACATTTTGTCGAAATGTCGTCTATTTGCCATGCTAGCTGTATCAGCTGTACGTCTCATTTTTTCTCGATTGGTGTTCCTCAAACACAGTCAAAATGTTGGTTTAGTCTCATTTGAATTTAAATCCCCCCTGTCCCTTTTAAACCACTTAATTTGGCTTAACCAACCAACAATACTTAATTTCTTACACACATCTCTGTATTTTACTATTCCTAGATAATGTGTGCGTTGTAAACCGCGTTATTTTAGGAGGGTCCTGAGTCTAACCAGGAAGCCTACTATGACTAATCGCTCACTTTGCCTCGAGCGCCGTTCTTTATTTACAGAACGAGTTAGATCTCGAGTCATATGATTAGAAAAAGATGTTAGAAAATCAATTCCCCGTTTTTGTACCCCGCGACTTTTGTTGAAAGTTTAAGTGGTATCTACCACTGTCCTGCTTTTGTGCTCGAGTTATTCGCTCTCAGCGACCGCTGTACAGGATTGTTTCATTCCTGATTTAGATATCGTCAATTGACGTTCACGAGGGGTTTCAGTTCCTTTGTTAACGGAACTAAACTTGATTTTTTAATGCTACCATCCTGCCATGAAATACTCATTTGTTCTGTCCTCATATCAATCAAAGAAAGACCGAGTTTGTACCATTTGTTTTAGCTTCAGTGAAAACTTAAACAACATTTTTAAATTGTTTTACATTCCAGCAGTAGTTGATCAAATGCCACCGTAAATTGCAGATTTCATTTGATCAACTACAGGATAAAATGTAAAAGAACAACATGGTCCAGCCTACAGTCCATAGTTGGACAAGAGAATTTCTGTTACTCTCTCGACCAACTACGGAGAGTTGACTGACGAAGGAACATTGGATGGCCAGCCTTTTAAATGAAATATGAAGGCCATCAACTTGTAAAAAAAGGGCATCTCAAGGTTTTCAACCTGTGATGGAAAACTATTCCAAGGTTAATGTAGTGATATTGAAGATTTCAAGGTAAAAAAAAAGGAAGATAATCAAATCTAGTGGGACGTCAGCTATTAATGTTTTCATTTGTTTGTTTTTTTTAAGATATGGATTTGGATTTGTAGCCTTGAACTTCAGATAACACAGGTTTGGAGGTATATAATTTTTTGTGATTGTTAATTCTTTTTAGCCTTGGTATTCTTTTTTGCGAAAAATATCTTATCGGTTCTTTGAATTGTCCAGTTCAATCTACCACGAGTTTAAACTTAAAACTTAGTTGCGTATCGTTGGTTTAACCGATTGGAGAACTTGTAAAGATTTCCTAAAAGAGTAAAATCAAATGAAATCGGCGCTCATTGAAATCATGTATAGCGTTGATAACTTGTCCGTCAGATGGCTCCGTTGAGTGTAACAGCTGATTCAGCCATGACATTCTGGTGATTGACTTCCACTTCCTTTTTTTTTTATTGAGCATCATGTCGGGAACTCATAACATGAGAAATGTTTGTGTACAGAAAACGGAACGATTACTCTTTTGAAAACGTGCGTGGCTGCACGAAATGATAATGGGAAAAAAACCAAGAACAAATCAAATTAGAAAATGTGATCATCTCTCGTGTGATGCGTCTGATCTCTGGTACTACCTCTCCATATTCTCCACTCGATGCTTTTTAACGGGTAAATAAAACTAAGAATAGAAATGCCATGGAAATGCGATGATTATATGGGAGCTTAAATAGTTAAGTTGAACCTTTTCTAAATTTGTGAAATGCTATCCTGTCTAGCACATGTAAGCCCCCTGTCGATGTATGGCATTTTGTTTGCACAATGTAACCTTTTTCTTTTGTGCAGATTTGAGGCAAGATCCAGCCATCGTAACAACATGAAGTGCTGATTGTGCTGATTTGGTCATCAGTCTGTCTGTCTCACCTGCCATCACCAAATATCTCAGCATCGATCACCACTTAGGTAATGTTTTTGGTTACTATTATTCCTGCATGACCTGCTAGATATTTTATTGTTGCATTACATGCATCAATACAGTGTAGTACATAACTTTAACCTTGAATTGACACATTTATAACAATAACAGTTTACCTAGTGTCTCGTTTTCAACTTGTCCTGAGACTCCTCACTCCTGACTCGTTGTGGTTGTTGATATTCTGTGAATATTTTTCATAACCTGTTTTTATTTTTTTATTTACTTAGTGTCACAGCATTCCATTGCAAAAACTACCTTTCTTTCAAAATGTCCTCGTGTATGCCCATGTGAATGTGGGTGTATTCACGAGGACACCCTTTCTACCTTATCCCGTCTGCGGTCTGCTGGCATTGAACTCTTCAGCGGATGGATGAAGCAACTGACGTAGATGCCTGCTGGCTGTATTTCCCAGGCATAAAGGTAGGACAAAATTGATCTCTATTTTTCCTTTTTGACAATTTTTGGTGGCGTTCATTATAAATCGATCGTTAGTATAGGCTACGTTTATTTGTGAGCTAGATGGTTGACTGCAAATGTTTTCTCTTTGATTTGTTTTTATCTCAGCACTAAAAATCTCATTTGTCGAACGACTGCGCAGATCAGACCTGTTTTGGTACCTTCTGTTGAGACCCTCACACTTGAAAATATTTGAACTTGAAATACTTTAAGCAAAGTGAAACAAGACCATTTTTGACCAAGAGGGACCTGCCGTCACACCGGCACCTCCTCGTTTTCTCTGGAAGAGGTAGTGGAGAGTAAATCAGACCATAATGGCCACTTCCTATCAATCATATCCTCCTTTTCTAATAGCAGTTGAGAGACTTGAGACCAAATGAAATCTTTTTCTATTGGGCGTTGTCACCTACCTTGTCAGTTTCTCAGCAGAGTGAAGCGTAGAGGGTATCAAAGTGTAGTATTTTCTAAGTGTAGTAGTTCGTGGAGGGAATTGAATGAATTTCCATTAATGTGATCACGTGAAAATGATTTTTCTCTTAGTTGGATCCGCCCAAGATCACTATCGTGACGTCAACTGTGGACGATCTGCGTCGACGGCCGTTTCATCACCTCCAACGACATCCGAATGGAATGCAGAAAATCAAGGCCAGGCCGGAATGGACGCAACTGGAACGAGTTGGATCTGCGACCAATCCAGCGTCCGGCTGTTTTGATGACGATCGCTGACATCCAATTAATTCAAGGTATGAAATCATTTCAATTCTTTTGCCACTATAGAATATGGCGCTACTCAGTTTGGCAATGGTCAAATCGATCGATGACTGAAGCCCAGCTGATATAGAGCTATGATACCCTTTTTTCTTTCAAGTTTGTGATTGGCCATCATGTTTATTTATAGGCCTCTTGACTTGATGAATCATTCGCATTTGATTTAGACTTGTGCTTTTCTTATAGCCAAACTGCAGACAAAACTTGTTACTATTTCTGGGGTCAAAGATTTGGTGAATTTCAATCATTCATTCAGCGGCACTGTCGGAAAAACGAAAGAATTTCTGTGTGGGTTAGTCATGCTTCGTTTATTCCACCAGAGTTCACCTTATTTATTCATCAGAATCATTCATCTTTTTAAAAAAGCTAATGGGACATGAGGCCTAATCGACTGAATTCTCGCAACTGCTACCATTTTAATTTGGGAAAATTATTCGAGTGGCTGATAAGTCATTTTTGTTATATAATCTTATCGCTCGCACGACTCAACAATTTGACAGCTCAAAACCGTGTGACTTACAATAACGCTCACCGTGCTGGGCTAAACAGTCGGCTTGACAGCCACCTTTTTTCTTACGCTGATGAACATGAGATGTTATGTCCCTAACAAGGAAAATCAAAAGTAATTTGTTTGCTTTTTTATATGTTTATTTTGAATTCTGAATTGTTATTCAAAGTATCGGTGAAGTTTTTTTTTTGTTTGTTTTCATATTTTTATTTGAAATTTCAAGCACATTGTCAGCTAGGTCTTGGGGAACAATAGGAGCGAGTCAAAGGAATTTGTATGGACTTTGGGGAGTTTTCTTCATTCGGGGTTGCAGGTTTAAAGGAAAGGAGAAGAGGTAATGGAGAGTGGGGGGTTAAAATTGGTTAAATTTTGCAAGTTTAAAAGCTAGAAAAGAGAAAGAAGGTGAAAAATAGAAAAGAAATTGAGAATACTGACACGTTCACCCAACCAAACTTAATAATTCGACAACTATTCGACGCACCTTCAACAAGCAAAGCAACTGCATTTCCACAATGGTGTGAAAATATTTCGACAACAGATGTAGCGTATAAATACTTCGACCTAACCTAACTTAAAATTACCTTAACTAACTTAACCTAATCTTAAAAACGAATTGTCCAAGTACTTTTGCTACACTGTGTTGACGTATTTTCGCACCAGTCGAAATGCAGTTGCCTTATGTCGAAGGTACATCAAATAGGTGTCGAATTAAAGTTTGGTCGGATGAAACTTCCAATATTCCACCCAATTGTGAAGAAAAAAGATGACGAAAAAGATAAAAAGAAGAAAAAAAAGATGAAGATAAAGTATTAAGGGGAAGAAAAAGAAAGAAAGAATACTCGGTTTAATTTTCTCTTCCGGTCCTGTCCTGTCTATTTCCGGTTTCCACCTTCCTAGCCGTCGCGTCATCTCTCGGATCCTCAACACTCTTTTCTCTCAGTTCCATTTCACTCTCGATCTCAACTTCCTTTACATTTTAGCCAGGCCTCCTCTTCTCCTGATATCCAACCTCCTTCCTTATGTGCTATTGCCTTTAGACTTTGGCCGAACTGGTAATCTCCACCTCAAGACAAGCTTTGCCCACTGGATTGTTAGACTTGTCGTAGAGTTGCAGCTTATTGAGGCCGTCGTTCAAGCTGGACACGTCAAGTTTAACGAATCCCACCGTGGACTTTTTCAAACAGAATTTCGACGACTTTTTTACTTTGATGGTTATTTGACACTCTTCCGGATTTGTAGTCTTGATGGTAAAATCTTTGTTCCACTCCGGTTGGCTGCCGCGGATCGTTTTGGATTTGCCGACTTTTTTGTCCTGTTTGCGGATCGTGCCGCGCCCTTCCTGGACCCGCATGGAAACGTAATAGTTGTCGGAATCCTTGGCTTCCGGCAGATTTACTCCCCTCTGAACTGTGATTTTGAAATCGTTGGGTGTCTGATTTCCTTCTTTGCAATCAGGTAGCGACTCTGCTGGAGCTTTCGGTTTCTCATCCATTGCCCGATTCAGTGGTAGTTGGGATTTTTCGGGATTTGGGGGCAATGCGTGTGGGTCTTTTGGTTTATGGAGGGGCTGATTGTCATTCTTCTTGTTGTTAGACGGGGGTACTTTAGCCGGTGTGTCCTTGGGTTCTGAACGTGGAATGACTTCCGGCAGGTATTTTATCTCCAGCTCAAGACAACTGCCCTCTGGATTGCGACTGGCTTTGTATAGTTGCAGCCTATTGACTTGATTGACTTTCAATGCGGACGCGTAAACTACGACGGATCCAACCGTTGACGTCTCCCAACCCAATTTCGACGACTTTTTCAGTTTGATTGTCATTAGACACCATTCCGGATCTGGAGTCTCGATGGTAAATTCTTTGTTCCACTCCGGCTGGATGCCGAGGATCGTTTTGGATTTGTTGATTTTCTTGTCTTGGACGCGGACCCACATGATGGAAACTGAAACGTAATATTTTTCAGAAGCCTTGGCTTCCGGAAAGTTTACTCCCCTCCGAACTCTGATTTTGAATTTCCCGGTTCTCTGATTTTCTTCCTCGCAATCAGGTAGCGGCTGTGGTTCTGCTTTCGGTTTCTCATCCATTGCCCGATTCTGTAGAAGTTTAGATTTTTCGAGATTTGGTACTTGGTGGGGCTGATTGTCAATCTTCTTCATTAAATCAGATTTTTCGGGAATATGGGGCTGTACCTGTGGATCTCCAGGCTTATGACGGAATTGATTATCAGTGCTCTTGGATTGAGCCTTTGACAACTGTTCCTCAACTTGTTCACTGTCCTCAACTTGTCCACTTTCTTCAACTTGTCCACTTTCCTCAGTTATAATCGTCTCTTCTGCAATTTCAAGTAGTTTAATATCACCCACCGGATCTTCGTTAGTCACATTTCCGGTGTCGACAATGGTCTCGGACAAACTCTCCGATAGACACACTGGTTTTGTCTCGTCCATTCCAAGTTGTTGGTTGGACGGATGTTCTTCAACCGGAATGTCTTCCTGATTCTCGACCGCAATTTCGTTGGATAAATTCTCGATGGTGAAAATAGCTTCCAGCGGTTGAAACTTGAGACTCTCCAGGTTGTTTTGGATCGTTTCAACTTGTTGTATCGCCGCCGGGATCTCATTGGGTTTTTCGACTTGAATGTCGACTTCCTCGTCATTCCTCGGGTCCAGTAGTTGTCCGATTGTGTCGGTATGGTTGTTAAGGGATACTCGTAGTTTTTCCACTTCCGCCTGACTGAATGCGATCAGTCTATTCCTTTTTTCTATTTCTCGCCTCAGACGCGAATCCTGATTTGTCAAGCGAAGATTTTTCTTTTTAATGTCAGTAATGACACGTTTCTGTTTTTCGAGTTTGCTTTTGGTAGTTTCCAACTTGATGTGGAATTGTCGCACCTTGGAATGGGAGTCTGTCAGTTGAGATTGAACTTGACTCAACTCATTCGCCAAGCGTTCTTTTTCCAATTCCTCATATGTTAAGCGGAGATTTAACTCGCTGATTTCAGTTATTACACGTTTGCTATATTCCAGTTCGCTTTTGGTAGTTGCTAATTCGTCGTGTACGTTCTGAAACATTTGCAGCTTTGATGAGGAGTCTGTCAGTTCGGATTGAAGCAAACTCAACTCATTCTTCAAACGTTCGTTTTCCAATACAATCAGGTTTTGATCAATCGCACTGGATTCGATAATTCTATCCCGGTCTTCAATTTTTCGCCTTAACCGCGAGTCATCATTTGTCAAGCGAAGATTTTTCTCTGTAATGTCAGTAATAAGACTTTTCTTTTCTTCCAGTTCGATTTTGGTAGTTGCCAACTCGTCGTTTACGTTCTGAAATATTTCCAACTTTGATGAGGAGTCTGTCAGTTTGGATTGAACTAGACTCAACTCATTCTCCAAACGTTCTTTTTCCAATACAGTCAGGTTTTGTTCATCGTCTTTCGCCATCAAAGAAAGACCAATTTGTTGGTTCAAGTCATCTCCGCTGGGAGTCGAAACACCTTTGTCCATTGCAAGTTCGGTTGCGCAAGAAACGTCAGGTTCAGTCTTAATCTGGTTAACAGCCGAAAGCCGAGTTTGTATATCGGTCTTTCGACTGAATAAATCCATGAAGATACCATCCCTGCCTATGTCCCAGCAGACATAAGCAAAAAGAAAAGCCAGTATAGTGACTGCTAAAATGTCGATCATTTTCACCTCGGGTAAATTGGGTGTTTGCAATTGAAAACTGCTATGTAGTCAAATGCCGTTAGGGGTTGCCTATATAGACTTGCCAGGGTAATCCCAATTTGTATCCGTCCATTTCCTCTGTTTTTATCAGATTTCTAATTACGTTAATGCTTTTTAACTTTTCTTATTGAATTTTAATTATACTTTAAGGAATAACGCACATTTTTCAATAAGTTTAAAATATATTTCAATTCATTTTAATCTTTAAATTGCATTTTAAAATTTAAAATTAAGGTTTTCGGAATCTCAGTCTGGGACAGGGCGCCCCTAGCGGTTAATTCACCAACTAAGAAGTATGGAAATCGATTTTTAATCAATTGTAATCGATATCCTAATCCTAAGTATTGCTAATAGACGAAAAGCGTCGTCTGCTTGAGTTTTCGTTTACAAATTTCAAGTAAGCAAGCTTAAAACAAGTTTCGAAAAGGAGAATAATCGAAATTATAAGAATTCAACGAAAAACGGAACGAGCACTGTTTTGGACGTGGATGCACGGAAATAAAATAACATAAATGTGGTCATCGTTATGTGAATTTGGTGTCGCAGCTCTCCACTCGGGTCTCCACTCCATGCTGTTTGGCAGGTAAAAACTCAATAAAAATGGGATGATTATGGAAGCTTAAATAGAAGTTTAACTTGTTCCAATTTTCCTATGATTGTGAATTGTTCCTGCTAGCATTATTTATCCCTTTGTCAATGCATGGCAGTTTGTTTGCACTTTAATGTAACCTTTTCCGTTGTGGCCTGGGCCAGCCAACATAACAGCACAGTTTTGCTTGTGCTTGATCTCCCTGGAGTAAGTCACATATGTATCATATGTTAAACTTCTTAAATTTTAGTGTTAAGAAATAAAGTTCTCAGTTTATTTTTCTTACAGGTTCATTTAAAGAGATTGGTTTAACAAGAAATGGAAGTTTCTAAAGGGGAGATTCAATAATGAGTGTAAGTCTTGTGTCCTCTTAGGTGTTGTAACCTACTCCTCTAGATACACCTCTGTTATTTCCCTGGAGAAAGTTCAGGGTGTTCAAATCCACCATGACAGTTAAACCGACTCATCAAATAAGGTAAAATTCTGGTAAAGTTGAAGTTGATAAACAACAAGTGTAATATTCATTTGTTTATTCTCTATCCCCTTCAGTCTGCCTTGCAAGCTGCTTTGAGTATTTTTATTTTTTGCGAGATATATGCTTTATGGATAGCAAACATCGATCGACGATCAAACGAAATTTTTTAACCCTATTGAAATTTCTTCGTTTTATGATATTACAGTTCCATTGTCTTGATTTATTTTTCAGGTTGGACCCAAGCGAATGGAACAAGGTTATCTGCAATCTTATTACAGGGATTTTCATTTTCATTTTACATTAATTTTGTAGCCTAATGGTTAACTGTATAGTTCATCAGAGCGCTCGAAGTAGGTTTCCAGCTCATTGGTGAAAGCTTCCAGCTCTTTTGGTAGGTTGAAATAACTCATGTCTTTTTGCAATGTTTTACTCGTGGACGCTATTGATTAAAGTTTAATCATTTGCTTTCGGTTGCGTGACAGCGTGAACATATGACAAGGTAATTCTTTTCAAACTAGGTTTGGTATGGCCGCTTCTGTGTTCCTTTATTAAGAAAGTCAATTTTACATTCACTTAGATCATATGTTATAGAAAACTTAGTAGACTCATGATTATACATCTTTTAAACGAAGGCACTTTATTTCTGTTATTCTCGTTTCGCTAGGTTGGCTTTCAAAATTTGTTATGGCTAAACTTGCTTTGGTAAACCTGTTTAATGTTGAACATTTCTCCACTTTGGTTAATCCGCACACATTCCGATTAGACAGACATATTCCCAATTCCAATCGAGTCGCTGTTGAATGACTGTCAAGTGTATGAGAATTCTGCTGATGCGGATTTCGTATTATTGCTGTAACAAATAAATTTATCTTACTTTCTAAAAAAAAAAAAAAACATTGACGTTAGTCATAACCACTTAATTGTCAATTTATATTATTTTCTCGTTCCAGAAAGATTTGATGTGTCTCGTCAGACATGTCGATTGATTGGATTTGGATCGCTCTGGCTCTCGCAGTCACTTGTTGTCGTTTCGTTCAGTCATTGTTCTTGGGGATGCTGTACGACGTGTCGTGCCAGATACTTGGTGAAGAAGTATTCGACGATCAACATCATGGCGGATTAAATTAACTTGCGGTGACTTACTGTAAAAGTAATTTTAGTTCTTTATTTACATACAAACACTGTATTTTATTTTAATGCCTTCTTTACTGCTCTTTAGTTTTGCCTTTCACGTTGAGTCAGTCACACCATGTGGTCGACGTGGACTTGATGATCAACAATAAGCGATACTCATTGTATTAATTAATTTTGATCTCTTTCTGGATAACAACCAAGTTTCAATTCATTTGTAGCCTATAGTGTGATATTTTTCTTATTCTCTGCATTTTATTGCAGGTTGCAATGAATCTGAGTGCCTGGTGTGTTCCTGCCATGAAGATTTATCAGAAGTTAAATTCACCAATTTTCAAATTTATGTTTGATGATTTGAAATATTTTTAATTTCCACGAAGAAGTTGTGTGGATTTATCGACCAACCCAAATATAAGTAATTTCACTTCATGTTTACCGCCTATCCAAACCCAGAGTTACATGGTTCCTACTCCATAACCAAATATCCTTCCGTTAGTATCCTAATTATCCTATTTATCCTTCTGTTAGTCCTTCTTACTTGCATATCAGAATCGCAAAATTCTTTTGATAAACTTGTCCTTTTTACACGATTTAAAATCGAAATTAACCGTTCAACTCCTTGAAACACTTTGTCAAGAGCACGACGTGTGACCCGTGCGTGACTAATGGGGGGTAATCGTGATAGGAGTTGATTGAATCAGCAACGGCTTTGCCATTATTCTGGATCGAGAAAGTTGCTGAATGGTAATAAGAAAAAGGGGGAGGAAAAAATCCGGCTGGCATCTGAGCCGAGACGAAATAGGTCATCAAAACGGACACTGTAATAACCTGTTTTGTGAATAACATCAGGTACAAAAACATAAATGTATTGGCGTAGAAAAGAACAATATTTCACTTTACAATTTTGTAATCAAATATTTTACCAAAGTTTTCATTGCGAAGGTTGATTTGGAGTGATTGTTAACTTGCGTAGCAGTGGACTAGGAGTGAAAGAGAAAGTTAGTTTAGTGCGGATTCTGTCGTTTGAAAGATGCGACGATGACATTTTCCGACAGTGCATAAATTGGCAAACTGTACTCAATATATCTCCAGTGATAATAGCGCACCAATCAGTGTTGAGCAAATCTCAGTGTTCGCTTTCGTGACTAGCTGGGCGGAGTCACATTCGCAAAAGGAAAGGGTCGGTGGGTAAATAGAAGGGTGTGTCCCTGCATCTATCACGAAATCGCCAAAACACTTTTCCTTCCATTTCCAACGTTTTTTCTTCTTATCAAATTCAGTATCACGGTCACGGGAATGTCATTGAATTTTTTTTAATGATTTTTACACGAAAGAAAAATTGAACGAGAGCTTGGCGTGACAACAACTTGTATTCTATTCTCGTCTTCCAGTTGAGTCAGCCATCGCGACGAAATCTCAAATAAAACGCCGATTCCGTATTGATTGAATAACAAGTAACAAAACACCATGCCAAATGGAACTGGCGTTTCCATTTTCCTTGTACTGTCATGCAAATGTATGCCCATGCCCAAATGGAACTTCGGTTAAGATGTTCGTTTTATTTCCTCAATTATTACAAAATTACGGTCGGTGGGTTATTTTAGGGCTCGTCTTCCTTTTGTCATTAACTGGGTCGTTGTGTCAGTAATGCTTAGTTTTTACACTAACCATATAATCTAACCGCTCTGTGATATGTCAAGAGCACAACTGCACAAGCCATTTGAAGATTTGATGAACCATATATAAAGGTTGCCGAAACCATTTTCCTATCCCCTTTTTACACATTCCATCATGGCAGACTTCGGAATCAAACTGTGAATTTAGTAAACAAGGATTATTAGCAAATAAAATAACCACATTAATGTAAATCAAATTTTTATTTTATAAAACATTAGTGGTGTTACAATCTGTGTAGTTGTTTATAAAAGAATTCTGGAGTCTAATTTGTTTTGTTTTGTATTTTCAGTTCGCTTTCCAATCAACTGGTGGAATGAAATCTATTGCTTGTTGTGGATGGTGTCTTCAAAAATCTAAGGTAGTTAAGTTACTGCCAAACAATTTGTCTTCCAAACTTTTGTTTAACTTAAGTTAGAGTCAGATGCAGATTGCTATCACTTCTAAGCGTTTCTTTAACGAAACAGCAATTTGTTTATTTTTCGATTCAAGTGGGAGGTTTTGTTTACACATTTGACAGCTTAGTTGTATTATGGGACCATTCCATCTAGGAAAAATTTTATAAGTAAATTCAAAGAGTATTCAATTATTCATATATTTAAATTTGAAAATACATTTCTGTGGGTGGTGGTGAATTAGAGATATACTGGCTACTGTCCCCTGTGCATTTTAGTTGTTCAAATCTCAAGTCAAGACAGTTTAAACTATCTGTTGCTTTTTTACTCTAAACAAAATTGATAGGTTGTGTCATACTATTGATTTTCACATGTGTTTAGGGTGTAGAATCCTGGAGGTGCTGACTTCTAACTCCGCCGCTACAACTCCGGTCAACGTTTGGTCTTGCGGATGCATTTGTGCCATACCGCCAGAAGCCGTTATTTAGGGAGCCATCGGAGGATTTTGATTCCTCCAACATTTTAAAGTAAGACGCAAAAATCTTATTTTTGTTTATGCTTGTTTTTAATTTCAAACTCTTTTTTTTTGCAGCACTAATTGTTACGTTCCACCGATCGCGAGTCGGCCGCCGTTGTCAGTCTACATTCTACAACGCAGATTTTCTGAGTTGGAATTTTGTGGTCCCAGCACAGCGATCCTTGAGCAAATACTGGCCTTGTCCGTGACAAAAGAATGACTGATGGGGTTCTGCACCATCTATATCTTCGCGACGAACGCTCATCTATAGCTTCACTGCTTCGTACGCTGCATCAGGAAATTTATCCGACCTGAGGAGTAATGTGGTTGGTTGCTGTAATTCCATTATTACGGTTTTTCATCATGAACATTTCGGTGTGCTTCTTAGAAAAGGTAAAGATTGATATGCTTTTTTAATTTTTATATTTTCATTAATGTAACACATTTTTTTTACAGAGCACTAAAGATCCCCACGGACATCCTTGAGCCAATGCTGGATTTGTCCATGACAGAAGAGGGACTTCCACCAACGTTCTTCTCCATCCTTATCTTCAAGGCGTACGCTCATCAGCTTCACTACTTCAATGCTTCTTATGCTGCTACACAACTTTTCTTGCTTCACCAGTGGCGAGTTGGATCACTTCAGTTGCTGTTCCACACCTGCAGTCACTCACCACGGGATTGTGGCCAGGTACCCAACAATTGACTTATTTTCGTAGATTATCTATACTAGTATTCTACTTGCTTTAAACTCTGTGTCTGTGTAATAGTTTTCAAAATCAGGACCTTCTTGCGCACAAACAAAGTTTTACTTGAGCGTTTCTTTTTTCTAACGCTAGATGGCTTTCGAACATTTTCAGCTGTCAGTCAAAACAGTCAGTTTCAGTAACTTTACACATCTCTTTAAACGTTTATCGACCGTTTTTTGTGGTAATTCTGTAGTGATAACTAACGATAACTATTCCCCCAACAAAGCTCACTTGTTAGGTTTTCGATATTTGATTTTTTATTTCTACTTCCGGTTTACTCATTTCAGTCTGTAGTTTAGTAAATATTCATCTGACGTACGAAAAAACCACATATTCGTGATCCTCGTCAAATTTGTGGTAAAGTTCATGTTATGTTTTTTACGTATTCATACTTCCGGTTTCGAAAATTTTCCTGAACTATAGTTCAGGAAAATTCTCGATTTTGGCCAAATTTTGGATTTCGTTTAAATCACACAAAATCGACCCCAATTTTCATGGAGATCACGAATATGCGGTTTAATTCGACGTCAGCTCAATGGTTGAGGCGCTGCGTTACTTCCGGTTTACTTCCGGATTTTTTTTTAAAGACTAGCAAGTGAACTTTAATGCATGTACAGTTCTCAATATTGCCAGCTATTTTAAAGCCTTTAATAATTCGAGCTGTTTAAGTTTTGAGCCAAAAACCTGATCACTGTTACCTATATGTAAGTTCTTTTGTCATGTCGCTTAATAAGAACTGTTTTCTCTTTATATTTAGGTAATGCAGAGATGTTGCCTAGATGAACACTAAAAGATTGACGGCAGCCCTAAAATGTCAGCGTGGATCATCATTTGTTGTTGGTATTTATGTTTCGTTGTTAACCCGTTGGCTGCCACACCTTTGTTCTCCCCGCTCCTTAGCATGGGCCGCGCCGAAAGGCGCCTGTTAGGCAATGCACCAAGTTCCCCCTTGTCGATGCGGTGATGGATTCTCCTGTCACCGTGTCAGCCCGGACTTGTCAGCAATGGCAAGTCCCACCTTGGCCATGGATCCTTCTGACGTGGCGCGTAGAGTAGTAGAAAAACAACTTACGGGTTGTATGGCGTGGCAGCCAACGGGTGAACTTAAGTGTATGTGTGTATGTACATGTGATTGTAAAATGTGGTGGAATTGTGGGTGGAGGTGGGAACAATAAACACAATTCACGTATCAATTTTAGTTTGTTTATTACATTATTTAAAAATAACAAAGTCATAAATAATGACTTTCCAAAGCAGAACTCAAATTAGAACAATAACTACTATACAATTTTATCTGTCGCTCGATAATGTTGAATCCCCTTGATTTGTTAGCAGAATAGACAATCTCTTCATACCATATAAACATAGATTTTCAACTTAAAACAGACCAAAATTTCAAACTCAATGAAAAAATTTAATGCAAGCTGATATAAATCTTCTGACAGCAACAAACACAACAGCTCCTTTCAGACCAAGCAGCTGCAACACCTGCATTGCTGAAATTTCAGCTATCTCTTGTCAGCTTCCACCAATGGGTCCAAACCATGAAACAGCGGCGGAGGCCTGAAAACAGAATGGAAATGTATTGAAATGTCAACCATTTTAAATCAAGATGGTACAGAAAGGAAGCAATACCTGAAATCAAACTTTCCTTTGATCATCGTAAATTGGAGCTTATGTTGTGGTCATCAAAATCTCCTGAGTGGGCACCATTATCTCCACAATGGGAGAAAAAAGTTGGATCTGACGAGGAGTATATGAATGGCTCCATTAATCACACCACTAGCTGGCTGCACCAAAACAAGACAAATGTCGAACTTCACCTGACGGTTGAATCCTATGAGATAAGAAAACAGATGAGACATAAGTAACACACAGTGCACGCTCAACATAAATGTAACCAAAACTTTAAATTTTTTAGAACAGACAAGAATTTTTACAATAGACCTTACAGTTGACAAGGTTCAAATACTAAGACAAAATGTTGAACTAAGGGAAATCAAATCGTGTAAAAGCCACACTGAGTTTTACATTCTACAAAATGGATGATCAGATTATCAAGACGAGTCAGAATTAAAGGCTAGATTACCAGTAAATTAAATTTATAGTTCAACTATCTGTTCTGCTTTAAACTATGGACAGGAAACAAAGAAATTTCTGGATTTTTCGAAAAAATTCTATGAATGTGGAAATTGCTGTGCAACAAAGTTTTAACCTGCCTGGAGTTGTCATAAACCCCCATGAATAATGTCAAAGCAAATTACTTACTGCATGCATGCCAGTAATTTTGGGAAAATTTCTCATGGCAGTCTGTAGGCAAAATAATTCTGGCAACGTTAAAACCCAAGAATTGCCATAGATAGAGGATGCCGGCCACTAGCTGCCATCTTGAACAATTGAAAAAGGAGGAACAGGCAAGGTTGCCCGATAAGAAAAATTTTTCCTTTAGAACCTGTGAAGTGACATCTAGCGTTCAAGCGAAAAAGGTAATGGGAGGTCTTTTCAAATGGAGTGGCTATAATTGGTCATAAAATTGGTTTACCATTATTCTATTCTGCATCTAGCGTTACTTAAATGGTATCAGAAACCATAAGGATAAATTTGACACGAGTGGTGCGGTGATGCGACAGACCAAAATCTTACATTTTCAAGACTTTCAAGACACATCGCGCTAAGACTGCGAAATAGCGACATTGTTTTTGCGAATTGAAAGAGCATGTCAAAATTGGGGACATGGGGATATTGTTATAGGGAAAAGATAAAGTAACTTACTTTTTTTTATAGAAACAGAAATAAAACATTAGTTGGTTAGCTAAACAGTATGGAATTTGTTTTAAAAGGAATATTAAAGATACGGCTCAATTTAAGGCTATCGCCCACGCAATCAAAATAGTAATATTTTCTGTGATTCATGGTATCGTAACAATTTTTGGCACAGTACCTCCAAAAAAGAGAAAGAAAAATGTAATGGCAGCGGCGAGATTCGAACTCGCGCCTCCGAGGAGACTGGTGCCTTAAACCAGCGCCTTAGACCTCTCGGCCACGCTACCTATACCTATTTACTCAATAGTTCTAAAAATCTCACTTTTTCGTAAAATAAAAATGTTTTGTAATGGTTTTTTACAAATTCACCAACTCAGCAAACAGTAAAAAGAAATGATAATAAAGAAAAAAATAAACAATTCCCAAAGAATATTTGTTTCATACGCATGTAAAAAAAATCGTAATTTATGAACTGGCAGCAGAGACGATATTATTAAATTTGGTAGTCAGATGAGATCACGAGGAGAAATAAGCTCATCGTCTTTTTAACGGATGCCCCCTTCTAGCCACATCTTGAAAATGATCCTAGCCCTGTAACAACTATGCATTGCAAAATCTAGTTAAACAGCCCTCTGTGCGAGTTGTTGGCTACGCTAAACGTCATCAATTACAATTGAGCACACGGGAGGGTTTGCGTTCAATAGGACATGTGGCGTTCTTATATTCCATTCAGTCGAATAGAAAATGTAATGAGTCGTAATTTAAGATCCTGATTTGATCGAATAACTCACGCATTCACCCATTTCAAAATAACAGCCGACACTAAATGTCAATAAATTAATGAACTGTCTAATTTATTACACCGCAACGCATGCGACGTCATTCGATAACATTTTAATGACTATAATCTATCACGAATTATAAACTATTAACGGTAATAGAATCAAGAGTCGGCAACAAACTTTTTGATTAAATGTCTGATATTAAATAGGATCGTTGCTGGCTGCAGACACTAACTTTTAAATGACCTCGAAGAAAGTTACATGAATCGATAATGTCATTACAAAAGACTATCCTATTAAACGTCCATGAAATTATTTGTTGTGGAAACGGACCACTTTGCAAACAGTTTGACTTTTCCGGTATTATAAAATAACACTACAGGAGCTGTACTGTACTCGTGCAGTTTCAAGCAGTTGAACCGAGAAGATTCTACCAGAACGTCTAGTTTTCTGACTCACCATGTCTTATTTCCTTTATATTTTCTTCATAGTTGCCATTTGGTTCACCTTTTCTATTTGTGGCTCGTCATCGACGCCCAATCCGCTCAACGGCCAACACCTCCGCGTCATCTGGGTAATCAACATTAAAAACATTTAAGTAAAAACAATTAAGAACATTACATTACATTTTCTATTGTAGACACCTTGGAGTGGAAACCCCAAAGGACTCGTGGGACCAGTCAAAGGAGAGCTAGTCCTCGAATTCTTGTCAAAACGTTTGAATTTTACGTAACACAGAAATCTAAATTATTTTAAATGGCATTTTTTAACATCTTGATTTACTTCATTACTGACAAGGTACGAAATGATACGAGTGTTCGACATCCAACTGGGACCATTACAAAATGGACGAGGACTCTTCAATTTCCTGCTGGATCAAGTTAAGTTGATTCCTTTCCATTTGAAATAGAAATTAAGAATTTCCTCATGTATCGCAGCGATGCGATTTGCTAGTCCACGATCTGGTACCAACATCCCAGCGCAATCAAATCATCGATTTGACATTACCTTGGGCGTACGATTATTTCGCTTTCCTCATTCCCGCCCCGGACGAAACGGCCAACATCAACTCGGTCGTCAAACCGTTTCAATGGCAGGTTTGTGCATTTCAACTAGCCCTAAATCTTTATTACTTTAACAGCTTTAAATTATTCAATTTACAGGTATGGCTAGGGCTGGGGGTATCGATCGTTTGCGTCATCGCAGTTTTGAATTTAATCCAGCGCTACTTGGAATATCAATCAGCATTCCATATGGATTTTAAACCTAGAAATAAAAAACCGAAAACTGGAAATTTGCAAAACAATCGTAAAGTCAAGAGATATCAAACCGGAAAGCAATACCTTTACGTATTGGGCATTTTGCTTTCACAAGGTTATTTAAAATCTAAACTTGACTGTCACCGTCACCAGTCATCAACTTGTATTTATCAGGTGGCTTTTGCCCATTAAAATGGCTACCCTATCGACTGGTTGCTGGCGTATGGACCTTGGCAGCTTTCATCTTCGTCCAGTCCTACACGTCGATTCTATTCACTTACGTCGTGACGCCAATCAATCAGCCGCTTATCAATTCCGTCTACGACATAATTGACAACGGCGATATCAATTTCTACGTCAGAGAATACGGATTTCTAAACGTTCTATTTAAAGCAAGTCTTAATGGCAAAAGTAAATTCACTTGAGGAACTTGGCACTAAATTTCTTGCAACGACACACACAGACAACTAACGAGACGGGACTGTACACGACACTACGAAAAAGACTCGACTCGTTTCCAAATTCTCGTTGCGCATCGCCGTCTGAATGCATCAATTTGATTACGCCGGGATCAAGAAACGTTTTCGCTGAGGTAAAAATGTTTGACTGTTTTATTTCGACACGAATTTGAAAAAGAACTTTGTTTTTAAAATGGATCAACTTCACTAGGCAAGTGTTTACCTAAGGGACGCAATCAGAACTGATTTTCAAAAGACGGGCAAATGCAACTTGCAATTGGCAAAGGAAAACTTCATCAGTATCATGGCATCGTTCGCCCTGCCGAAAAACAGTCCCTACACTCAGAGCATAACCCAAGGGTAAGCCAGTAGAGTTGAATGTCGTTTCTCTTTTCTTTAAAATTGTCAATTTCAAATGACACAATTTTTTCAGAATATTGGAACAGCAGCAAATTGGTCTGATCGAATATTGGTACAAGGGGATGCGCACCATGCCTCTTCAATGTGATGGTACAACCAAAAGTGGAAATAAGAAGAAGAAAACAGTTCCTCTTTCCCTGAAAAATTTAAGCGGCGCATTCATATTCTTATCGATTGGACTGAGCTTTTCTTTTCTGGTTTTTCTTGGTGAAAAAATTTGTTCGTGGCACAAATTGCAACAAGATTAGATCGATTTAAATGCGATGGCATGGAAGAGGAAGCAGAACGCACCAATCGGAAACCAGATATAAAATGAGATTTAAAAAAACGATTTAGTAGCCCAGTATTTAATAAAAAGAGTCTTGACACAAGGTCCAAATATATACTAACTAAAAGACTATTAACTGTCTTTATTGCCACTTTTGCCAGCCCTACCGTAGAACTGCACGCATAATAAAATTTGATCAAATAAACTCGCAGCTCAAAAACCCTTCAGGTTCTAATGGATGAGGATTTAGTGAACTAATCCATGGTCGAGTAAAAATACGAGATACGACTGTAATATAGATCTAATGCGTGCGAGGAGATGTCAGGTTGTTTGCTTACCCCACAATTCCGGTCGATTAAAAACCGCTGCAAAGTGTCTGCGTCGAAATTCTTTCAATTGGCTTCCAGCAGCGCATCAGCAACGGACTGGAACAGCACGTATACGCACATGGTGGACTGCCTTCCAGCTGGATCTGCTTGACAATGTTGCACAAACTCACATTTCCACTTTTCGAAATCGACGGATGCGGAATTGCGGATGCAGGCTGGTATCCTATCCCGACTAGAGCGTGAATAAAACCAAATTTAGAGAGACTTATTTGAGCAAAATGTCAGATATAAATACAACCAGTCTAGCGTCATTGAGTCCGGTGGGTACGGCTCTAGTGCACAGTACGGATAGTCCACACGAGCTATGAAACTTTGATGAAGTGTATCTGGGTTTCAGACGTCTCAGAATATAGTTGACTGCCGTTTGAAGTTGGAATGCGTGATGAGAACCTGCCGAACGCACTCGAATACATTTACATAGATCAATAGACATGCACAAACCTGTTACAACAAAGTCTAAAATCATCGACGACCGTGTCTCTTCTACCTCCAAACCAGTCGGTTTGAAGTCTGTGAATTATTACGTACGTCCATTGGTATACGTTCCATAATGTTTTGGACTGGCCAAAACCAAGACAACTATAGAAGCAAATGCATCAATCAACTGAATTGCAATGACAGATTTCTTAATGGTTCACGATAAATGCTCACGGACTCGTAAGAGCCGTTCAAATAATTTCCAAGGTTCAAGATGACCCTAGGAACAGATTCAAAACAGCTGACAGCTTTTTCGAACGAGCCAATCATCACGATTGTCTTCCCGTTTCCACAACAAATGCTTCGATAGTGAATTTTCATCATTCTAGAGTAAAAATCCGGTAACATCAGCAGGAGTTGACTTTTAACAGTTTCAGGCAGCAGTTGCACTTTGGAGATCCTGCGACAAACATCAATCTCTATATCTACTCGCCATGTCTTATTTACCTTTCTTAATGCTGCTGTACATCTGGTTCGCCATTTCTATTCGCAGTTTCTCATCGACGCCCAATCCGCTCAACGGCCAACACCTCCGCGTCATCTGGGTTAAAGAAAAACAATTATCAGTTTTGACAAACAAATTCAATAGATAAAACATAAAATATTTGGTTGATGCAGACACTTTGGAGTGGAAACCCCAAAGGACTAATTGGACCGCTCAAAGGAGCAGTGCTATTGGAATGCATATCGAAACGTTTAAATTTCACGTAACAAAAACACAAAAACTTTAATTGACTTATTGTCTCTTTATAACTTTTATTTTATCCTTCCGGCCAGGTACGAGATGGTTCGGGTGACAGACGCCACACTAGGGCCATTAGAAAACGGAAAAGGACTTTTCAATTATCTACTGGATCAAGTTAAGTCGCTTTTTTTTTAATTTCGGTTTAATACAAGTTGAGAATTATCTGATTCATCACAGCGATGCGAGTTGCTGGTTCACAATATATATCCGACACTCCGAACGAATGCCATCGTCGATTTGACACTACCGTGGGCTTACGACGATTACGCTTTCGCCATCCCCATCCCCGTTGAAACGGCCAACATTAACGCCATCGTCAAACCGTTTCAGTGGCAGGTTGTCGCATTCAAATTGGTTTCTATCAAAATTTGGTATTATTCATCAACTATATTCGTTTATTATAGATTTGGATGGGACTTGGAATATCGATCGTTTGCGTTATTGCAATTTTGAATTTAATCCAGCGCTACCTGGAATATCGATCCTCACTCGAAACTTCAAATGTTAGACCCAACGATAATAATAACCCACCGACTGAAAAAATAATCACCAAAGGAAGAACCGCAAAACAATTTCTCTACGTATTCGGGAACTTACTTTCACAAGGTATTTGTAATATCACCATTATTCTTTTAATAGAGGAATTACAGGACTTAATTAAATAGGTGGACCTTGTCCATCGAAAAGATTGGCCTATCGACTAGTTGCTGGTGTTTGGATCCTGGCCGCTTTCTTTTTCGTCCAGGCCTACACATCAATCCTTTTCACTTACGTCGTGACGCCAATCAATCCTCCTCTGATCAACTCGATCTACGACCTAATTGACAGCAACGATATTAATCTTTTCGTTAGGGAATCCAGTCTCATAAATACTCTAATATATGTATGTCATAACCAAAATTGAAATCATACGGATTTTTATTACAATCATTTCTTATTGCAACACGACACAGACAGCTAATGAGACGGGACTTTATAAGACATTACAAAAAAGATTAGACTCCATCCCGAATTCTCGATGCACATTGCCGTCGGAATGCATTCAATCTGTCAAACCGGGACTAAGAAACGTCTTCTCCGAGGTAAAGTTTTTAATTTGTAAAAAGCAATGTTCGCATTTTCTATTAATTGTTTAACTGTTAGTCAACTAATTACCTGAACGACGAAATTCGAAAACATTATATGAAGACAGGGAAATGCACTTGGCAAATGGCAAAAGAAAAATTCTTCGGCATCACGGTAGCGATGGGCCTACCCAAAAACAGTCCCTACACGCAAACCATAACCCAAGTGTAAGCAATTAAACCTAAAGTAATTTAATTGTTCTTAAATTTCTGTATCGACGTAAATAGGATACTGGAACTACAAGAAAATGGGCTGATCAACTACTGGGATACCTGGTTCCGACCCATGCCACCGCAGTGTAACGGAAAACCCCAAATCAGAAGCAAGAAAACGAAACTTTCGCCTCTTTCTCTCAAAAACTTGACTGGCGCATTTTTAGTTTTATTGATTGGACTTGGCCTTTCAATTTTGGCTTTCCTCGTCGAAAAAATAATTTCCGTACACGAGCGTCTACGCTAGAAGGAGGTTCAAATTTGAAGGAAGGGTTTCAACTCATTTAGCTGCTAAATACAACAAATGGACGAAAAATTTTGAGTAGGAGAGAGAATTTAAAGAGAATTTTAAAAGAAATATTTAAAAAAGAAGATGAATAGCTAAGAATACTGTGAAACGTGTAGTTGGCCTTTCCCGCCATTGGCTTTTCTAATTAAGCAAAGTCACGGATATTATTGAAAGGATAGCGGAATAAAAATTTCCTTGAAAAAATGTAATCGAAATTAGTTTAAGATTCACCTCTGTCAAATGTTGGAAGACGTCGCTTGTTAACACAGGAAACGAAATGGCTCTTCAGATTAACCAGATACCAGTTTTGGATCGGCTATTTAGAAAAAATAAAGAGGATTATTAGTTCCTACAATGTGAAAGACAATAAACGCAGATAAAAACCATTGACAGAAAAATCAAAGTCCCAGAAAACTTTGCCGCAGTAAACATTCATTTCAATCCTCTATCATATCGATAATAAACTCATTTCGGCCGATTAGAAATTCAGAAAAATACTGAAATTTGTCATGAATTCCGATCCTCCGATCCTCATTAATTAATCCTAATAGTGCCATCTC
Source organism: Daphnia pulicaria (assembly GCF_021234035.1). Classification (NCBI taxonomy): domain Eukaryota; kingdom Metazoa; phylum Arthropoda; class Branchiopoda; order Diplostraca; family Daphniidae; genus Daphnia; species Daphnia pulicaria. Next base: position 12,497,424 of record NC_060914.1, read on the forward strand.
ACTTGACAACTCCTAAGGCTATACTTATAACAGCAGGGTTCTCCTCTACACGACCTAACCAAAGGTGAAACATCGAATTTACGAAACGGGCGGAGGGACAAAGGGCCACAGAAGGAGGCAATCAGAAACTAAAGTCAGATTGTAATCTAATCCCGATCAACAAAAAATATAACAAGGGATTGATCGTTGTTCAAAAAGGAAAGAACGAAAAACAATATCAGCTTCACAGATGTGTGAGAAAGGAAAATCCTACTATCCCAACAACCTCAACTCGACTTATAGGAAATCAAAAACATTTCAACTTGCAAATGGAAATGCATAAATCAAATCTGAAGCCAGAGCGCTGGAAGCGAGTTTAAGAATAAAACGCACGCGAGGAGAAGAGAGATGTTAAATAAATGAAGATTACCCTGGTGCAGCATCGAATTTTTTCCGGGTTATTGCAATCTTTTCAGTTGACATCCAGCAGCTCGACTGCCGAAACAGGAAACTAGACTGCATCCAGCTGGAATAAAGAAAAAAATGGAACGAGTTTGAATATTACAGCAGACAATCATCAGAAGGAATAATATGCTGATTCCATTTTGATTGAATCGAGGGGAAAAAAATTGGATGTTTCCTTTGGTGAATTGAATCCGAAGTTTCTAAGGCGTTCGCATTAATCTCACATGCCGCAGAGGATCGAACTCCATTGAATACGAATAATGCACACGATTTACATTAAACTTGGATTTACATGGCAACGTAAAAGGACCGACCGAAAAGAAAATTCAAAATATCTGCCTACAACTCCATATTCCACTCTTGGACAAAACAAGATGTATACGAGTAACAACGCATCCATCACATGAGACAGTAAATGAATTTTAAAATTATTTACAATAGTCCGACCAACTCCACAACAAAGATTTTGTTTCAAGCCAGTGCATTACTGCGCACGTTGAATATTGTGGTCGGATATTTAAGAAACGGTTGCTGGCAACAAAGACAGCACTAGATAGTACTAATCTGGCAGCTGGTACGTTCAACTGAATCGCAATGACGCTCTTACCTTTCTTAGTATTATTCACTTGGTTCTTCATTTCTATTCCCGGTTTCTCATCGACGCCCAATCCGCTCAATGGCCAACACCTCCGCGTCATCTGGGTTAAAGAAAAAACAATTATCAGTTTTGACAAACAAATTCAATAAATAAAACATAAAATATTTGGTTGATGCAGACACTTTGGAGTGGAAACCCCAAAGGACTAATTGGACCGCTCAAAGGAGCAGTGCTATTGGAATGCATGTCGAAACGTTTAAATTTCACGTAACAAAAAAACAAAAAATTAATTGACTTATTGTCTCTTTATAACTTTTATTTTATCCTTCCGGCCAGGTACGAGATGGTTCGGGTGACAGACGCCACACTAGGGCCATTAGAAAACGGAAAAGGACTTTTCAATTATCTACTGGATCAAGTTAAGTCGCTTTTTTTTTTAATTTCGGTTTAATACAAGTTGAGAATTATCTGATTCATCACAGCGATGCGAGTTCCTGGTTCAACATATACATCCGACATTCCAGTCGAATGCAGTCGTCGATTTGACACTACCGTGGGTTTACTCTAATTGCGTTTTCGCCATCCCCATCCCCGTTGAAACGGCCAACATTAACGCCGTCGTCAAACCGTTTCAGTGGCCGGTTGGCACATTTTAATGGGATAATTATCCTGTTGTAAAAAAAGAAAATAAAAATCGTTAACATCATTATTCAATCGACAGGTTTGGCTGGGACTGTGGGTATCAATCGTCTGCGTCATCGCAATTTTGAATTTACTCCAGCGCTACCTGGAATATCGATCCGGATTCGAAATGGATTTTAAAACTGGTAACAAACCACGAGCCGAAAAATGGCAGACTGGAAATCAATATCTCTACGTTTTCGGCAATTTGCTGTCACAAGGTTGCTTTCATAACATCGTTAATTACTCTTCGATTACAGCCAGTCACAGCTCACATGTATAATTTAATTCAAAGGTTGTTTCTGCCCATCCAAATGGCTACCCTACCGACTTGTCGCTGGCGTGTGGATCCTGGCCGCTTTCATCTTCGTCCAGGCCTACACGTCGACTCTTATCACCTACATAGTGACACCAGTCAATCAACCACTAATCAATTCCGTCTACGATGTTGCTGGCAGTAGCGACATCAATTTACTTGTCAGAGAAACGGGACTTTTAAATGAGTTACTTTCGGCAAGTCAAAAACGTAAATAAATTCAAAGAGCATAATGATCAAAGTTCATTTTCATTTTTACACGAGACAGACCAACAATTTCACGGGACTATTTGCGACATTGCGAAAAAAAATTGATGCAGTCCCGAATTCTCGATGTGTTATTCCGTCTGAATGCATACGTTTGATGACACCAGGTTCAAGAAACGTTTTCTTTGATGTAAGCTATGCATTCAAGTCTAATTATACAAAAATAGTTTTCATTTTTAATTGATTAACTATTGACTATAGGTAAAGTCTTTTGTATTGGATGAAATCCGAAAAGATTATATAAAGACGGGCAAATGCAACTTTCAAATAGCCAAAGAAAGTTTCCTCAGCACCACGGCCTCGTTTGCCCTTCCGAAAAACAGTCCATACACTGAGAGCATAAGCCAAGGGTAAGAAAGTAAAAACTAAAATGTCGCTTCATTCATTCAAGTTATATTGTAACATTTGTTTCAATCAAATTAGACTATTGGAACTGATGCAGATTGGCCTCATCGACCACTGGGACAGTTGGTTCCGCCCCATGCCTCCTCAATGTGATGGTAAACCCAAAAGTGGAAACAAGACAAAGACTTCGCCACTTTCTCTGAAAAATTTGACCGGTGCATTTCTAGTTTTACTTGTTGGACTGAGCCTTTCGATTTTAGTTTTCCTCATCGAAAAAATCAATTCCGTCTCTAAATGTCGTCGCAGTCGCATTGGGAATTAAGGTTGCAACGAGACTAAAAAAATTACAAATTCGTGTAGGTGTCGTAAGATAACAGAAGAAAAAGAACCCCCGTTTATCCTTGGAATAGTATAGGTTGTAGGTAGAATTAAAACTCGCACACATCTGCTGCATTCCACCGTAACGTTCTGCCAATGTAAAAGTCGTTCCTTTGAAACATCGAAGGTGTACGATCGCGTAAAGGCGGAATGGATATTTTCTTGATGAAATGCTAAACGATAGTAAATAATTGATAAGCACTTGCGTAAAATGTTAGTTGGACAAGTACCACGATGAACTCGTATATCTTTTCGCTTTTAAATATTTAATCATGCACCTATCATTAGTTGGACGATGAAGCACAAGCTTAAAATACACTATCAAAACAATTACATGATAGACCGATTTAATTCAGGTCAAATAATGAGAAATTAACGAAAACAAAATCTCAAAATTCAGCGAGGCACAACTTCTTACCGTCTTCCTGCGTGGACATACGCACCGGGATAACTCGACAAAAATGAAATTGATAGAAAGGTTTAAAAAAATTTATACAGATTTAACGAAACTACATCGACATTGGTGGTAGCAATCGAATGTACCAGAGGCAATAGAAGCGAATTGTAAAATCAGCAATCGCATCGGCCAAAGATAAAGAGGTTATATTAATAGATTCTGGACATTTCAGCAATCGATATCAGTAGACCAGACGCTTCTGCAGTAAATTGAAGTTTAACAACCATAGTGTAAGTCCCCACTCGACTAAAATGCTCAAATTATTTAGTACATGCTCAATCGTATGTCAATCAAAGACAGATAAAAAGACGCTCAACAAGATTATATGAACTAAAAACCGAACCAGGCATGAGGAATTCATTCTAATTAATTGTATTGTTAGTCCAGTGAAAATTTTCACAAGGTTTTTTATCAAAAAACCATTCCTCAATGACTGGGTAACTTTTCCTTTCCGCCACGGGATCGTTGAGCATTTCGCACAGTTTACACCAACCGGAACCCCGTTTCAAATTAAACTCTCCTCTCCAGTCAAAATATTTAGAATAAAGATCGAGATTCTGACTTAATTTGACTAAATATTCCGCCAGCAATTTGGGCGTCTGGAAATCACGGGCGTTGATGTACGAATGCGGCGGAGCGAATAAGGAATAATTCGCACCTCCAAACACAACCGGAACAGTTCCCATTTCGACGGCCCTGTAAAACTTTTCCGTGACGTAATCCGGACAAAACGAATTTTCGAAGCTTAGGTAAAACAAATAATCCCGCTCCAGCGCTTCGTCACACTCCGTTTTAACGTAATAAAGCGGCTGATTGTTGGCATCTTTCTTTCTCGGACAAGATTTGTGATTCTCGGTACAATTTCCAAAGACGTCAACTGAGATATGACGACGAAGTTCCCGGACATATCCCTCACGATTAACCGTAGTTTGGCAGTTGCTGACAAACCAAGCGACCAATTTCGTCTTGGCCGTAATGTTGACGCCGTAATAATTAGTCAAATCATCACTTGTCGGTTGGATAGATTCTAAACGTTCAAACTGGAAGCCGTAAAACATTTTGCCGAAAAAATCAGAATCGAGTCGATAAGTGGCCGTCAAATTGAAGAAGTCGTGGGGGATCATCTTCCAAGGGAAAAATCTTCGACTGCGAATGACAGACTCGAAATTTAAATAGACGTAATATTGATCCGGTCTGCGACAAGTCGGTATTCGGTCCAACTTATCTTGCCAAAAATGAAAGATAATGGCGTCACTTTCGTTCAACAGGCGCCGATCGGTGGTTAATCGACAGTTGTGAGAGGGACATTCTTCATTCAAATCCATTTTTAATTTACTCCACACATTAGCGCCATAAAATGTTGTCCAGAAGAGGATCGTTTTCGGTATATCATCGGAATTATTCGTTTCATTCGATGGGATGCAAACATCAACTGAGATTTCACCGACCTTAAACATTTTTAAAAAGACTTGAATGTTTGAAACTATTTTTAAAATGAATAAAATTAGGATCCTCACTTGTTTCAGTGGCTTTCTTCTACGTACAGTTAACGGTTCTGACGTATAATAGAGAAAACAAGTGCCTATCAGTCCAATTCCAAAGAGCAATGTGGCTTTTTTTCCAAGTTTCTTTGGGCTGTTAACCAGTAGCCTACCAACTGACAAACAGTTAAGTGAGAAACAAATGTATCGCCAAGAAAATGATTACCTTCATACATTTTGTAGCCTTGTCTACAGGCGCCTAACGGGAATGAAATTTCGTGGCCACTTTTAGGGCGTGATGGCAACTGAAAGCAAAACTAAAATCCTAGTCATATTCATTTTTTATCAGTTCATCACGTGAGCTGCAAGTCAATCTCGCAACTTAGTTTCAAGATAACGAAAGTAGGCAACGATCTGTTATGACGTGTAAGCTGTAAGTTATCTATAAACGACTGGGGACATGACAGGACGCCAACATTCAGTACAGAATTGTAACAGGGTCACTTTTTCGGAATAGGAAAACGAGGGACTAGACGTCACATAGCAAATAAGATAACAGATTTGAACTGGACTTTAAAAAAGCTTCGAAAAAAGTTCAACTTGATTCCGACTTGAAAATTTGACCGGTGCATTTTTAGTTTTATTGGTTGGACTGGGCCTTTCCATTACGGCATTTCTCGTCGAAAAAATAATTTCTAGACGCGAGCGTCAGCGCAGTCGCAAAGATAATGAGTCGCAAAACTAGACCCAAATAATTTAACTGAGGTGTCGTGCGAAATTATAAAGGAAAAAGAGCAGGAAGAACAACAACAAGAATTAAGTTACGTCATCTTTGAAAAAGTTGCAACTTAGATTCAGCATGAAGTGAACTTGATTAAGATCAAATCGGATCAAATGATGTTGTCATAATAATCTTTATCACCATTGTAGCCTTACAAAATTGTATGTTAGCTTTGACATTCGCCATTTCACTACACATTCGTATCATAGCTGGCCCGAGTAATGGCAAGAGGTGCACAAGCAGGTGTACAAGTGGTTTCAAATGATTCAACATTTCTAATAATAGTTGGAAATAGTCTCACCTTAAAACTTGATGCATTTCTCACACGAAGCAATCTTACAGTTAGGATTACTGTCCAAAACAACTAAAATTAAATTAGAATAAATGTCGATTCGAAAACGAGTTTCAAGTTCTATTTTTAGCCAAAGAACAAAGCATTTGGGCGTGTTACGTGGGTATTGCAATTTCCTGCTTCAGGGTATAGAAGAGTGAACAGGGAAGTGCAACATGGATAACCTGTTTTACGAGTGGCAAATCGACATGGTAAATCCCATCAATATAAAGGTTGCATTTCTTTCGATATTTTTAGTTGACATAAAACATTTGGACCATTGAGATCCCCCGATCGAAATTTTCAGTTTGTTATTCAAGGAAATAAGAAAAAAAAAATGACAAAACTATCGGTAAGTTTGACATTTAAGTAGACACATTTAGCGATTAACTATTGACATGATTGTCAATTATTCTTTCTTCAATTAAACCATGTGTAGTTGGTTGTGTTTGTTTGGATTTGGCACTGTGCTGTCTATGGCCAGTTACCCCTAAATAATGTTGATTACAATCCCTACACTTCTACGTTCTTGAGTCAACCGACTAAACAAATAAGAGCAGCTAGAGCAACTGGTCGATTGGGAAGTCCACAGAACATTAGGGATGCTTTAAGTCTGAGTGCCATTTCCTTACAACTAAATAAACAAATTGAAGCTACGACTGCCAGCTTAGCAAGTCAACTAAAAGGTCTGAAATAAAGCCATATTATTTTCCCAAAACAAATTGGAAATTTAATAAAACTTTCAACATTGCAGATACAAATGACAAATTAGAAAAAACTAACGCAGATTTATCCAGTACGCAAAAACAGGTTTCTGATTTGATGGAGGCACTGACAAGTATACATTTTATTTTGTCCGCAATTTAAATGAATTATATGTTGCCGGAAATAAATTTCAAAAATTGTTCATAGAAGCAAATGATGCAACGAAAGCTGCACAAGCAGATCTAGACAAAACTAACAGCGCTCTTTCACAATGGAGTGCAGCACTGAAAGGTGTTTAATAATTTTATCGAAATTGAAAATAATATTGTGTAAATTAATTTCTGAAAATTATTTACAGCAAAAGCCTCAAAAGAAGAACTATATGGCGCCGTTTCACATTTTACTGCAGCATTGGACGGTGTTTAAATCAAAATTTAAAATTGTTGTAAATTAATTATCGAACATTTCTTTACAGAAAAAACATTTAAAGAAGAAATGGATCACGCTGTTGGACAATTGACTACAGCATTGGATGGTATTTTTAATCTATTTTAATTTAAATAAATGTTAAATTATTTTGGAAAATTATTTATAGAAAAAGTCTCAAAAGGAAAATTCCATGGCACTGTTGCACAATTGACTGCAGCATTGGACGGTATTTAAATTTTATGTAAATTTCAGTTTTGTAAATCAATTTTCGAAAACTATTTATAGCAAAAGCTTCAAAAGGGGAACTGGTTGGCACCGTTGCACAATTGACAAAAGCATTGGACGGTATTTCAATTGATCGAAATTTAGATAAATATTACGTCAATTGATTATGGTAAACTATTTATAGCCAAAGCTTCAAATGAAGAACTGGTTAGCGCCGAGGAACAGTTGAATGCAGCATTGGACAGTATTTAAATCTGTTATTTTTTCAAGTTAACGTTAGGTAAACTAATTATCGGAAACGATTAACAGCAAAAGCCTCAAAAGAAGATCTGGAGGAAGCCGTCGAACAATTGACTACAGCATTGGATGGTAATGGCATTAAAATTTATTTACCTTTCAATTAATAATTTTCAAAATCTATTTGTTTCTAATGTTATAGCGAAAGCCTTAAAAGAAGAACTGGATAGCGCCGTCGCAAAATTTACTACTAACGGGACTGCAGCATTGAACAGTATTTATTAAATGGATTTAAATTAATGTTATGTAATTTAATTTTAGAAAACTATTCACAGCAAAAGCCTCAAAATCAGACCTGGAAGCAACGAATTTAGAAGTTTCAAAGTTGAAAGGTAATGCTTTACAATTTTATTTTTTAACTCAATAAGAATTTAAAAAAAAAGAAAATCAACTTTGATCAGTTTAAATATTTTATAAAAATGAAGTTAACACATCGATAAACCATTCAGATTTTTTTTTTTAAATTAATATTCCCCAGTGCTTACGAGTCCTAATTCTAATGGGTCAATCCCCACCTCATGTGAAGACCTCAAAACTTTCGGATTCGTCAAAAGCGGAATCTACTCCGTTATGATCAGCAAACAAGTCCAAAACGTCTACTGCGATTTTTCTAAATCAAACGATGCAGGTATAGACTTTGCAATTCGATTAAGAGCTTAGTTATACCACAATGTTCTGCAATCACTCTTTTGTTTTATATTGTGAAACGCAGGTTTGCAAAAATGGATTGGTATCGTCGATGTAAAATCGGCACCTGTTTATTTCCAAGCTCAACGGACAACTAGCTATTCGACTGTCGGCAGCGTCGTTCCGTTTGATTTAATCAGACTCAATGATGGAAAGGCATTGGACCCTTCCGGAGTATTCGTCGCTCCTGCACCAGGAAAATATTTTTTCGGTTTTTCAGGTCTTAGTGATAACGGTGCCCTCGCAAGAGTTGTGTTGGAGGTGAAAACTGCAAGTTCATTGGATTGGTCCAGAGTTGGAGAAGGGTACGGTGACACAACGTTTAAGACTTTCGCTTTCCACGCTACATTGGAACTCCTCAAAGGCGACCAAGTTAGACTAGTCTTGACAGAAGGAGCCATTCACGATAGCGATCTACATTTCTACACTAACTTTTTCGGTGTTTTTATCGCGCAAAACGAATTAACGGTTTAATTCTTTTTTCTGTTCTGAAAATTCCTAATCTTGAGTAGTAATTTCTGTCTTTACTGGACATCAATGTTTTTCATAGCTGACACAACATAGTAGCTCACATTAATTGGTTAATGAAAACTTTTTCGGAAATATACGTGAGAGAAGAATTAAAATGAGCAGGACCATATAAGTATGTGGCAATCGGTTGCGTCCTTATTCGTTTCAAATTAGGCGATCCTTATTCACACCAAACACATCTCTAAAGTGTTGGCCTGTAAACGAGGAGGTGTGTGGCGGTAATATAGATCCCACTTGATCACAAAAACTTCTAGTTGCTGCACTCTGCTAGAAGTGATTAAAGTAAAAATATTTTGGAATTTGTTTGTTAATCCACAGACAATTAAAGATGTGATTAACAAAACCGAGCCACCCCTGACGACTGACGTGAGTAAACAAAAACGGTAAGAGGAAACGGCCAACAGCCTAGCCCAGGAATAATAATTCTACTCCATACTATGTCGCGATTGATAAACAACGCCACTTAATAGTCAAAAAGGAAGAATAATGATCAATTGTGTCCTACCTTTAAGCCTGGTAAATCTACGGCCAGGCATCCAGCAAGTGATCCATCCGCTGAATAGTGAAATCCACCACACACACATGGGTGTACACGAGGATAGAGGGAATTAAAATAAAGGGGAAGAATTGATCCGTAACTCGGCCGACATCAGTAGTTTCTCCATTCCGATCCAACGGGATGTTGTTTATCTGATTAAAAAATACAAATTGTGTTACGACAAATATTGACAGAAACAACAAGTAAAAGTTGAAAATGAGACACTTGGTTAACCCTAACTTGAAATCAATATGAGAATTTAAGGTTTCAATCTAAAACACTGCATTTGTGTGAGTCTGAATCATTAAAAAATCTAGCAGGGCCGCAGAAATAAAAGTAACACAAATCAATATACCTTATACAGCGATTTCATGAGATTGTTGCTGGAGGCAGATCAATTCCAGCACAAGCAACACTTGCATATTTTGTGGTAGTGACGACTAGCTCAGGCCTCAAATCTGCACGAGAAGGTTACAAAAGGAGAAGATTACAGTGCAAACAAACTGCCATGCATTGACAGGGGCTTACATGATAAATGCTAGTCAGAAACTAACACAATAGGTTTAACTCTTCTATTCAAGCCCCCATAATCATGGGCATTCAAATTCTTAGTTTTATTTACCTGCTAAACAGCATGGAGTGGAGGACATGACATGAGGGCCGCGACACCAAACTTCTACTTTCTACATTTTCGTAATTTTATTTGCTGTGCTATTTTTCGCGTAGATCTACGACTCTACGTACAAAAACTTTTCCAATAAAGCGATTGTTCCGTTTTCTTTGTAATCTTAAACATTCGTCTCTTCTTCTAAACTTTCAAGTAAAACGAGAGCAGCAGACGACACTCATTTTTAAGATATCGATAGAAATTGTTAAAAATCGATTTTCCTAAACCTCCTCTAAATTCAAACCGCTCAAAAACGATCAAAGCGGTTTTCTCAGCCACGCTAGACATCCGCTGAGCGGATCGCAGGGATCGGGATTGTTTTAAGTATCTTAAAGTTCGTCTCAACAAGACTAATCCCCGTTTTAAACCGAAAGAACCGCCATCACAATAAGACCCTCCATTGGACCTTCTTGGAAGCCAAGAGGGAATAATAAGATCCTTATAAGGATCTTATTAGCATTATTAACATCAAACTCTAAAATTTTCCTGTTTCGGTTTTTGGGGAGAAAATCAATCGATTGATATTGATTACAATTTTAATGTAAATCACTCCCTCCCACCCCATAAAGTCAGCTTCTCTTTTAATCAGAAACATTAATTCAGAAAGTCACATTTTAAATTCCTGTTTCCCGCAAAATTACACATAAATGGTCACGGTTAATCATAACGTGGTGGCCAAGGCTGAAAATAAGTAAAAAAATTTTAAACATCGGGTAAGTTTGGCATTTATGTGAGAATGTAGCTATGGTTCCCAGGAGAGTCGAACATAGGTACTAACGTATTGACTCAAATCAACAGATGACGACCTATCCAACTCCGCTACTTCCTGTACTAAATTTTTAAAGACAAATTTTATTGATTTTAGGAGATGGCAGCTGTAGAAACTGTGGCGTGTTGATATTTTAAGGTTAGGTTATGCGAGGATTTTACTTCCTAGGTATTTCAAATGAATTTATTCTGTGTGTTATGCAGGTTCACCTCCCACGAGTAAAGAAAAACTTTTACAGGTTTTAGTAGAGCTGCAGTCAGCCAATTTGAAATGGATGTATAGACAGTTGAACATATAATTTTTAGGCGTTTGCGCTGAGATTTATTTACCTATTTGTGGATAACTTAAACATTTTTATAGCCAATTCTCTTTTTTATTTGTAGGTGAAATGCATTCCTTTTGATTGAACGAATAGCAAGCGACTTATTTCTTCTTTACCTTTCATGAAATCCCCGCTCCTCTTTCCTCGTGTACATTCATGTGAGGGTGAATGTATTCACGAGGACGTCCTTCCCCTCCTATTTTCTTCTTGTCCCCACCCTCACCCTCTGCGGATGGAACACGAACACCTGGAGATGTCTAGCGATAATTCCAAGGCTTCAAGGTAGGGCCCAACTTACGTTCCTACAATTTTTCATGGTCTCATAATTATTAACAAGAGCAGGAGAAGGTAACGTCAAGATATTAGGTCGGTTGAGGGTTTTTTTTTTTTTCGGGACGGAAATAGGCGGGAATCGACACTTGAATAGCACTCAAATGAAATAGTACTTTTTATTCGTAAACTGTACTTCTTAAGTGTCGAGTGCTGCTACATTGAAGCGGTAGAAAGATGAAGACAGTAACATAAGTATTACCACTTAATGGCCGGATGCGACTTGCCATAGACAACCTTTTTTCAGTTTTTGGCGTGTAGGATTTTTAATTAGTTGACACTCACCTATACTGTACCTTCAACACTCTTTTTACCTTCAATTTAATAATTTTGTTCTGTAACAAAAGTTCTTGGCGTCAAGTCAAGAAACTAAGAAAACCATTTAAAGTTATGTGTTGAAATATTTGTAAAAGTGCATCATACGTTACTTTTTGCAGACCTATGCGTGGAAGACCTTCTCATAGGTTTGTTTCGTTGTATTTTGGTTGAGTTGGAAATCAAAAAGAGTTCGGATAATATTTGTTAACCTTTTGCAAACGGTATTTCTATCGAAGAAAATGTTACTATTGTCGTAATGTCATAAATTGTATATACATTCCAGACTCACTCGAGTAGAATGCGCCTGACGGATGTGTTGTAGCCGTGTACCTTCCTTGAATGAATCTGCTGCGTGTTGGTGGAATTATTTGCGCCGTAGAATTCGATTGTCGGATATTGATTGAGCCAAATGACTCGAGTGACATTCGACAACTGGGCCAGGACCGGGGCCAGTTCCTTCAGTTTTCGCTCGTAGCGCCGATGGTCGCGGTGTTGTACGCGCAATATGTGCCACAGGGCCATACCTGTGATTCCAAACAGAGAGATTCCAAACAAGGCCCCGATTTGACGTATTGCATAGTATACTTAGCAAAATAAAGGAGGGTCTTCCACTTGGAGTAGAATTTACCTATTGCAGTGCCAGCTGTTGAGAAAGGGCTGTCATTTAAACGAGAGTCGCAGTCCAAAGATTTTACTTGTCACTTCCATGTCATCTTGCAACAGTAGAGGAGCGTCACTTGGGTGCATTATCTGGTCGTAATCTGGCATCACCTAATTAAATTTCATTAATCAGTTCACTGTCTCCCCCCATCTGATTGGATTCACCTTTTACCCTGACAAAGTTGAGAAACTGTTGGCGAATTATTGAATCGCCCATGAATAGCAAATACAATGGCCCATCAAACGGTTACCGATTACGAAGGGTGTCGAGACAGGCGACTAGGCGCTCAGTCGTGTAATTCAGCAGTTAGCACGATCCCGATTTAGTCATTAAACGGCTGCTGTCGTAGTACGATCCTTTGGCATATTTAACGTAATAGTATCGCTTCTTATCGAGAAGGTTTCCCATGCAAAACGGCAATTCATTTTCCGTTGGCGACACCGTCCTGATTTAATCAATCACAACTTTTTTAAATGAGGAAGAATGTGCATTATTTAAAAAGTCTTAAGTAAGATTTAGCTGAGCTGTTAGGTCTCTTTTTGATGTGCTTTTGAATATTCCTCTTTCTTCTTTGAACGTGATGGAAATGAGTGTGTGGAACAAATGGAGAGTACTACAGCAACTAACAAGAGCGTCGGCGCCGATTGTGCACTTTTCTCTGGTGAACTTTGTTCCATATGGTAACCAGCAAAACAAACCGTTGACTGTTATTTAAGCTTTCACGTATACGAGTAAATGTATCTCACATCAAACGGCAGTCGGCGTCTGACGGCTTAAGCCTAATAGCGGACATGGAAGCACACGCGAAAGTCTTCACCTGACGTCGCAGTGAAAACAAATTCGAGTTTCTTCCATCCTTGGGATATTTTGATTTTCTTTTCTTTTGTCGTTTGTTTTGTTTTGAAATGTCTTTCTCTATTTTAACTTGGAACCTCGTGAGCTGCAGGCGATCAATTTGTATACGTAATCATTCAAGTTCAAGGTGAGCTGATTCTGCTTTTGGGCTTGTTTATGGAACCATTTCAACTGGATTACTTATTCGCACGGCAGACAATAGAGACGACAAATTAGAGAATTCACCCCAGTGAAGCCAGTCAGAAATTTTTTCTTTCAAAACCCAAGCGGAATAATAAAAGAGTAGGGCTGAGGGAGCTTATTCTTTGTCAAACTATTCCCATTCTAACAAACCGCCTGGCATCCATATAATTCCCGTCAGTTTGTGCGCATCACCGCCAGCATCACTGCTATCATATTGTCTAACGAAACGCTCTAATTGCATTACCATCCATTTCCATATCATCTTATAGTTGATTATACGAAGACAACATTTCCCCCCCCCCATTCCATTGCTGGCAATAATCAGGTTAGACAACCTTAATTATTATTTGTATGTTTCATAATTGTCGCTTCTTATTCTTCCTGCTAAATGCAGATGACTGAAATCGATTCAAAAACTTTGTCATATTATTTCAATACAGTCAAAAGTTTCCTTATTCGTTCAGATAGCATTCAATATCGTCGCTTGTGGTTCACCATATCGCTCTTGTTAACTTTCGATTGGAAATATTAATAACACGGTATAATAGCATACAGGATTTTGGTCGTATAGGAATTTCTATCCATCACATATTCCGTATTTCGTACAGGTATACGAGATGAGCATTGAATTTTGACTGTATTCCGTCGCCACCGGTCGATCCAATGTTTTCGAATTCATATTCGCGAATTTAACATTGAAATTCGAGTGTATTTGGCCATACATTAATACCGGTAGATTCAATGTTTCCAAACTCATCAATCATTCTGGTTGCCGGTTGACGGTACGGAAAATGAAACTTGACAAATCGACCAATATCGCTGACGATCGGTTTTCTGCAAGTGCAATATTCAGCAATATGCAGGAGCAAATATTCAAAATCACAGTAGTAAGACATGCGGACAGTTGGCCGTCTGAAGGCAAAGTATGAGACAAGTCGAAGCGAATCATTCATTTAGAATATATGCTGACAAATTTGATTTTGTGCATCGATGAACCTTGAATTTCAGTCGTAATACCGTCGAAAGATACGGATAATTTCTAAGAGTTCGAGATTATTTGACGCCGTGTATATAGTCTCATTCAAATGTGTTGATGATTTACTTGCTATCTTGCTATGTTTGACGTCGGTGGGAGGGTTAAATAATTCAAATACATTAGTCTTGTATTAGCAAATTAGGACCAAAAGAATTTGAATCTTTTGGACATTATACCGGTATTACAAATAACGAAAAATTTCTTTAGCTGATGCCATGTGAATTCAAAATCGAAATTTCCGATCGCGGTTCCGATAAATCTCAATTCAAAGGACTGCTGGAGACCGTATCTATGCAAGTACATTATGTCAATCCGAGAAAACACCCGTTAATTTTTAATTGTGCTATGATGTTCGATCCTGAATGGGAAATTTACATCAATCGTTGGCACATTTCAAACATGACTATCATACAATGTTAATAAAGACGTATACCTGTTAGACCTCTCGTTTCCACAACAAAGCAGTTTGTTCTACGTCAGCGATTATTTTTAGTTTGGCCAACAGTCAAATCAAACTCGATTTAAGGAGTTGTACTTCCAGCGTTTTCCATGCAATTGCATCCAGAAGCGCGTCGTAGAAAGATAGTCATCTGCAGGCTCACGGGCTCACCATGTCTTATTTCACTTATTTACTTTTCTTAATATTGTTCATTTGGTCCACATTTTCTATTGGCGGGTCTTCATCGACGCCCAATCCGCTCAACGGCCAACACCTCCGCGTCATCTGGGTTAAAGAAAAACAATTATCAGTTTTTACAACAAAATTCAATAATTAAAACATAAAATATTTGATTGATGCAGACACTTTGGAGTGGAAATCCCAAAGGACTAATTGGACCACTCAAAGGAGCAGTGCTCTTGGAATGCATGTCGAAACGTTTTAATTTCTCGTAACAAAAAAAACAAAAAATTAATTGACTTATCTTTTTTTTTTTTTTTACTTGATATTTATTTTATCCTTCCGGCCAGGTACGAGATGGTTCGGGTGACAGACGCCACACTAGGGCCATTAGCAAACGGAAAAGGACTTTTCAATTATCTACTGGATCAAGTTAAGTCGTTTTTTTAAATTTCGGTTTAATACAAGTTGAGAATTATCTGATTCATCACAGCGATGCGAGTTGCTGGTTCACAATATATATCCGACACTCCGAACGAATGCCATCGTCGATTTGACACTACCGTGGGCTTACGACGATTACGCTTTCGCCATCCCCATCCCCGTTGAAACGGCCAACATTAACGCCGTCGTCAAACCGTTTCAGTGGCAGGTTGTCGCATTCAAATTGGTTTCTATCAAAATTTGGTATTATTCATCAACTATATTCGTTTATTATAGATTTGGATGGGACTTGGAATATCGATCGTTTGCGTTATTGCAATTTTGAATTTAATCCAGCGCTACCTGGAATATCGATCCTCACTCGAAACTTCAAATGTTAGACCCAACGATAATAATAACCCACCGACTGAAAAAATAATCACCAAAGGAAGAACCGCAAAACAATTTCTCTACGTATTCGGGAACTTACTTTCACAAGGTATTTGTAATATCACCATTATTCTTTTAATAGAGGAATTACAGGACTTAATTAAATAGGTGGACCTTGTCCATCGAAAAGATTGGCCTATCGACTAGTTGCTGGTGTTTGGATCCTGGCCGCTTTCTTTTTCGTCCAGGCCTACACATCAATCCTTTTCACTTACGTCGTGACACCAATCAATCCTCCTCTGATCAACTCGATCTACGACCTAATTAACAGCAACGATATTAATCTCTACGTCAGGGAATCCAGTCTCATAAATACTCTAATATATGTATGTCATAACCAAAATTGAAATCATACGGATTTTTATTACAATCATTTCTTATTGCAACACGACACAGACAGCTAATGAGACGGGACTTTATAAGACATTACAAAAAAGATTAGACTCCATCCCGAATTCTCGATGCACATTGCCGTCGGAATGCATTCAATCTGTCAAACCGGGACTAAGAAACGTCTTCTCCGAGGTAAAGTTTTTAATTTGTAAAAAGCAATGTTCGCATTTTCTATTAATTGTTTAACTGTTAGTCAACTAATTACCTGAACGACGAAATTCGAAAACATTATATGAAGACAGGGAAATGCACTTGGCAAATGGCAAAAGAAAAATTCTTCGGCATCACGGTAGCGATGGGCCTACCCAAAAACAGTCCCTACACGCAAACCATAACCCAAGTGTAAGCAATTAAACCTAAAGTAATTTAATTGTTCTTAAATATCTGTATCGACGTAAATAGGATACTGGAACTACAAGAAAATGGGCTGATCAACTACTGGGATACCTGGTTCCGACCCATGCCACCGCAGTGTAACGGAAAACCCCAAATCAGAAGCAAGAAAACGAAACTTTCGCCTCTTTCTCTCAAAAACTTGACTGGCGCATTTTTAGTTTTATTGATTGGACTTGGCCTTTCAATTTTGGCTTTCCTCGTCGAAAAAATAATTTCCGTACACGAGCGTCTACGCTAGAAGGAGGTTCAAATTTGAAGGAAGGGTTTCAACTCATTTAGCTGCTAAATACAACAAATGGACGAAAAATTTTGAGTAGGAGAGAGAATTTAAAGAGAATTTTAAAAGAAATATTTAAAAAAGAAGATGAATAGCTAAGAATACTGTGAAACGTGTAGTTGGCCTTTCCCGCCATTGGCTTTTCTAATTAAGCAAAGTCACGGATATTATTGAAAGGATAGCGGAATAAAAATTTCCTTGAAAAAATGTAATCGAAATTAGTTTAAGATTCACCTCTGTCAAATGTTGGAAGACGTCGCTTGTTAACACAGGAAACGAAATGGCTCTTCAGATTAACCAGATACCAGTTTTGGATCGGCTATTTAGAAAAAATAAAGAGGATTATTAGTTCCTACAATGTGAAAGACAATAAACGCAGATAAAAACCATTGATAGAAAAATCAAAGTCCCAGAAAACTTTGCCGCAGTAAACATTCATTTCAATCCTCTATCATATCGATAATAAACTCATTTCGGCCGATTAGAAATTCAGAAAAATACTGAAATTTGTCATGAATTCCGATCCTCCGATCCTCATTAATTAATCCTAATAGTGCCATCTCACTTGACAACTCCTAAGGCTATACTTATAACAGCAGGGTTCTCCTCTACACGACCTAACCAAAGGTGAAACATCGAATTTACGAAACGGGCGGAGGGACAAAGGGCCACAGAAGGAGGCAATCAGAAACTAAAGTCAGATTGTAATCTAATCCCGATCAACAAAAAATATAACAAGGGATTGATCGTTGTTCAAAAAGGAAAGAACGAAAAACAATATCAGCTTCACAGATGTGTGAGAAAGGAAAATCCTACTATCCCAACAACCTCAACTCGACTTATAGGAAATCAAAAACATTTCAACTTGCAAATGGAAATGCATAAATCAAATCTGAAGCCAGAGCGCTGGAAGCGAGTTTAAGAATAAAACGCACGCGAGGAGAAGAGAGATGTTAAATAAATGAAGATTACCCTGGTGCAGCATCGAATTTTTTCCGGGTTATTGCAATCTTTTCAGTTGACATCCAGCAGCTCGACTGCCGAAACAGGAAACTAGACTGCATCCAGCTGGAATAAAGAAAAAAATGGAACGAGTTTGAATATTACAGCAGACAATCATCAGAAGGAATAATATGCTGATTCCATTTTGATTGAATCGAGGGGAAAAAAATTGGATGTTTCCTTTGGTGAATTGAATCCGAAGTTTCTAAGGCGTTCGCATTAATCTCACATGCCGCAGAGGATCGAACTCCATTGAATACGAATAATGCACACGATTTACATTAAACTTGGATTTACATGGCAACGTAAAAGGACCGACCGAAAAGAAAATTCAAAATATCTGCCTACAACTCCATATTCCACTCTTGGACAAAACAAGATGTATACGAGTAACAACGCATCCATCACATGAGACAGTAAATGAATTTTAAAATTATTTACAATAGTCCGACCAACTCCACAACAAAGATTTTGTTTCAAGCCAGTGCATTACTGCGCACGTTGAATATTGTGGTCGGATATTTAAGAAACGGTTGCTGGCAACAAAGACAGCACTAGATAGTACTAATCTGGCAGCTGGTACGTTCAACTGAATCGCAATGACGCTCTTACCTTTCTTAGTATTATTCACTTGGTTCTTCATTTCTATTCCCGGTTTCTCATCGACGCCCAATCCGCTCAATGGCCAACACCTCCGCGTCATCTGGGTTAAAGAAAAAACAATTATCAGTTTTGACAAACAAATTCAATAAATAAAACATAAAATATTTGGTTGATGCAGACACTTTGGAGTGGAAACCCCAAAGGACTAATTGGACCGCTCAAAGGAGCAGTGCTATTGGAATGCATGTCGAAACGTTTAAATTTCACGTAACAAAAAAACAAAAAATTAATTGACTTATTGTCTCTTTATAACTTTTATTTTATCCTTCCGGCCAGGTACGAGATGGTTCGGGTGACAGACGCCACACTAGGGCCATTAGAAAACGGAAAAGGACTTTTCAATTATCTACTGGATCAAGTTAAGTCGCTTTTTTTTTTAATTTCGGTTTAATACAAGTTGAGAATTATCTGATTCATCACAGCGATGCGAGTTCCTGGTTCAACATATACATCCGACATTCCAGTCGAATGCCATCGTCGATTTGACACTACCGTGGGTTTACTCTAATTGCGTTTTCGCCATCCCCATCCCCGTTGAAACGGCCAACATTAACGCCGTCGTCAAACCGTTTCAGTGGCCGGTTGGCACATTTTAATGGGATAATTATCCTGTTGTAAAAAAAGAAAATAAAAATCGTTAACATCATTATTCAATCGACAGGTTTGGCTGGGACTGTGGGTATCAATCGTCTGCGTCATCGCAATTTTGAATTTACTCCAGCGCTACCTGGAATATCGATCCGGATTCGAAATGGATTTTAAAACTGGTAACAAACCACGAGCCGAAAAATGGCAGACTGGAAATCAATATCTCTACGTTTTCGGCAATTTGCTGTCACAAGGTTGCTTTCATAACATCGTTAATTACTCTTCGATTACAGCCAGTCACAGCTCACATGTATAATTTAATTCAAAGGTTGTTTCTGCCCATCCAAATGGCTACCCTACCGACTTGTCGCTGGCGTGTGGATCCTGGCCGCTTTCATCTTCGTCCAGGCCTACACGTCGACTCTTATCACCTACATAGTGACACCAGTCAATCAACCACTAATCAATTCCGTCTACGATGTTGCTGGCAGTAGCGACATCAATTTACTTGTCAGAGAAACGGGACTTTTAAATGAGTTACTTTCGGCAAGTCAAAAACGTAAATAAATTCAAAGAGCATAATGATCAAAGTTCATTTTCATTTTTACACGAGACAGACCAACAATTTCACGGGACTATTTGCGACATTGCGAAAAAAAATTGATGCAGTCCCGAATTCTCGATGTGTTATTCCGTCTGAATGCATACGTTTGATGACACCAGGTTCAAGAAACGTTTTCTTTGATGTAAGCTATGCATTCAAGTCTAATTATACAAAAATAGTTTTCATTTTTAATTGATTAACTATTGACTATAGGTAAAGTCTTTTGTATTGGATGAAATCCGAAAAGATTATATAAAGACGGGCAAATGCAACTTTCAAATAGCCAAAGAAAGTTTCCTCAGCACCACGGCCTCGTTTGCCCTTCCGAAAAACAGTCCATACACTGAGAGCATAAGCCAAGGGTAAGAAAGTAAAAACTAAAATGTCGCTTCATTCATTCAAGTTATATTGTAACATTTGTTTCAATCAAATTAGACTATTGGAACTGATGCAGATTGGCCTCATCGACCACTGGGACACTTGGTTCCGCCCCATGCCTCCTCAATGTGATGGTAAACCCAAAAGTGGAAACAAGACAAAGACTTCGCCACTTTCTCTGAAAAATTTGACCGGTGCATTTCTAGTTTTACTTGTTGGACTGAGCCTTTCCATTTTAGTTTTCCTCATCGAAAAAATCAATTCTGTCTCTAAATGTCGCAGTCGCAGTCGCAAAGTTAATGGGTTGCAACGAGACTAAAAAAATTACAAATTCGTGTAGGTGTCGTAAGATTACAGTTAAGAAAAAGAACCCCCGTTTATCCTTGGAATAGTATAGGTTGTAGGTAGAATTAAAACTCGCACACATCTGCTGCATTCCACCGTAACGTTCTGCCAATGTAAAAGTCGTTCCTTTGAAACATCGAAGGTGTACGATCGCGTAAAGGCGGAATGGATATTTTCTTGATGAAATGCTAAACGATAGTAAATAATTGATAAGCACTTGCGTAAAATGTTAGTTGGACAAGTACCACGATGAACTCGTATATCTTTTCGCTTTTAAATATTTAATCATGCACCTATCATTAGTTGGACGATGAAGCACAAGCTTAAAATACACTATCAAAACAATTACATGATAGACCGATTTAATTCAGGTCAAATAATGAGAAATTAACGAAAACGAAATCTCAAAATTCAGCGAGGCACAACTTCTTACCGTCTTCCTGCGTGGACATACGCACCGGGATAACTCGACAAAAATGAAATTGATAGAAAGGTTTAAAAAAATTTATACAGATTTAACGAAACTACATCGACATTGGTGGTAGCAATCGAATGTACCAGAGGCAATAGAAGCGAATTGTAAAATCAGCAATCGCATCGGCCAAAGATAAAGAGGTTATATTAATAGATTCTGGACATTTCAGCAATCGATATCAGTAGACCAGACGCTTCTGCAGTAAATTGAAGTTTAACAACCATAGTGTAAGTCCCCACTCGACTAAAATGCTCAAATTATTTAGTACATGCTCAATCGTATGTCAATCAAAGACAGATAAAAAGACGCTCAACAAGATTATATGAACTAAAAACCGAACCAGGCATGAGGAATTCATTCTAATTAATTGTATTGTTAGTCCAGTGAAAATTTTCACAAGGTTTTTTATCAAAAAACCATTCCTCAATGACTGGGTAACTTTTCCTTTCCGCCACGGGATCGTTGAGCATTTCGCACAGTTTACACCAACCGGAACCCCGTTTCAAATTAAACTCTCCTCTCCAGTCAAAATATTTAGAATAAAGATCGAGATTCTGACTTAATTTGACTAAATATTCCGCCAGCAATTTGGGCGTCTGGAAATCACGGGCGTTGATGTACGAATGCGGCGGAGCGAATAAGGAATAATTCGCACCTCCAAACACAACCGGAACAGTTCCCATTTCGACGGCCCTGTAAAACTTTTCCGTGACGTAATCCGGACAAAACGAATTTTCGAAGCTTAGGTAAAACAAATAATCCCGCTCCAGCGCTTCGTCACACTCCGTTTTAACGTAATAAAGCGGCTGATTGTTGGCATCTTTCTTTCTCGGACAAGATTTGTGATTCTCGGTACAATTTCCAAAGACGTCAACTGAGATATGACGACGAAGTTCCCGGACATATCCCTCACGATTAACCGTAGTTTGGCAGTTGCTGACAAACCAAGCGACCAATTTCGTCTTGGCCGTAATGTTGACGCCGTAATAATTAGTCAAATCATCACTTGTCGGTTGGATAGATTCTAAACGTTCAAACTGGAAGCCGTAAAACATTTTGCCGAAAAAATCAGAATCGAGTCGATAAGTGGCCGTCAAATTGAAGAAGTCGTGGGGGATCATCTTCCAAGGGAAAAATCTTCGACTGCGAATGACAGACTCGAAATTTAAATAGACGTAATATTGATCCGGTCTGCGACAAGTCGGTATTCGGTCCAACTTATCTTGCCAAAAATGAAAGATAATGGCGTCACTTTCGTTCAACAGGCGCCGATCGGTGGTTAATCGACAGTTGTGAGAGGGACATTCTTCATTCAAATCCATTTTTAATTTACTCCACACATTAGCGCCATAAAATGTTGTCCAGAAGAGGATCGTTTTCGGTATATCATCGGAATTATTCGTTTCATTCGATGGGATGCAAACATCAACTGAGATTTCACCGACCTTAAACATTTTTAAAAAGACTTGAATGTTTGAAACTATTTTTAAAATGAATAAAATTAGGATCCTCACTTGTTTCAGTGGCTTTCTTCTACGTACAGTTAACGGTTCTGACGTATAATAGAGAAAACAAGTGCCTATCAGTCCAATTCCAAAGAGCAATGTGGCTTTTTTTCCAAGTTTCTTTGGGCTGTTAACCAGTAGCCTACCAACTGACAAACAGTTAAGTGAGAAACAAATGTATCGCCAAGAAAATGATTACCTTCATACATTTTGTAGCCTTGTCTACAGGCGCCTAACGGGAATGAAATTTCGTGGCCACTTTTAGGGCGTGATGGCAACTGAAAGCAAAACTAAAATCCTAGTCATATTCATTTTTTATCAGTTCATCACGTGAGCTGCAAGTCAATCTCGCAACTTAGTTTCAAGATAACGAAAGTAGGCAACGATCTCTTATGACGTGTCGGCTGTAAGTTATCTATAAACGCCTGGGGACATGACAGGACGCCAACATTCAGTACAGAATTGTAACAGGGTCACTTTTTCGAAATAGGAAAACGAGGGACTAGACGTCACATAGAAAATAAGATAACAGATTTGAACTGGACTTTAAAAAAGCTTCGAAAAAAGTTCAACTTGATTCCGGAAAATTTGACCGGTGCATTTTTAGTTTTATTGGTTGGACTGGGCCTTTCGATTTTAGTTTTCCTCATCGAAAAAATAATTTCTAGACGCGAGCGTCAGCGCAGTCGCAAAGATAATGAGTCGCAAAACTAGACCCAAATAATTTAACTGAGGTGTCGTGCGAAATTATAAAGGAAAAAAAAGAGCAGGAAGAAGAACAACAAGAATTAAGTGTCATCTTTGAAAAAGTTGCAATTTAGATTCAGCATGAAGTGAACTTGATTAAGATCAAATCGGATCAAATGATGTTGTCATAATAATCTTTATCACCATTGTATAGCCTTACAAAATTGTATGTTAGCTTTGACATTCGCCATTTCACTAATACACATTCGTATCATGACTGGCCCGAGTAATGGGAAGAGGTGCACAAGCAGGTGCACAAGTGGTTTCAAATGATTCAACATTTCTAATAATAGTTAGAAATAGTCTCACCTTAAAACTTGATGCATTTCTCACACGAAGCAATCTTATAGTTAGGATTACTGTCCAAAACAACTAAAATTAAATTAGAATAAATGTCGATTCGAAAACGAGTTTCAAGTTCTATTTTTAGCCAAAGAACAAAGCATTTGGGCGTGTTACGTGGGTATTGCAATTTCCTGCTTCAGGGTATAGAAGAGTGAACAGGGAAGTGCAACCCATGGATAACCTGTTTTACGAGCAGCAAATCGACATGGTAAATCCCATCAATATAAAGGTTGCATTTCTTTCGATATTTTTAGTTGACACAAAACATTTGGACCATTGAGATCCCCCGATCGAAATTTTCAGTTTGTTATTCAAGGAAATAAGAAAAAAAAAATGACAAAACTATCGGTAAGTTTGACATTTAAGTAGACACATTTAGCGATTAACTATTGACATGATTGTCAATTATTCTTTCTTCAATTAAACCATGTGTAGTTGGTTGTGTTTGTTTGGATTTGGCACTGTGCTGTCTATGGCCAGTTAGCCCTAAATAATGTTGATTACATCCCCTACACTTCTACGTTCTTGAGTCAACCGACTAAACAAATAAGAGCAGCTAGAGCAACTGGTCGATTGGGAAATCCACAGAACATTAGGGATGCTTTAAGTCTGAGTGCCATTTCCTTACAACTAAATAAACAAATTGAATCTACGACTGCCAGCATAACAAGTCAACTAAAAGGTCTGAAATAAAGCCATATTATTTTCCCAAAACAATTTGGAAATTTAACTAAACTTTCAACATTGTATAGATACTATGATAGTATCTATACAATGTTTAAGATCTAAGATACGAATGACAAATTAGAAAAAACTAGCGCAGATTTATCCAGTACGCAAAAACAGGTTTCTGATTTGATGGAGGCACTGACAAGTATACATTTTATTTTGTCCACAATTTAAATGAATTATATGTTGCCGGAAATAAATTTCAAAAATTGTTCATAGAAGCAAATGATGCAACGAAAGCTGCACAAGCAGATCTAGACAAAACTAACAGCGCTCTTTCACAATGGAGTGCAGCACTGAAAGGTGTTTAATAATTTTATCGAAATTAAAAATACTGTTGCATAAATTAATTTCTGAAAATTATTTACAGCAAAAGCCTCAAAAGAACTATATGGCGCCGTTTCACATTTTACTGCAGCATTGGATGGTGTTTAAATCAAAATTTAAAATTGTTTTAAATTAATTTTAGAACATTTCTTTACAGAAAAAGCCTTTAAAGAAGAAATGGATCACGCCGTTGGACAATTGACTACAGCATTGGATGGTATTTTTAATCTATCTGAAATTTAAATAAATGTTAAATTATTTTGGAAAATTATTTATAGAAAAAGTCTCAAAAGGAAAATTCCATGGCACTGTTGCACAATTGACTGCAGCATTGGACGGTATTTAAATTTTATGTAAATTTCAGTTTTATTTATAAATCAATTTTCGAAAACTATTTATAGCAAAAGCTTCAAAAGGGGAACTGGTTGGCACCGTTGCACAATTGACAAAAGCATTGGACGGTATTTCAATTGATCGAAATTTAGATAAATATTACGTCAATTGATTATGGTAAACTATTTATAGCCAAAGCTTCAAATGAAGAACTGGTTGACGCCGTGGAACAATTGGATGTAGCATTGGACAGTATTTAAATTTGCTATTTTTTAAATTTAAGTTAACGTTAGGGAAACTAATTATCGGAAACGATTTAATACAGCAAAAGCCACCAAAGAAGATCTGGAGGAAGCCGTCGAACAATTGACTACAGCATTGGATGGTAATGGCATTAAAATTTATTTACCTTTAAATAAATAATTTTCAAAAACTATTTATTTATAATGTTATAGCAAAAGCCTTAAAAGAAGAACTGGATAGCGCCGTCGCAAAATTTACTACTAACGGGACTGCAGCATTGAACAGTATTTATTAAATGGATTTAAATTAATGTTATGTAATTTAATTTTAGAAAACTATTCACAGCAAAAGCCTCAAAATCAGACCTGGAAGCAACGAATTTAGAAGTTTCAAAGTTGAAAGGTAATGCTTTACAATTTTATTTTTTAACTCAATAAGAATTTAAAAAAAAAGAAAATCAACTTTGATCAGTTTAAATATTTTATAAAAATGAAGTTAACACATCGATAAACCATTCAGATTTTTTTTTTAAATTAATATTCCCCAGTACTTACGAGTCCTAATTCTAATGGGTCAATCCCCACCTCATGTGAAGACCTCCAAACTTTCGGCTTTGTCAAAAGCGGAATCTACTCCGTTATGATCAGCAAACAAGTCCAAAACGTCTACTGCGATTTTTCTAAATCAAACGATGCAGGTATAGACTTTGCAATTCGATTAAGAGCTTAGTTATACCACAATGTTCTGCAATCACTCTTTTGTTTTATATTGTGAAACGCAGGTTTGCAAAAATGGATTGGTATCGTCGATGTAAAATCGGCACCTGTTTATTTCCACGCTCAACGGACAACTAGCTATTCGACTGTCGGCAGCGTCGTTCCATTTGATTCAATCAAACTCAATGTTGGGAATGCCTTTGACCCTTCCGGAGTATTCGTCGCTCCTGCACCAGGAAAATATTTTTTCGGTTTTTCGGGTCTTAGTGATAACGGTGCCCTCGCAAGAGTTGTGTTGGAGGTGAAAAATGCAAGTTCATTGGATTGGTCCAGAGTTGGAGAAGGGTACGGTGACAATAAGTTTAAGACTTTCGCTTTCCACGCTACATTGGAACTCCTCAAAGACGACCAAGTTAGACTGGTCTTGACTCAAGGAGCCATTCACGATAGCGATATACATTTTTACACTAACTTTTTCGGTGTTTTTATCGCGCAAAACGAATTAACGGTTTAATTCTTTTTTCTGTTCTGAAAATTCCTAATCTTGAGTAGTAATTTCTGTCTTTATTACTGGACATCAATGTTTTTCTTAGCTGACACAACATAGTAGCTCACATTAATTGGTTAATGAAAACTTTTTCGGAAATATACGTGAGAGAAGAATTAAAATGAGCAGGACCATATAAGTATGTGGCAATCGGTTGCGTCCTTATTCGATTCAAATTAGGCGATCCTTATTCACACCAAACACATCTCTAAACTGTTGGCCTGTAAACGAGAAGGTGTGTGGCGGTAATATAGATCCCACTTGATCACAAAAACTTCTAGTTGCTGCACTCTGCTAGAAGTGATTAAAGTTAAAATATTTTGCAATTTGTTTGTTAATCCGCAGACAATTAAAGTTGTGAGGAATAACAAAACCGAGCCACCCCTGACGACTGACGTGAGTAAACAAAAACGGTAAGAGGAAACGGCCAACAGCCTAGCCCAGGAATAATAATTCTACTCCATATTATGTCGCGATTGATAAACAACGCCACTTAATAGTCAAAAAGGAAGAATAATGATCAATTGTGTCCTACCTTTAAGCCTGGTAAATTTACGGCCAGGCATCCAGCAAGTGATCCATCCGCTGAATAGTGAAATCCACCACACACACATGGGTGTACACGAGGATAGAGGGAATTAAAATAAAGGGGAAGAATTGATCCGTAACTCGGCCGACATCGATCCAACGGGATGTTGTTTATCTGATTAAAAAATACAAATTGTGTTACGACAAATATTGACAGAAACAACAAGTAAAAGTTGAAAATGAGACACTAACCCTAACTTGAAATCAATATGAGAATTTAAGGTTTCAATCTAAAACACTGCATTTGTGTGAGTCTGAATCATTAAAAAATCTAGCAGGGCCGCAGGAATAAAAGTAACACAAATCAATATACCTTATACAGCGATTTCATGAGATTGTTGCTGGAGGCAGATCAATTCCAGCACAAGCAACACTTGCATATTTTGTGGTAGTGACGACTAGCTCAGGCCTCAAATCTGCACGAGAAGGTTACAAAAGGAGAAGATTACAGTGCAAACAAACTGCCATGCATTGACAGGGGCTTACATGATAAATGCTAGTCAGAAACTAACACAATAGGTTTAACTCTTCTATTCAAGCCCCCATAATCATGGGCATTCAAATTCTTAGTTTTATTTACCTGCTAAACAGCATGGAGTGGAGGACATGACATGAGGGCCGCGACACCAAACTTCTACTTTCTACATTTTCGTAATTTTATTTGCTGTGCTATTTTTCGCGTAGATCTACGACTCTACGTACAAAAACTTTTCCAATAAAGCGATTGTTCCGTTTTCTTTGTAATCTTAAACATTCGTCTCTTCTTCTAAACTTTCAAGTAAAACGAGAGCAGCAGACGACACTCATTTTTAAGATATCGATAGAAATTGTTAAAAATCGATTTTCCTAAACCTCCTCTAAATTCAAACCGCTCAAAAACGATCAAAGCGGTTTTCTCAGCCACGCTAGACATCCGCTGAGCGGATCGCAGGGATCGGGATTGTTTTAAGTATCTTAAAGTTCGTCTCAACAAGACTAATCCCCGTTTTAAACCGAAAGAACCGCCATCACAATAAGACCCTCCATTGGACCTTCTTGGAAGCCAAGAGGGAATAATAAGATCCTTATATAAGGATCTTATTAGCATTATTAACATCAAACTCTAAAATTTTCCTGTTTCGGTTTTTGGGGAGAAAATCAATCGATTGATATTGATTACAATTTTAATGTAAATCACTTCCTCCCACCCCATAAAGTCAGCTTCTCTTTTAATCAGAAACATTAATTCAGAAAGTCACATTTTAAATTCCTGTTTCCCGCAAAATTACACATAAATGGTCACGGTTAATCATAACGTGGTGGCCAAGGCTGAAAATAAGTAAAAAAATTTTAAACATCGGGTAAGTTTGGCATTTATGTGAGAAAGTAGCTATGGTTCCCAGGAGAGTCGAACATAGGTACTAACGTATTGACTCAAATCAACAGACGATGACCTATCCAACTCCGCTACTTCCTGTACTAAAATTTTAAAGACAAATTTTATTGATTTTAGGAGATGGCAGCTGTAGAAACTGTGGCGTGTTGATATTTTAAGGTTAGGTTATGCGAGGATTTTACTTCCTAGGTATTTCAAATGAATTTATTCTGTGTGTTATGCAGGTTCACCTCCCACGAGTAAAGAAAAACTTTTACAGGTTTTAGTAGAGCTGCAGTCAGCCAATTTGAAATGGATGTATAGACAGTTGAACATATAATTTTTAGGTGTTTGCGCTGAGATTTATTTACCTATTTGTGGATAACTTAAACATTTTTATAGCCAATTCTCTTTTTTATTTGTAGGTGAAATGCATTCCTTTTGATTGAACGAATAGCAAGCGACTTATTTCTTCTTTACCTTTCATGAAATCCCCGCTCCTCTTTCCTCGTGTACATTCATGTGAGGGTGAATGTATTCACGAGGACGTCCTTCCCCTCCTATTTTCTTCTTGTCCCCACCCTCACCCTCTGCGGATGGAACACGAACACCTGGAGATGTCTAGCGATAATTCCAAGGCTTCAAGGTAGGGCCCAACTTACGTTCCTACAATTTTTCATGGTCTCATAATTATTAACAAGAGCAGGAGAAGGTAACGTCAAGATATTAGGTCGGTTGAGGGTTTTTTTTTTTTCGGGACGGAAATAGGCGGGAATCGACACTTGAATAGCACTCAAATGAAATAGTACTTTTTATTCGTAAACTGTACTTCTTAAGTGTCGAGTGCTGCTACATTGAAGCGGTAGAAAGATGAAGACAGTAACATAAGTATTACCACTTAATGGCCGGATGCGACTTGCCATAGACAACCTTTTTTCAGTTTTTGGCGTGTAGGATTTTTAATTAGTTGACACTCACCTATACTGTACCTTCAACACTCTTTTTACCTTCAATTTAATAATTTTGTTCTGTAACAAAAGTTCTTGGCGTCAAGTCAAGAAACTAAGAAAACCATTTAAAGTTATGTGTTGAAATATTTGTAAAAGTGCATCATACGTTACTTTTTGCAGACCTATGCGTGGAAGACCTTCTCATAGGTTTGTTTCGTTGTATTTTGGTTGAGTTGGAAATCAAAAAGAGTTCGGATAATATTTGTTAACCTTTTGCAAACGGTATTTCTATCGAAGAAAATGTTACTATTGTCGTAATGTCATAAATTGTATATACATTCCAGACTCACTCGAGTAGAATGCGCCTGACGGATGTGTTGTAGCCGTGTACCTTCCTTGAATGAATCTGCTGCGTGTTGGTGGAATTATTTGCGCCGTAGAATTCGATTGTCGGATATTGATTGAGCCAAATGACTCGAGTGACATTCGACAACTGGGCCAGGACCGGGGCCAGTTCCTTCAGTTTTCGCTCGTAGCGCCGATGGTCGCGGTGTTGTACGCGCAATATGTGCCACAGGGCCATACCTGTGATTCCAAACAGAGAGATTCCAAACAAGGCCCCGATTTGACGTATTGCATAGTATACTTAGCAAAATAAAGGAGGGTCTTCCACTTGGAGTAGAATTTACCTATTGCAGTGCCAGCTGTTGAGAAAGGGCTGTCATTTAAACGAGAGTCGCAGTCCAAAGATTTTACTTGTCACTTCCATGTCATCTTGCAACAGTAGAGGAGCGTCACTTGGGTGCATTATCTGGTCGTAATCTGGCATCACCTAATTAAATTTCATTAATCAGTTCACTGTCTCCCCCCATCTGATTGGATTCACCTTTTACCCTGACAAAGTTGAGAAACTGTTGGCGAATTATTGAATCGCCCATGAATAGCAAATACAATGGCCCATCAAACGGTTACCGATTACGAAGGGTGTCGAGACAGGCGACTAGGCGCTCAGTCGTGTAATTCAGCAGTTAGCACGATCCCGATTTAGTCATTAAACGGCTGCTGTCGTAGTACGATCCTTTGGCATATTTAACGTAATAGTATCGCTTCTTATCGAGAAGGTTTCCCATGCAAAACGGCAATTCATTTTCCGTTGGCGACACCGTCCTGATTTAATCAATCACAACTTTTTTAAATGAGGAAGAATGTGCATTATTTAAAAAGTCTTAAGTAAGATTTAGCTGAGCTGTTAGGTCTCTTTTTGATGTGCTTTTGAATATTCCTCTTTCTTCTTTGAACGTGATGGAAATGAGTGTGTGGAACAAATGGAGAGTACTACAGCAACTAACAAGAGCGTCGGCGCCGATTGTGCACTTTTCTCTGGTGAACTTTGTTCCATATGGTAACCAGCAAAACAAACCGTTGACTGTTATTTAAGCTTTCACGTATACGAGTAAATGTATCTCACATCAAACGGCAGTCGGCGTCTGACGGCTTAAGCCTAATAGCGGACATGGAAGCACACGCGAAAGTCTTCACCTGACGTCGCAGTGAAAACAAATTCGAGTTTCTTCCATCCTTGGGATATTTTGATTTTCTTTTCTTTTGTCGTTTGTTTTGTTTTGAAATGTCTTTCTCTATTTTAACTTGGAACCTCGTGAGCTGCAGGCGATCAATTTGTATACGTAATCATTCAAGTTCAAGGTGAGCTGATTCTGCTTTTGGGCTTGTTTATGGAACCATTTCAACTGGATTACTTATTCGCACGGCAGACAATAGAGACGACAAATTAGAGAATTCACCCCAGTGAAGCCAGTCGTAAATATTTTCTTTCAAAAGCCCAGCGGAATAACAAAAGAGTAGGGCTGAGGGAGCTTATTCTTTGTCAAACTATTCCCATGCTAACAAACCGCCTGGCATATCATTCCCGTCAGTTTGTGCGCATCACACCCATCACCGCCAGCATCACTGCTATCATATTGTCTAACGAAACGCTCTAATTGCATTAGGCCTACCATCCATTTCTATATCATCTTATAGTTGTAATTTAGTATTAGTTGTAGTATCCCCATTCCATTGCTGGCAATAATCAGGTTAGACAATCTTAATTATTATTTGTATGTTTCATAATTGTCGCTTCTTATTCTTCCTGCTAAATGCAGATGACTGAAATCGATGCAAAAACTTTGTCATATTATTTCAGTACAGTCAAAAGTTTTCTTATTCGTCCAGTTGGCTCTCAACATCGTCGCTTGTGGTTCACCAGATCGCTCTTGTTAACTTTCGATTGGAAATATTAATAACACGTCATAATAGCATACAGGATTTTGGTCGTATAGGAATTTCTATCCATCACATATTCCGTATTTCGTACAGGTACGAGATGAGCATTGAATTTTGACTGTATTCCGCCGCCACCGGTCGATCCAATGTTGTCGAACTCATATTCGTATTTAAACATTGAAATTCGAGTGTACTTGGCCATACATTAATACCGGTAGATTCAATGTTTCCAAACTCATCAGTCATTCTGGTTGCCGGTTGATGGTATACGGAAAATGAAACTTGACAAATCGACCAATATCGCTGACGATCGGTTTTCTGCAAGTGCAATATTCAGCAATATGCAGGAGCAAATATTCAAAATCACAGTAGTAAGACATGCGGACAGTTGGCCATCTGAAGGCAAAGTATGAGACAAGTCGAAGCGAATCATTCATTTAGAATAAGGAGAAGTATGCTGACAAATTTGATTTCTTGTGCATCGATGAACCTTGAATTTCAGTCGTAATACCGTCGAAAGATCCGGATAATTTCTAAGAGTTTGAGATTATTTGACGCCGTGTATAGAGTCTCATTCAAATGTGTTGATGATTTACTAGCTATCTTGCTATGTTTGACGTCGGTGGGAGGGTTAAATAATTCAAATACATTATAGTCTTGTACTATTAGCAAAATAGGACCAAAAGAATTTGAATCTTTTGGACATTATACCGGTACTACAAATAACGAAACATTTCCTTAGCTGATGCCATTTGAATTCAAAATCGAAATTTCCGATCGCGGTTCCGATAAATCTCAATTCAAAGGACCGCTGAAGACCGTACCTATGCAAGTACATTATGTCAATCCGAAATAACACCCGTTAATTTTTAATTGTGCTATGATGTTCGATCCTGAATGGGAAATTTACATCAATCGTTGGCACATTTCAAACATGACTATCATACAATGTTAACAAAGACGTATATATCTGTTAGTCCTCTCGTTTCCACAACAAATCAGTTTGTTCTACGTCAGCGATAATTTTTACTTACAGTCAAATCAAACTCGATTTAAGGAGTTGTACTTCCAGCGTTTTCCATGCAATTGCATCCAGAAGCGCGTCGTAGAAAGATAGTCATCTGCAGGCTCACGGGCTCACCATGTCTTATTTCACTTATTTACTTTTCTTAATATTGTTCATTTGGTCCACATTTTCTTTTGGCGGGTCTTCATCGACGTCCAATCTCCTCAACGGCCAACACATCCGCGTCATCTGGGTAATATAAATAACAGTGAATGATATTACATTGTTTACGAAAATTGAGATTAACTTGGCATATCAAATACTCTGTTGCAGACACTTTGGAGTGGAAACCCCAAAGGATTGAATGGACCACTTAAAGGAGGGGTAATGCTAGAGTACCTATCGTCACGTTTCAATTTCACGTAACTAATAAAAAATAAAAAATTCAGAATTTTATTTCTTTGCCTTCTTTAACTAATACTTACTCAATGCCAGATACGAGATGGTTAGAGTGACGGAATTTAAACTAGAGCCAACTGGAAAAGAACGAGGACTTGTCAACTATTTTTGGGATCAAGTTGAGTTGGTTCTATTTTTCTATTATGATACAATTTCATCTGATTCGCATCTTTATCTTAATATATAGCGTGCTGTAGGTAAAATTTAAGAATTATTTTTTTATTTTGCAGCAATGCGATTTGCTGACCCAAGATGTCGTGCCAACACCTCAGCGCAATAAAATCGTCGACCTGACAACGCCTTGGTATTACGGGAATTTAGTTTGCGTCATTCCCGTACCTGATGAAACGGCCAACATCAACTCAGTTATCAAACCGTTTCAATGGCCGGTTTGTATATAATACCTTTCAATTGATTATTAAATTTTCGGCATTCAGCAACACCAGTTTATTCGATCAACAGGTCTGGCTATTAATCGGGGTATCGATCGTTGTCGTCATTGCAATTTTGAATTTACTCCAGCGCTACCTGGAATATCGATCCGCATTCGAAATGAATTTTAAAACTGGTAACAAACCACGAGCCGAAAAATGGCAGACTGAAAATCAATTTCTCTACGTTTTCGGCAATTTGCTGTCACAAGGTTGCTTTCATAACATCGTTAATTACTCTTCGATTACAGCCAGCCACAGCTCACATGTATAATTTAATTCAAAGGTGGTTTTTGCCCATCCAAATGGCTACCCTACCGACTTGTCGCTGGCGTGTGGACCCTGGCAGCTTTTTTCTTCGTCCAGGCCTACACGTCGACTCTCTTCACTTATGTCGTGACGCCAATCAATCAGCCACTAATCAATTCAGTCTACGACATTGCTGGCAGTAGCGACATCAATTTACTTGTCAGAGAAACGGGATCTTTAAATACGTTACTTTCGGCAAGTCAAAAACGTAAATAAATTCAAAGAGCATAATGATCAAAGTTCATTTTCATTTTTACATGAGACAGACCAACAATTTCACGGGACTATTTGCGACATTGCGAAAAAAACTTGATGCAGTCCCGAATTCTCGATGTGTATCTCCGTCTGATTGCATACGTTTGATGACACCAGGTTCAAGAAATGTTTTCGTTGATGTAAGCTACACATTCAAGTCTAATTAAAAAAATTGTTTTCATTTTTAATTGATTAACTATTGACTATAGGCGAAGGCTTTTGTATTAGATGAAATCAGAAAAGATTATATAAAGACGGGCAAATGCAACTTTCAAATAGCGAAAGAAAGTTTCATCAGCGCCACAGCCTCGTTTGCCCTTCCGAAAAACAGTCCATACACGCCAACTATAAACCAAGGGTAAGAAAGTAAAAACTTAAATGTCGCTTCTTCATTCAAGTTATATAACATTTGTTTCAATCAAAATAGAATATTGGAACTGCTGCAGATCGGCCTCATCGACCACTGGGACACTTGGTTCCGCCCCATGCCTCCTCAATGTAATGGAAAACCCCCAAATGGAAACAAGACCAAGAAGCTTTCGCCTCTTTCCCTGAAAAATTTGACCGGTGCATTTCTAGTTTTACTTGTTGGACTGAGCCTTTCCATTTTAGTTTTCCTCATCGAAAAAATCAATTCTGTCTCTAAATGTCGCAGTCGCAGTCGCAAAGTTAATGGGTTGCAACGACACTAAAAAAATTACAAATTCGTGTAGGTGTCGTAAGATAACAGAAGAAAAAGAACCCCCGTTTATCCTTGGAATAGTATAGGTTGTAGGTAGAATTAAAACTCGCACACATCTGATATATGGGGAAACTTTTCGAAATGCTCAGAATCAGCTAAAAGGCGATCGCATAAAGGCGGAATGGATATTTTCTTGATGAAATGGTAAACGATAGTTAATAATTGATAAGCACTTGCGTAAAATGTTAGTTGAACAAGTACCACGATTAACTCGTATATCTTTTCGCTTTTAAATATTTAATCATGCACCTATCATTAGTTGGACTATGAAGCATAAGCTTAAAATAAACTATCAAAACAATTACAGGATTACCCGTTAAAGTTTGATTTCTCTGTCTATATTTACGTCAACATTATCAATATAAGTTGGCTTTAAGAAAGAAGTCAACTTCGTGGTTGACTTGAATAAAATGATAATACCCAAATTTGCAATTTGGTTGCTGATTGGGGATTAATTTTTACAGTCAGCTGTTTTGAAGACAGAAAACAAAACACTGCCGTCATGCGGTCATGGCGGCAATGGTGGTGACCAGTGAAGGACGAAAGACTGTGGTCACAGACTACGATGTAATGTCTAAAACTCAAAACCAAGTCACATTGCACACGAAAGTATTAGAGGTATTTCACTTTAGTTAGAAATCACGTACGGGTCAACAGAATTTTCTTCTAAAAAGAAAAGAGCATGCTCATGTTATCTGATCTTTTGCTGACTGTGCAAATATTTTTAAGATTTGAGGTGTTGACTGTGTGGAATAGCCTGTACAGCCTCCATATTTATTTTTATCTTGGCATGAGTGTGATGGTTATTATCTCGGAAACACTATAGTTTTTGTTTCTAAATAAATCTTTTGTTAAAGATAGGTCCTGCACTCCTGCCATGGTTGTAAAGAAAGCATTGGCATGAAAATCCTCGTTTACAATGTCTGTTAGGTAAATCTCTGTTATTTTGTTTTCTTTTGGATTACGAGCTCTGTCTCTAGACAACTTACTTTCACCCTCAATGAACCGGATACTGATGATGCATCCTCTAATGTCACACCCTACTTGTAACGGTAACAGGTGTCGTTATAGTTATTTGCTAACATAAGATTAAACGAACAATGTGAGATATAAGGAACAAATATTCCTGTTTTCCACGTTCAGTTTCTCCATAGAAATTACATTGACAAAAGTCGAAGTTGTCACATAGATATATTTTAGATTCCTTTATTATTATTTCTTTTTCATTGTCGCTTCTTATTATTCTTCATGCTTCAAGCAGATTATTGAAATCTAGTTTGTGTTTCACCAGATAGCCCTTGTTGACTTTCGATTAGAAATAATCAGACGCAATAGCATAGGCCTACAGGAATTCGGTCATTGCCAGTCAATCTAAAATTTTCAAACTCATTAATCATTTTCATTGCAGGTTGACGTGACAGAAAATGAGAAAACTTAACGAATGCGACAATGTCGTTGAGCATCGGTTTTCCGAGCAAGTGAATTTCAGAATTCAAAATAACAGATATTCAGAAGGTCGACGCAGTATCGAAGAAACAAGACGAAGCCAATAATTCATTTCGAAGGAGAAGCACGACAAATTGATTTTCCTATGCATCGATGAACCTTGACTTAGTAAGTCGTAACCCAAAAGATCCGGACAATTGTTAAGGGTTGCGATTATTTGGAACGTATAAGACGATTGATTATTTAAGCACATTTGGGGATAGTATAAACCTTAATGAATAGTTAGAGCATGTATGTGGAGAGATTCTGAAGGTAATTTCCCAGTCGCAATTTAAATGTAGCCCATAACCTTGCATTTAAACACTAGTGGCCATATCAAAGGGTGGTGATGTATATCAAATCAAGAGAGGAGTTGGTGATGGAAATGGTTCCGGAACTAAATGAAGACTAGAATTTTCCTTTTTTTTTTTTCTACCGTTGATTTGCCATTTTTATAAAAAAAATTCCATAAATTATGATGAGCATCTTCTATCCGTCCATTCATAAGTTGGGTTGGGTCTTAACTTCCAAAGAACAAATTCACGATAATGTCTCTGTCATCTATCTCCAATATTATCGTGATAATCGTTGGATATTAATTAATTATTATTATATTATTTATCTAGTTTTTGTGTTAATGTTTCAGTGTTTTTGACTTTATCGCTTCTAGCCTCTGGACTCTGGACTCTGGCGGACTGCAACTTTGAACAGCTTTTGAAGGAAAATATCGTTTAATTTAATGGCCAGGCAGGCCAGCAAACTAAATAAAGGTAAAGACAATTTTTATAATCAATTTTTCATAGAATAACGTAAAACAGAACGAAAATTCAAAAAATAGTCTTAACTTTTGCCGTTTTTCAAACTTGTGTTGGGCGGTTAATGGCAATTTGATTTATTTCATACGAATTTGAAAGTTCAAAAGTTAAGAAATGCATACCGTAAGTTAGTCGTAAGAATACTCATTGTATTTCGACTGTCCTCGATCACAACCAGTCGATCCTATTTTTACAAACTCATTAATCATTGACGTTGCTGATTGACGTGGCAGAAACACAACTGGACTTAGTAATGCGGCAGGTCTGAACAAAGTCGCATCAGTTTGATGAGCCAGCGAATTTTCACTCTAGAATTCAACGCAGCGGAGCGGAATTGTCGATATCCAAGTTTAAAAAAGGCCGATGCGTTTCCACAGCAACCCTTTGATTATGACATGTATTGTTGTGTTTTTGAACCGAAGAAAAATCAAGGAAAGCTTCTTTCTTTAGCATTGAGATGTGATCAGTCGTTAACAAAAGTTGAGCCAGTGAAGATTGGAGGGATTGGAGTTGTAACAAAATTTACTTTAGTTGGCACTCAATTAAATTTGATCCATCTGCTGACCCTCAATGGCTCATTTAGCTCCAACTTTTTTAATGCTGATCACTGTAGCACTCGTCACTTTGCACCGTGGCGCCTGTTTAGCGACGCCAAATTCGATGGCCAACACTTTGGTATCATCTGGGTAACGAAACGCATAAACTTAAGCGTTCTTGGCACACAAAAAGTTATCCTTTATATGGACAGTCTGGAAGCTTCTACATTTCTTTAAAAATGTCCTTTTAACTCTCCTTTTTTATTTGCAGTTTCTCATCGACGCCCAATCCGCTCAACGGCCAACACCTCCGCGTCATCTGGGTTAAAGAAAAACAATTATCAGTTTTTACAACAAAATTCAATAATTAAAACATAAAATATTTGATTGATGCAGACACTTTGGAGTGGAAATCCCAAAGGACTAATTGGACCACTCAAAGGAGCAGTGCTCTTGGAATGCATGTCGAAACGTTTTAATTTCTCGTAGCAAAAAAAACAAAAAATTAATTGACTTATCTTTTTTTTTTTTTTACTTGATATTTATTTTATCCTTCCGGCCAGGTACGAGATGGTTCGGGTGACAGACGCCACACTAGGGCCATTAGCAAACGGAAAAGGACTTTTCAATTATCTACTGGATCAAGTTAAGTCGTTTTTTTTAAATTTCGGTTTAATACAAGTTGAGAATTATCTGATTCATCACAGCGATGCGAGTTGCTGGTTCACAATATATATCCGACACTCCGAACGAATGCCATCGTCGATTTGACACTACCGTGGGCTTACGACGATTACGCTTTCGCCATCCCCATCCCCGTTGAAACGGCCAACATTAACGCCGTCGTCAAACCGTTTCAGTGGCAGGTTGTCGCATTCAAATTGGTTTCTATCAAAATTTGGTATTATTCATCAACTATATTCGTTTATTATAGATTTGGATGGGACTTGGAATATCGATCGTTTGCGTTATTGCAATTTTGAATTTAATCCAGCGCTACCTGGAATATCGATCCTCACTCGAAACTTCAAATGTTAGACCCAACGATATATCGTTCTCAGTTTCAGGGGATATTCTAACCCTCTACGACGGATATTCCAGCTTCGAATACCCTTGCTTAGAATAGGTCTAGAATAGGTTCAACCCTATTCGAAAGCTTCGAATACCCATAGTAGAACCCTTATGCGATTCGATTTTCCTTCGAATACCCCAGTATTCGAAGAATCGAATACCTTACCCCATATTCGAATAGAATACCTGGGTGGGCGAATGTTTCATTTGCACATACGGCGTCGGTGTATCGAGTTGCCTCCCAGCACACTTTTTTTAATTTTCAGATTGAAAATTTATCCGTCCCAACAAAGTCCCAACTCCAAAAGTATCAAAACGTATAAATAACTTTATGAATAATACAGAAGATTGATACAGTCAGAACAGCCGTATGGAAGAAGCTCTGATTAGAATGCGGGAGACCCGAGTTCAATACCCGGACGCTCCACACATTTTTTCTAAACTTACAACTCCCAGCAAAACTCTTAGAATAGGCATGGAATAGGGGGTATTCGGGGGATATTCGAACCCCTATTCTAGAACAGGTATGCTACTAATAGAATACCCCCCCTATACTATTAGTAGCAAAAACCAAAACGCTACTAGTTCGAATACCCTCGAATACCCCCAAAAAACTGAGAGTGTAATAATAACCCACCGACTGAAAAAATAATCACCAAACGAAGAACCGCAAAACAATTTCTCTACGTATTCGGGAACTTACTTTCACAAGGTATTTGTAATATCACCATTATTCTTTTAATAGAGGAATTACAGGACTTAATTAAATAGGTGGACCTTGTCCATCGAAAAGATTGGCCTATCGACTGGTTGCTGGTGTTTGGATCCTGGCCGCTTTCTTTTTCGTCCAGGCCTACACATCAATCCTTTTCACTTACGTCGTGACGCCAATCAATCCTCCTCTGATCAACTCGATCTACGACCTAATTGACAGCAACGATATTAATCTTTTCGTTAGGGAATCCAGTCTCATAAATACTCTAATATATGTATGTCATAACCAAAATTGAAATCATACGGATTTTTATTACAATCATTTCTTATTGCAACACGACACAGACAGCTAATGAGACGGGACTTTATAAGACATTACAAAAAAGATTAGACTCCATCCCGAATTCTCGATGCACATTGCCGTCGGAATGCATTCAATCTGTCAAACCGGGACTAAGAAACGTCTTCTCCGAGGTAAAGTTTTTAATTTGTAAAAAGCAATGTTCGCATTTTCTATTAATTGTTTAACTGTTAGTCAACTAATTACCTGAACGACGAAATTCGAAAACATTATATGAAGACAGGGAAATGCACTTGGCAAATGGCAAAAGAAAAATTCTTCGGCATCACGGTAGCGATGGGCCTACCCAAAAACAGTCCCTACACGCAAACCATAACCCAAGTGTAAGCAATTAAACCTAAAGTAATTTAATTGTTCTTAAATATCTGTATCGACGTAAATAGGATACTGGAACTACAAGAAAATGGGCTGATCAACTACTGGGATACCTGGTTCCGACCCATGCCACCGCAGTGTAACGGTAAACCCCAAATCAGAAGCAAGAAAACGAAACTTTCGCCTCTTTCTCTCAAAAATTTGACTGGCGCATTTTTAGTTTTATTGATTGGACTTAGCCTTTCAATTTTGGCTTTCCTCGTCGAAAAAATAATTTCCGTATATTAGCGTCTACGCTAGAAGGAGGTTCAAATTTGAAGGAAGGGTTTCAACTCCTTTAGCTGCTAAATACAACAAATGGACGAACAATTTCGAGTAGGAGATAGAATTTAAAGATAATTTTAAAAGAAATATTTAAAATAGAAAATGAATAGCCTAAGAATACTGTGAAACATGTAGTTGGCCTTTCCCGCCATTGGCTTTTCTAATTAAGCAAAGTCACGGATATTATTGAAAGGATAGCGGAATAAAAATTTCCTTGAAAAAATGTAATCGAAATTAGCGCATAAGATTCACCTCTGTCAAATGTTGGAAGACGTCGCTTGTTAACACAGGAAATAACGAAATGGCTCTTCAGATTAACCAGATACCAGTTTTGGATCGGCTATTTAGAAAAAATAAAGAGGATTATTAGTTCCTACAATGTGAAAGATAATAAACGCAGATAAAAACCATTGACAGAAAAATCAAAGTCCCAGAAAACTTTGCCGCAGTAAACATTCATTTCAATCCTCTATCATATCGATAATAAACTCATTTCGGCCGATTAGAAATTCAGAAAAATACTGAAATTTGTCATGAATTCCGATCCTCCGATCCTCATTAATTAATCCTAATAGTGCCATCTCACTTGACAACTCCTAAGGCTATACTTATAACAGCAGGGTTCTCCTCTACACGACCTAACCAAAGGTGAAACATCGAATTTACGAAACGGGCGGAGGGACAAAGGGCCACAGAAGGAGGCAATCAGAAACTAAAGTCAGATTGTAATCTATAATCCCGATCAACAGAAAATATAACAAGGGATTGATCGTTGTTCCAAGAGGAAAGAACGAAAGACAATACCAGCTTCACAGATGTGTGATAAAAGAAAATCCTACTATCCCAACAACCTCCACTCGACTTAAAGG
This sequence comes from Daphnia pulicaria, assembly GCF_021234035.1. Lineage (NCBI taxonomy): Eukaryota > Metazoa > Arthropoda > Branchiopoda > Diplostraca > Daphniidae > Daphnia > Daphnia pulicaria. Next base: position 12,539,028 of record NC_060914.1, read on the forward strand.
AAATCAAAAACATTTCAACTTGCAAATGGAAATGCATAAATCAAATCTGAAGTCAGAGCGCTGGAAGTGAGTTTAAGAATAAAACGCACGCGAGGATAAGAGAGATGTTAAATAAATGCAGATTACCCTGATGCTGCATCGAATTTTTTCCACGCCATATTGCAATCTTTTCAGTTGACATCCAGCAGCACGACAGCCGAAACAGGCAACTGGACTGCATCCTGCTGGAATAAAGAAAAAAAATGGAACGAGTTTGAATATTACAGCAGACAATCATCAGAAGGAATAATATGCTGATTCCATTTTGATTGAATCGAGGGGAAAAAAATTGGATGTTTCCTTTGGTGAATTGAATCCGAAATATCTAAGGCTTTCGCCTTAATCTCACATGCCGCAGAGGATCGAACAACATTGAATACGAAAGCAGAACACGATTTACATTAAACTTGGATTTACATGGCAACGTAAAAGGACCGACCGAAAAGAAAATTCAAAATATCTGCCTACAACTCCATATTCCACTCTTGGACAAAACAAGATGTATACGAGTAACAACGCATCCATCACATGAGACAGTAAATGAATTTTAAAATTATTTACAATAGTCCGACCAACTCCACAACAAAGATTTTGTTTCAAGCCAGTGCATTACTGCGCACGTTGAATATTGTGGTCGGATATTTAAGAAACGGTTGCTGGCAACAAAGACAGCACTAGATAGTACTAATCTGGCAGCTGGTACGTTCAACTGAATCGCAATGACGCTCTTACCTTTCTTAGTATTATTCACTTGGTTCTTCATTTCTATTCCCGGTTTCTCATCGACGCCCAATCCGCTCAATGGCCAACACCTCCGCGTCATCTGGGTTAAAGAAAAAACAATTATCAGTTTTGACAAACAAATTCAATAAATAAAACATAAAATATTTGGTTGATGCAGACACTTTGGAGTGGAAACCCCAAAGGACTAATTGGACCGCTCAAAGGAGCAGTGCTATTGGAATGCATGTCGAAACGTTTAAATTTCACGTAACAAAAAAACAAAAAATTAATTGACTTATTGTCTCTTTATAACTTTTATTTTATCCTTCCGGCCAGGTACGAGATGGTTCGGGTGACAGACGCCACACTAGGGCCATTAGAAAACGGAAAAGGACTTTTCAATTATCTACTGGATCAAGTTAAGTCGCTTTTTTTTTTAATTTCGGTTTAATACAAGTTGAGAATTATCTGATTCATCACAGCGATGCGAGTTCCTGGTTCAACATATACATCCGACATTCCAGTCGAATGCCATCGTCGATTTGACACTACCGGGGGTTTACTCTAATTGCGTTTTCGCCATCCCCATCCCCGTTGAAACGGCCAACATTAACGCCGTCGTCAAACCGTTTCAGTGGCCGGTTGGCACATTTTAATGGGATAATTATCCTGTTGTAAAAAAAGAAAATAAAAATCGTTAACATCATTATTCAATCGACAGGTTTGGCTGGGACTGTGGGTATCAATCGTCTGCGTCATCGCAATTTTGAATTTACTCCAGCGCTACCTGGAATATCGATCCGGATTCGAAATGGATTTTAAAACTGGTAACAAACCACGAGCCGAAAAATGGCAGACTGGAAATCAATATCTCTACGTTTTCGGCAATTTGCTGTCACAAGGTTGCTTTCATAACATCGTTAATTACTCTTCGATTACAGCCAGTCACAGCTCACATGTATAATTTAATTCAAAGGTTGTTTCTGCCCATCCAAATGGCTACCCTACCGACTTGTCGCTGGCGTGTGGATCCTGGCCGCTTTCATCTTCGTCCAGGCCTACACGTCGACTCTTATCACCTACATAGTGACACCAGTCAATCAACCACTAATCAATTCCGTCTACGATGTTGCTGGCAGTAGCGACATCAATTTACTTGTCAGAGAAACGGGACTTTTAAATGAGTTACTTTCGGCAAGTCAAAAACGTAAATAAATTCAAAGAGCATAATGATCAAAGTTCATTTTCATTTTTACACGAGACAGACCAACAATTTCACGGGACTATTTGCGACATTGCGAAAAAAAATTGATGCAGTCCCGAATTCTCGATGTGTTATTCCGTCTGAATGCATACGTTTGATGACACCAGGTTCAAGAAACGTTTTCTTTGATGTAAGCTATGCATTCAAGTCTAATTATACAAAAATAGTTTTCATTTTTAATTGATTAACTATTGACTATAGGTAAAGTCTTTTGTATTGGATGAAATCCGAAAAGATTATATAAAGACGGGCAAATGCAACTTTCAAATAGCCAAAGAAAGTTTCCTCAGCACCACGGCCTCGTTTGCCCTTCCGAAAAACAGTCCATACACTGAGAGCATAAGCCAAGGGTAAGAAAGTAAAAACTAAAATGTCGCTTCATTCATTCAAGTTATATTGTAACATTTGTTTCAATCAAATTAGACTATTGGAACTGATGCAGATTGGCCTCATCGACCACTGGGACACTTGGTTCCGCCCCATGCCTCCTCAATGTGATGGTAAACCCAAAAGTGGAAACAAGACAAAGACTTCGCCACTTTCTCTGAAAAATTTGACCGGTGCATTTCTAGTTTTACTTGTTGGACTGAGCCTTTCCATTTTAGTTTTCCTCATCGAAAAAATCAATTCTGTCTCTAAATGTCGCAGTCGCAGTCGCAAAGTTAATGGGTTGCAACGAGACTAAAAAAATTACAAATTCGTGTAGGTGTCGTAAGATTACAGTTAAGAAAAAGAACCCCCGTTTATCCTTGGAATAGTATAGGTTGTAGGTAGAATTAAAACTCGCACACATCTGCTGCATTCCACCGTAACGTTCTGCCAATGTAAAAGTCGTTCCTTTGAAACATCGAAGGTGTACGATCGCGTAAAGGCGGAATGGATATTTTCTTGATGAAATGCTAAACGATAGTAAATAATTGATAAGCACTTGCGTAAAATGTTAGTTGGACAAGTACCACGATGAACTCGTATATCTTTTCGCTTTTAAATATTTAATCATGCACCTATCATTAGTTGGACGATGAAGCACAAGCTTAAAATACACTATCAAAACAATTACATGATAGACCGATTTAATTCAGGTCAAATAATGAGAAATTAACGAAAACGAAATCTCAAAATTCAGCGAGGCACAACTTCTTACCGTCTTCCTGCGTGGACATACGCACCGGGATAACTCGACAAAAATGAAATTGATAGAAAGGTTTAAAAAAATTTATACAGATTTAACGAAACTACATCGACATTGGTGGTAGCAATCGAATGTACCAGAGGCAATAGAAGCGAATTGTAAAATCAGCAATCGCATCGGCCAAAGATAAAGAGGTTATATTAATAGATTCTGGACATTTCAGCAATCGATATCAGTAGACCAGACGCTTCTGCAGTAAATTGAAGTTTAACAACCATAGTGTAAGTCCCCACTCGACTAAAATGCTCAAATTATTTAGTACATGCTCAATCGTATGTCAATCAAAGACAGATAAAAAGACGCTCAACAAGATTATATGAACTAAAAACCGAACCAGGCATGAGGAATTCATTCTAATTAATTGTATTGTTAGTCCAGTGAAAATTTTCACAAGGTTTTTTATCAAAAAACCATTCCTCAATGACTGGGTAACTTTTCCTTTCCGCCACGGGATCGTTGAGCATTTCGCACAGTTTACACCAACCGGAACCCCGTTTCAAATTAAACTCTCCTCTCCAGTCAAAATATTTAGAATAAAGATCGAGATTCTGACTTAATTTGACTAAATATTCCGCCAGCAATTTGGGCGTCTGGAAATCACGGGCGTTGATGTACGAATGCGGCGGAGCGAATAAGGAATAATTCGCACCTCCAAACACAACCGGAACAGTTCCCATTTCGACGGCCCTGTAAAACTTTTCCGTGACGTAATCCGGACAAAACGAATTTTCGAAGCTTAGGTAAAACAAATAATCCCGCTCCAGCGCTTCGTCACACTCCGTTTTAACGTAATAAAGCGGCTGATTGTTGGCATCTTTCTTTCTCGGACAAGATTTGTGATTCTCGGTACAATTTCCAAAGACGTCAACTGAGATATGACGACGAAGTTCCCGGACATATCCCTCACGATTAACCGTAGTTTGGCAGTTGCTGACAAACCAAGCGACCAATTTCGTCTTGGCCGTAATGTTGACGCCGTAATAATTAGTCAAATCATCACTTGTCGGTTGGATAGATTCTAAACGTTCAAACTGGAAGCCGTAAAACATTTTGCCGAAAAAATCAGAATCGAGTCGATAAGTGGCCGTCAAATTGAAGAAGTCGTGGGGGATCATCTTCCAAGGGAAAAATCTTCGACTGCGAATGACAGACTCGAAATTTAAATAGACGTAATATTGATCCGGTCTGCGACAAGTCGGTATTCGGTCCAACTTATCTTGCCAAAAATGAAAGATAATGGCGTCACTTTCGTTCAACAGGCGCCGATCGGTGGTTAATCGACAGTTGTGAGAGGGACATTCTTCATTCAAATCCATTTTTAATTTACTCCACACATTAGCGCCATAAAATGTTGTCCAGAAGAGGATCGTTTTCGGTATATCATCGGAATTATTCGTTTCATTCGATGGGATGCAAACATCAACTGAGATTTCACCGACCTTAAACATTTTTAAAAAGACTTGAATGTTTGAAACTATTTTTAAAATGAATAAAATTAGGATCCTCACTTGTTTCAGTGGCTTTCTTCTACGTACAGTTAACGGTTCTGACGTATAATAGAGAAAACAAGTGCCTATCAGTCCAATTCCAAAGAGCAATGTGGCTTTTTTTCCAAGTTTCTTTGGGCTGTTAACCAGTAGCCTACCAACTGACAAACAGTTAAGTGAGAAACAAATGTATCGCCAAGAAAATGATTACCTTCATACATTTTGTAGCCTTGTCTACAGGCGCCTAACGGGAATGAAATTTCGTGGCCACTTTTAGGGCGTGATGGCAACTGAAAGCAAAACTAAAATCCTAGTCATATTCATTTTTTATCAGTTCATCACGTGAGCTGCAAGTCAATCTCGCAACTTAGTTTCAAGATAACGAAAGTAGGCAACGATCTGTTATGACGTGTAAGCTGTAAGTTATCTATAAACGACTGGGGACATGACAGGACGCCAACATTCAGTACAGAATTGTAACAGGGTCACTTTTTCGGAATAGGAAAACGAGGGACTAGACGTCACATAGCAAATAAGATAACAGATTTGAACTGGACTTTAAAAAAGCTTCGAAAAAAGTTCAACTTGATTCCGACTTGAAAATTTGACCGGTGCATTTTTAGTTTTATTGGTTGGACTGGGCCTTTCCATTACGGCATTTCTCGTCGAAAAAATAATTTCTAGACGCGAGCGTCAGCGCAGTCGCAAAGATAATGAGTCGCAAAACTAGACCCAAATAATTTAACTGAGGTGTCGTGCGAAATTATAAAGGAAAAAGAGCAGGAAGAACAACAACAAGAATTAAGTTACGTCATCTTTGAAAAAGTTGCAACTTAGATTCAGCATGAAGTGAACTTGATTAAGATCAAATCGGATCAAATGATGTTGTCATAATAATCTTTATCACCATTGTAGCCTTACAAAATTGTATGTTAGCTTTGACATTCGCCATTTCACTACACATTCGTATCATAGCTGGCCCGAGTAATGGCAAGAGGTGCACAAGCAGGTGTACAAGTGGTTTCAAATGATTCAACATTTCTAATAATAGTTGGAAATAGTCTCACCTTAAAACTTGATGCATTTCTCACACGAAGCAATCTTACAGTTAGGATTACTGTCCAAAACAACTAAAATTAAATTAGAATAAATGTCGATTCGAAAACGAGTTTCAAGTTCTATTTTTAGCCAAAGAACAAAGCTTTTGGGCGTGTTACGTGGGTATTGCAATTTCCTGCTTCAGGGTATAGAAGAGTGAACAGGGAAGTGCAACATGGATAACCTGTTTTACGAGTGGCAAATCGACATGGTAAATCCCATCAATATAAAGGTTGCATTTCTTTCGATATTTTTAGTTGACATAAAACATTTGGACCATTGAGATCCCCCGATCGAAATTTTCAGTTTGTTATTCAAGGAAATAAGAAAAAAAAAATGACAAAACTATCGGTAAGTTTGACATTTAAGTAGACACATTTAGCGATTAACTATTGACATGATTGTCAATTATTCTTTCTTCAATTAAACCATGTGTAGTTGGTTGTGTTTGTTTGGATTTGGCACTGTGCTGTCTATGGCCAGTTACCCCTAAATAATGTTGATTACAATCCCTACACTTCTACGTTCTTGAGTCAACCGACTAAACAAATAAGAGCAGCTAGAGCAACTGGTCGATTGGGAAGTCCACAGAACATTAGGGATGCTTTAAGTCTGAGTGCCATTTCCTTACAACTAAATAAACAAATTGAAGCTACGACTGCCAGCTTAGCAAGTCAACTAAAAGGTCTGAAATAAAGCCATATTATTTTCCCAAAACAAATTGGAAATTTAATAAAACTTTCAACATTGCAGATACAAATGACAAATTAGAAAAAACTAACGCAGATTTATCCAGTACGCAAAAACAGGTTTCTGATTTGATGGAGGCACTGACAAGTATACATTTTATTTTGTCCGCAATTTAAATGAATTATATGTTGCCGGAAATAAATTTCAAAAATTGTTCATAGAAGCAAATGATGCAACGAAAGCTGCACAAGCAGATCTAGACAAAACTAACAGCGCTCTTTCACAATGGAGTGCAGCACTGAAAGGTGTTTAATAATTTTATCGAAATTGAAAATAATATTGTGTAAATTAATTTCTGAAAATTATTTACAGCAAAAGCCTCAAAAGAAGAACTATATGGCGCCGTTTCACATTTTACTGCAGCATTGGACGGTGTTTAAATCAAAATTTAAAATTGTTGTAAATTAATTATCGAACATTTCTTTACAGAAAAAACATTTAAAGAAGAAATGGATCACGCTGTTGGACAATTGACTACAGCATTGGATGGTATTTTTAATCTATTTTAATTTAAATAAATGTTAAATTATTTTGGAAAATTATTTATAGAAAAAGTCTCAAAAGGAAAATTCCATGGCACTGTTGCACAATTGACTGCAGCATTGGACGGTATTTAAATTTTATGTAAATTTCAGTTTTGTAAATCAATTTTCGAAAACTATTTATAGCAAAAGCTTCAAAAGGGGAACTGGTTGGCACCGTTGCACAATTGACAAAAGCATTGGACGGTATTTCAATTGATCGAAATTTAGATAAATATTACGTCAATTGATTATGGTAAACTATTTATAGCCAAAGCTTCAAATGAAGAACTGGTTAGCGCCGAGGAACAGTTGAATGCAGCATTGGACAGTATTTAAATCTGTTATTTTTTCAAGTTAACGTTAGGTAAACTAATTATCGGAAACGATTAACAGCAAAAGCCTCAAAAGAAGATCTGGAGGAAGCCGTCGAACAATTGACTACAGCATTGGATGGTAATGGCATTAAAATTTATTTACCTTTCAATTAATAATTTTCAAAATCTATTTGTTTCTAATGTTATAGCGAAAGCCTTAAAAGAAGAACTGGATAGCGCCGTCGCAAAATTTACTACTAACGGGACTGCAGCATTGAACAGTATTTATTAAATGGATTTAAATTAATGTTATGTAATTTAATTTTAGAAAACTATTCACAGCAAAAGCCTCAAAATCAGACCTGGAAGCAACGAATTTAGAAGTTTCAAAGTTGAAAGGTAATGCTTTACAATTTTATTTTTTAACTCAATAAGAATTTAAAAAAAAAGAAAATCAACTTTGATCAGTTTAAATATTTTATAAAAATGAAGTTAACACATCGATAAACCATTCAGATTTTTTTTTTAAATTAATATTCCCCAGTGCTTACGAGTCCTAATTCTAATGGGTCAATCCCCACCTCATGTGAAGACCTCAAAACTTTCGGATTCGTCAAAAGCGGAATCTACTCCGTTATGATCAGCAAACAAGTCCAAAACGTCTACTGCGATTTTTCTAAATCAAACGATGCAGGTATAGACTTTGCAATTCGATTAAGAGCTTAGTTATACCACAATGTTCTGCAATCACTCTTTTGTTTTATATTGTGAAACGCAGGTTTGCAAAAATGGATTGGTATCGTCGATGTAAAATCGGCACCTGTTTATTTCCAAGCTCAACGGACAACTAGCTATTCGACTGTCGGCAGCGTCGTTCCGTTTGATTTAATCAGACTCAATGATGGAAAGGCATTGGACCCTTCCGGAGTATTCGTCGCTCCTGCACCAGGAAAATATTTTTTCGGTTTTTCAGGTCTTAGTGATAACGGTGCCCTCGCAAGAGTTGTGTTGGAGGTGAAAACTGCAAGTTCATTGGATTGGTCCAGAGTTGGAGAAGGGTACGGTGACACAACGTTTAAGACTTTCGCTTTCCACGCTACATTGGAACTCCTCAAAGGCGACCAAGTTAGACTAGTCTTGACAGAAGGAGCCATTCACGATAGCGATCTACATTTCTACACTAACTTTTTCGGTGTTTTTATCGCGCAAAACGAATTAACGGTTTAATTCTTTTTTCTGTTCTGAAAATTCCTAATCTTGAGTAGTAATTTCTGTCTTTACTGGACATCAATGTTTTTCATAGCTGACACAACATAGTAGCTCACATTAATTGGTTAATGAAAACTTTTTCGGAAATATACGTGAGAGAAGAATTAAAATGAGCAGGACCATATAAGTATGTGGCAATCGGTTGCGTCCTTATTCGTTTCAAATTAGGCGATCCTTATTCACACCAAACACATCTCTAAAGTGTTGGCCTGTAAACGAGGAGGTGTGTGGCGGTAATATAGATCCCACTTGATCACAAAAACTTCTAGTTGCTGCACTCTGCTAGAAGTGATTAAAGTAAAAATATTTTGGAATTTGTTTGTTAATCCACAGACAATTAAAGATGTGATTAACAAAACCGAGCCACCCCTGACGACTGACGTGAGTAAACAAAAACGGTAAGAGGAAACGGCCAACAGCCTAGCCCAGGAATAATAATTCTACTCCATACTATGTCGCGATTGATAAACAACGCCACTTAATAGTCAAAAAGGAAGAATAATGATCAATTGTGTCCTACCTTTAAGCCTGGTAAATCTACGGCCAGGCATCCAGCAAGTGATCCATCCGCTGAATAGTGAAATCCACCACACACACATGGGTGTACACGAGGATAGAGGGAATTAAAATAAAGGGGAAGAATTGATCCGTAACTCGGCCGACATCGATCCAACGGGATGTTGTTTATCTGATTAAAAAATACAAATTGTGTTACGACAAATATTGACAGAAACAACAAGTAAAAGTTGAAAATGAGACACTAACCCTAACTTGAAATCAATATGAGAATTTAAGGTTTCAATCTAAAACACTGCATTTGTGTGAGTCTGAATCATTAAAAAATCTAGCAGGGCCGCAGGAATAAAAGTAACACAAATCAATATACCTTATACAGCGATTTCATGAGATTGTTGCTGGAGGCAGATCAATTCCAGCACAAGCAACACTTGCATATTTTGTGGTAGTGACGACTAGCTCAGGCCTCAAATCTGCACGAGAAGGTTACGAAAGGAGAAGATTAGTGCAAACAAACTGCCATGCATTGACAGGGGCTTACATGATAAATGCTAGTCAGAAACTAACACAATAGGTTTAACTCTTCTATTCAAGCCCCCATAATCATGGGCATTCAAATTCTTAGTTTTATTTACCTGCTAAACAGCATGGAGTGGAGGACATGACATGAGGGCCGCGACACCAAACTTCTACTTTCTACATTTTCGTAATTTTATTTGCTGTGCTATTTTTCGCGTAGATCTACGACTCTACGTACAAAAACTTTTCCAATAAAGCGATTGTTCCGTTTTCTTTGTAATCTTAAACATTCGTCTCTTCTTCTAAACTTTCAAGTAAAACGAGAGCAGCAGACGACACTCATTTTTAAGATATCGATAGAAATTGTTAAAAATCGATTTTCCTAAACCTCCTCTAAATTCAAACCGCTCAAAAACGATCAAAGCGGTTTTCTCAGCCACGCTAGACATCCGCTGAGCGGATCGCAGGGATCGGGATTGTTTTAAGTATCTTAAAGTTCGTCTCAACAAGACTAATCCCCGTTTTAAACCGAAAGAACCGCCATCACAATAAGACCCTCCATTGGACCTTCTTGGAAGCCAAGAGGGAATAATAAGATCCTTATATAAGGATCTTATTAGCATTATTAACATCAAACTCTAAAATTTTCCTGTTTCGGTTTTTGGGGAGAAAATCAATCGATTGATATTGATTACAATTTTAATGTAAATCACTTCCTCCCACCCCATAAAGTCAGCTTCTCTTTTAATCAGAAACATTAATTCAGAAAGTCACATTTTAAATTCCTGTTTCCCGCAAAATTACACATAAATGGTCACGGTTAATCATAACGTGGTGGCCAAGGCTGAAAATAAGTAAAAAAATTTTAAACATCGGGTAAGTTTGGCATTTATGTGAGAAAGTAGCTATGGTTCCCAGGAGAGTCGAACATAGGTACTAACGTATTGACTCAAATCAACAGACGATGACCTATCCAACTCCGCTACTTCCTGTACTAAAATTTTAAAGACAAATTTTATTGATTTTAGGAGATGGCAGCTGTAGAAACTGTGGCGTGTTGATATTTTAAGGTTAGGTTATGCGAGGATTTTACTTCCTAGGTATTTCAAATGAATTTATTCTGTGTGTTATGCAGGTTCACCTCCCACGAGTAAAGAAAAACTTTTACAGGTTTTAGTAGAGCTGCAGTCAGCCAATTTGAAATGGATGTATAGACAGTTGAACATATAATTTTTAGGTGTTTGCGCTGAGATTTATTTACCTATTTGTGGATAACTTAAACATTTTTATAGCCAATTCTCTTTTTTATTTGTAGGTGAAATGCATTCCTTTTGATTGAACGAATAGCAAGCGACTTATTTCTTCTTTACCTTTCATGAAATCCCCGCTCCTCTTTCCTCGTGTACATTCATGTGAGGGTGAATGTATTCACGAGGACGTCCTTCCCCTCCTATTTTCTTCTTGTCCCCACCCTCACCCTCTGCGGATGGAACACGAACACCTGGAGATGTCTAGCGATAATTCCAAGGCTTCAAGGTAGGGCCCAACTTACGTTCCTACAATTTTTCATGGTCTCATAATTATTAACAAGAGCAGGAGAAGGTAACGTCAAGATATTAGGTCGGTTGAGGGTTTTTTTTTTTTTCGGGACGGAAATAGGCGGGAATCGACACTTGAATAGCACTCAAATGAAATAGTACTTTTTATTCGTAAACTGTACTTCTTAAGTGTCGAGTGCTGCTACATTGAAGCGGTAGAAAGATGAAGACAGTAACATAAGTATTACCACTTAATGGCCGGATGCGACTTGCCATAGACAACCTTTTTTCAGTTTTTGGCGTGTAGGATTTTTAATTAGTTGACACTCACCTATACTGTACCTTCAACACTCTTTTTACCTTCAATTTAATAATTTTGTTCTGTAACAAAAGTTCTTGGCGTCAAGTCAAGAAACTAAGAAAACCATTTAAAGTTATGTGTTGAAATATTTGTAAAAGTGCATCATACGTTACTTTTTGCAGACCTATGCGTGGAAGACCTTCTCATAGGTTTGTTTCGTTGTATTTTGGTTGAGTTGGAAATCAAAAAGAGTTCGGATAATATTTGTTAACCTTTTGCAAACGGTATTTCTATCGAAGAAAATGTTACTATTGTCGTAATGTCATAAATTGTATATACATTCCAGACTCACTCGAGTAGAATGCGCCTGACGGATGTGTTGTAGCCGTGTACCTTCCTTGAATGAATCTGCTGCGTGTTGGTGGAATTATTTGCGCCGTAGAATTCGATTGTCGGATATTGATTGAGCCAAATGACTCGAGTGACATTCGACAACTGGGCCAGGACCGGGGCCAGTTCCTTCAGTTTTCGCTCGTAGCGCCGATGGTCGCGGTGTTGTACGCGCAATATGTGCCACAGGGCCATACCTGTGATTCCAAACAGAGAGATTCCAAACAAGGCCCCGATTTGACGTATTGCATAGTATACTTAGCAAAATAAAGGAGGGTCTTCCACTTGGAGTAGAATTTACCTATTGCAGTGCCAGCTGTTGAGAAAGGGCTGTCATTTAAACGAGAGTCGCAGTCCAAAGATTTTACTTGTCACTTCCATGTCATCTTGCAACAGTAGAGGAGCGTCACTTGGGTGCATTATCTGGTCGTAATCTGGCATCACCTAATTAAATTTCATTAATCAGTTCACTGTCTCCCCCCATCTGATTGGATTCACCTTTTACCCTGACAAAGTTGAGAAACTGTTGGCGAATTATTGAATCGCCCATGAATAGCAAATACAATGGCCCATCAAACGGTTACCGATTACGAAGGGTGTCGAGACAGGCGACTAGGCGCTCAGTCGTGTAATTCAGCAGTTGGCACGATCCCGATTTAGTCATTAAACGGCTGCTGTCGTAGTACGATCCTTTGGCATATTTAACGTAATAGTATCGCTTCTTATCGAGAAGGTTTCCCATGCAAAACGGCAATTCATTTTCCGTTGGCGACACCGTCCTGATTTAATCAATCACAACTTTTTTAAATGAGGAAGAATGTGCATTATTTAAAAAGTCTTAAGTAAGATTTAGCCAGAGAAAAGAGAGATTGGTCAGCCCAATGCTAAATTTTGGAAAAAAACGGACAGCGTGTCAAGCAGTGCCACTAGCGGTTGGTGATATAAGTTCACAGGGCTAACCGTGGGAAATTTGAAACTTCTAAATATTTGCAACATTGCCGAAAACAAACACATGGTTTTATTTTGATTTATCTGACGACGTTGCTTATTATTTACCTTGAAAATTCGAAAAATGTCGAACTGTGCAGCAATTAATTGTGAATCCAAAATAAAAAATAGTGGAATAATTCATCACAGGTTTCCATCAAATCCAGAATTATTAAAATATTGGCTGAAACTTTGCCCTTTAGGTTATGTCGTTAAGGATAGTTCTAGGCTCTGCGCCAAACATTTTGATGGCAATTCTATCTTTTTAACTCCAAAAAATAGAGGCAAAAGGTTGCTGCCAACAGCTAAACCAATTATTGATATTCAGCAGGATGGTAAGTGTTATAATTATAAGTTGGAGTTACGGGGAAGGTTTAATAATAAAGATAAATAAATGAAATGTAGGTCAACACAACTACGATGAGTTTCCTCCCAATCCTCCAAATAGTCCATCAAACTTCTTAACCGATGACATTGATATACCTACACCAAATACTGCAGTTCAAGAATCCTCTCAAGAAGAATCTCCAAACCATTCTCACAACTCATTAGACTTACAAGTTATTGATGTGAGCCACGAAGGTAATAACAAAAAACATGGGAAATGTTAAACAGTTATAGAAAGATATTTTATTTTCAGCTTCAGATGATCAAGTACATGATAAAGATAGTTTCTCGTCAACAGATGATGACATGAGATTTGTAGATGTGTCAATGTACAGTTCAGATTCTGAAAATCTCCCTGCCACAACTAGAACAAAGAGAAAACTAGAAAACGAAGGTAGCAAAGGTAAAAAACATTCCAAGACCGACATTAAGTTAAGAGTAAGAACTCGTCGGATTACTGAAAAAGAAAAACTTAAATATGATATCCTAATGCTCAAAAAACAATTGCATCGCAGCAAAATTTCCAAAAAGAAGTTGAAAGAAAAGTTAAGAGCCGTCGAGTCATTAAAAATTGCTGCTCAAAATATTGTTCAGGGGTTCTTTCTTACTGTAGAACTGCCACACAAGAGCTTCGTAATAGTGCTTCCAATAGAAATACTAGGCACAAAATTACTCAGTGGGACGGTTTGTAAGTCAAAGTTGAAACTAAATGAAAAACAAACAGTAATAAACAAAAAATAAATACCAAAAATCTTAATCTTATCACTTTAAAACCAATTTAACTTACACTTTTCGACAGAAAATCGTCTCACACAATGCTTGACGTACAGTTGACACTGCTAACAAAACAAACGCAATACAGACGCATGAAAATCGATTGAGGGCCAAGAAGAGAATATTTCTTGGCCTTTTTAAAAGAAGCCTTTGTTGTAGCCTAAGGGACGATGTATGCGCAAAAACATTCCATCACCAACCGGCAGGTGACGCTGAATACACCCAAACACTAGGACACTTTTTTCCCTATGTGTGACCAATCTCTCTTTTCTCTGGATTTAGCTGAGCTGTTAGGTCTCTTTTTTATGTGCTTTTGAATATTCCTCTTTCTTCTTTGAACGTGATGGAAATGAGTGTGTGGAACAAATGGAGAGTACTACAGCAACTAACAAGAGCGTCGGCGCCGATTGTGCACTTTTCTCTGGTGAACTTTGTTCCATATGGTAACCAGCAAAACAAACCGTTGACTGTTATTTAAGCTTTCACGTATACGAGTAAATGTATCTCACATCAAACGGCAGTCGGCGTCTGACGGGTTAAGCCTAATAGCGGACATGGAAGCACACGCGAAAGTCTTCACCTGACGTCGCAGTGAAAACAAATTCGAGTTTCTTCCATCCTTGGGATATTTTGATTTTCTTTTCTTTTGTCGTTTGTTTTGTTTTGAAATGTCTTTCTCTATTTTAACTTGGAACCTCGTGAGCTGCAGGCGATCAATTTGTAAACGTAATCATTCAAGTTCAAGGTGAGCTGATTCTGCTTTTGGGCTTGTTTATGGAACCATTTCAACTGGATTACTTATTCGCACGGCAGACAATAGAGACGACAAATTAGAGAATTCACCCCAGTGAAGCCAGTCAGAAATTTTTTCTTTCAAAACCCAAGCGGAATAATAAAAGAGTAGGGCTGAGGGAGCTTATTCTTTGTCAAACTATTCCCATTCTAACAAACCGCCTGGCATCCATATAATTCCCGTCAGTTTGTGCGCATCACCGCCAGCATCACTGCTATCATATTGTCTAACGAAACGCTCTAATTGCATTACCATCCATTTCCATATCATCTTATAGTTGATTATACGAAGACAACATTTCCCCCCCCCCATTCCATTGCTGGCAATAATCAGGTTAGACAACCTTAATTATTATTTGTATGTTTCATAATTGTCGCTTCTTATTCTTCCTGCTAAATGCAGATGACTGAAATCGATGCAACAACTTTGTCATATTATTTCAATACAGTCAAAAGTTTCCTTATTCGTTCAGATAGCATTCAATATCGTCGCTTGTGGTTCACCATATCGCTCTTGTTAACTTTCGATTGGAAATATTAATAACACGGTATAATAGCATACAGGATTTTGGTCGTATAGGAATTTCTATCCATCACATATTCCGTATTTCGTACAGGTATACGAGATGAGCATTGAATTTTGACTGTATTCCGTCGCCACCGGTCGATCCAATGTTTTCGAATTCATATTCGCGAATTTAACATTGAAATTCGAGTGTATTTGGCCATACATTAATACCGGTAGATTCAATGTTTCCAAACTCATCAGTCATTCTGGTTGCCGGTTGACGGTACGGAAAATGAAACTTGACAAATCGACCAATATCGCTGACGATCGGTTTTCTGCAAGTGCAATATTCAGCAATATGCAGGAGCAAATATTCAAAATCACAGTAGTAAGACATGCGGACAGTTGGCCATCTGAAGGCAAAGTATGAGACAAGTCGAAGCGAATCATTCATTTAGAATAAGGAGAAGTATGCTGACAAATTTGATTTCTTCTGCATCGATGAACCTTGAATTTCAGTCGTAATACCGTCGAAAGATCCGGATAATTTCTAAGAGTTTGAGATTATTTGAGAGTCTCATTCATGTGTTGATGATTTACTTGCTATCTTGCTATGTTTGACGTCGTTGGGAGGGTTAAATAATTCAAATACATTATAGTCTTGTACTATTAGCAAAATAGGACCAAAAGAATTTGAATCTTTTGGACATTATACCGGTATTACAAATAACGAAAAATTTCCTTAGCTGATGCCATGTGAATTCAAAATCGAAATTTCCGATCGCGGTTCCGATAAATCTCAATTCAAAGGACTGCTGGAGACCGTATCTATGCAAGTACATTATGTCAATCCGAGAAAACACCCGTTAATTTTTAATTGTGCTATGATGTTCGATCCTGAATGGGAAATTTACATCAATCGTTGGCACATTTCAAACATGACTATCATACAATGTTAATAAAGACGTATACCTGTTAGACCTCTCGTTTCCACAACAAAGCAGTTTGTTCTACGTCAGCGATTATTTTTAGTTTGGCCAACAGTCAAATCAAACTCGATTTAAGGAGTTGTACTTCCAGCGTTTTCCATGCAATTGCATCCAGAAGCGCGTCGTAGAAAGATAGTCATCTGCAGGCTCACGGGCTCACCATGTCTTATTTCACTTATTTACTTTTCTTAATATTGTTCATTTGGTCCACATTTTCTATTGGCGGGTCTTCATCGACGCCCAATCCGCTCAACGGCCAACACCTCCGCGTCATCTGGGTTAAAGAAAAACAATTATCAGTTTTTACAACAAAATTCAATAATTAAAACATAAAATATTTGATTGATGCAGACACTTTGGAGTGGAAATCCCAAAGGACTAATTGGACCACTCAAAGGAGCAGTGCTATTGGAATGCATGTCGAAACGTTTTAATTTCTCGTAACAAAAAAAACAAAAAATTAATTGACTTATCTTTTTTTTTTTTACTTGATATTTATTTTATCCTTCCGGCCAGGTACGAGATGGTTCGGGTGACAGACGCCACACTAGGGCCATTAGCAAACGGAAAAGGACTTTTCAATTATCTACTGGATCAAGTTAAGTCGTTTTTTTAAATTTCGGTTTAATACAAGTTGAGAATTATCTGATTCATCACAGCGATGCGAGTTGCTGGTTCACAATATATATCCGACACTCCGAACGAATGCCATCGTCGATTTGACACTACCGTGGGCTTACGACGATTACGCTTTCGCCATCCCCATCCCCGTTGAAACGGCCAACATTAACGCCGTCGTCAAACCGTTTCAGTGGCAGGTTGTCGCATTCAAATTGGTTTCTATCAAAATTTGGTATTATTCATCAACTATATTCGTTTATTATAGATTTGGATGGGACTTGGAATATCGATCGTTTGCGTTATTGCAATTTTGAATTTAATCCAGCGCTACCTGGAATATCGATCCTCACTCGAAACTTCAAATGTTAGACCCAACGATAATAATAACCCACCGACTGAAAAAATAATCACCAAAGGAAGAACGGCAAAACAATTTCTCTACGTATTCGGGAACTTACTTTCACAAGGTATTTGTAATATCTCAATTATTCTTTTAATAGAGGAATTACAGGACTTAAATAGGTGGACCTTGTCCATCGAAAAGATTGGCCTATCGACTGGTTGCTGGTGTTTGGATCCTGGCCGCTTTCTTCTTCGTCCAGGCCTACACATCAATCCTCTTCACTTACGTCGTGACACCAATCAATCCTCCTCTGATCAACTCGATCTACGACCTAATTAACAGCAACGATATTAATCTCTACGTCAGGGAATCCAGTCTCATAAATACTCTAATATATGTATGTTATAACCAAAATTGAAATCATACGGATTTATTACAATCATTTCTTATTGCAACACGACACAGACAGCTAATGAGACGGGACTTTATAAGACATTACAAAAAAGATTAGACTCCATTCCGAATTCTCGATGCACATTGCCGTCGGAATGCATTCAATCTGTCAAACCGGGACTAAGAAACGTCTTCTCCGAGGTAAAGTTTTTAATTTGTAAAAAGCAATGTTCGCATTTTCTATTAATTGTTTAACTGTTAGTCAACTAATTACCTGAACGACGAAATTCGAAAACAGTATAAGAAGACAGGGAAATGCACTTGGCAAATGGCAAAAGAAAAATTCTTCGGCATCACGGTAGCGATGGGCCTACCCAAAAACAGTCCCTTCACGCAAACTATAACTCAAGTGTAAGCAAATACAATAACCTAAAGTAATTTAATTGTTCTTAAATTTCTGTATCGACGTAAATAGGATACTGGAACTACAAGAAAATGGGCTGATCAACTACTGGGATACCTGGTTCCGACCCATGCCACCGCAGTGTAACGGAAAACCCCAAATCAGAAGCAAGAAAACGAAACTTTCGCCTCTTTCTCTCAAAAACTTGACTGGCGCATTTTTAGTTTTATTGATTGGACTTGGCCTTTCAATTTTGGCTTTCCTCGTCGAAAAAATAATTTCCGTACACGAGCGTCTACGCTAGAAGGAGGTTCAAATTTGAAGGAAGGGTTTCAACTCATTTAGCTGCTAAATACAACAAATGGACGAAAAATTTTGAGTAGGAGAGAGAATTTAAAGAGAATTTTAAAAGAAATATTTAAAAAAGAAGATGAATAGCTAAGAATACTGTGAAACGTGTAGTTGGCCTTTCCCGCCATTGGCTTTTCTAATTAAGCAAAGTCACGGATATTATTGAAAGGATAGCGGAATAAAAATTTCCTTGAAAAAATGTAATCGAAATTAGTTTAAGATTCACCTCTGTCAAATGTTGGAAGACGTCGCTTGTTAACACAGGAAACGAAATGGCTCTTCAGATTAACCAGATACCAGTTTTGGATCGGCTATTTAGAAAAAATAAAGAGGATTATTAGTTCCTACAATGTGAAAGACAATAAACGCAGATAAAAACCATTGACAGAAAAATCAAAGTCCCAGAAAACTTTGCCGCAGTAAACATTCATTTCAATCCTCTATCATATCGATAATAAACTCATTTCGGCCGATTAGAAATTCAGAAAAATACTGAAATTTGTCATGAATTCCGATCCTCCGATCCTCATTAATTAATCCTAATAGTGCCATCTCACTTGACAACTCCTAAGGCTATACTTATAACAGCAGGGTTCTCCTCTACACGACCTAACCAAAGGTGAAACATCGAATTTACGAAACGGGCGGAGGGACAAAGGGCCACAGAAGGAGGCAATCAGAAACTAAAGTCAGATTGTAATCTAATCCCGATCAACAAAAAATATAACAAGGGATTGATCGTTGTTCAAAAAGGAAAGAACGAAAAACAATATCAGCTTCACAGATGTGTGAGAAAGGAAAATCCTACTATCCCAACAACCTCAACTCGACTTATAGGAAATCAAAAACATTTCAACTTGCAAATGGAAATGCATAAATCAAATCTGAAGCCAGAGCGCTGGAAGCGAGTTTAAGAATAAAACGCACGCGAGGAGAAGAGAGATGTTAAATAAATGAAGATTACCCTGGTGCAGCATCGAATTTTTTCCGGGTTATTGCAATCTTTTCAGTTGACATCCAGCAGCTCGACTGCCGAAACAGGAAACTAGACTGCATCCAGCTGGAATAAAGAAAAAAATGGAACGAGTTTGAATATTACAGCAGACAATCATCAGAAGGAATAATATGCTGATTCCATTTTGATTGAATCGAGGGGAAAAAAATTGGATGTTTCCTTTGGTGAATTGAATCCGAAGTTTCTAAGGCGTTCGCATTAATCTCACATGCCGCAGAGGATCGAACTCCATTGAATACGAATAATGCACACGATTTACATTAAACTTGGATTTACATGGCAACGTAAAAGGACCGACCGAAAAGAAAATTCAAAATATCTGCCTACAACTCCATATTCCACTCTTGGACAAAACAAGATGTATACGAGTAACAACGCATCCATCACATGAGACAGTAAATGAATTTTAAAATTATTTACAATAGTCCGACCAACTCCACAACAAAGATTTTGTTTCAAGCCAGTGCATTACTGCGCACGTTGAATATTGTGGTCGGATATTTAAGAAACGGTTGCTGGCAACAAAGACAGCACTAGATAGTACTAATCTGGCAGCTGGTACGTTCAACTGAATCGCAATGACGCTCTTACCTTTCTTAGTATTATTCACTTGGTTCTTCATTTCTATTCCCGGTTTCTCATCGACGCCCAATCCGCTCAATGGCCAACACCTCCGCGTCATCTGGGTTAAAGAAAAAACAATTATCAGTTTTGACAAACAAATTCAATAAATAAAACATAAAATATTTGGTTGATGCAGACACTTTGGAGTGGAAACCCCAAAGGACTAATTGGACCGCTCAAAGGAGCAGTGCTATTGGAATGCATGTCGAAACGTTTAAATTTCACGTAACAAAAAAACAAAAAATTAATTGACTTATTGTCTCTTTATAACTTTTATTTTATCCTTCCGGCCAGGTACGAGATGGTTCGGGTGACAGACGCCACACTAGGGCCATTAGAAAACGGAAAAGGACTTTTCAATTATCTACTGGATCAAGTTAAGTCGCTTTTTTTTTTAATTTCGGTTTAATACAAGTTGAGAATTATCTGATTCATCACAGCGATGCGAGTTCCTGGTTCAACATATACATCCGACATTCCAGTCGAATGCCATCGTCGATTTGACACTACCGTGGGTTTACTCTAATTGCGTTTTCGCCATCCCCATCCCCGTTGAAACGGCCAACATTAACGCCGTCGTCAAACCGTTTCAGTGGCCGGTTGGCACATTTTAATGGGATAATTATCCTGTTGTAAAAAAAGAAAATAAAAATCGTTAACATCATTATTCAATCGACAGGTTTGGCTGGGACTGTGGGTATCAATCGTCTGCGTCATCGCAATTTTGAATTTACTCCAGCGCTACCTGGAATATCGATCCGGATTCGAAATGGATTTTAAAACTGGTAACAAACCACGAGCCGAAAAATGGCAGACTGGAAATCAATATCTCTACGTTTTCGGCAATTTGCTGTCACAAGGTTGCTTTCATAACATCGTTAATTACTCTTCGATTACAGCCAGTCACAGCTCACATGTATAATTTAATTCAAAGGTTGTTTCTGCCCATCCAAATGGCTACCCTACCGACTTGTCGCTGGCGTGTGGATCCTGGCCGCTTTCATCTTCGTCCAGGCTTACACGTCGACTCTGATCACCTACATAGTGACACCAGTCAATCAGCCACTAATCAATTCCGTCTACGATGTTGCTGGTAGTAGCGACGTGAATTTACTTGTCAGAGAAACGGGACTTTTAAATGAGTTACTTTCGGCAAGTCAAAATCGTAAATAAATTCAAGAGAGCATAATGATCAAAGTTCATTTTCATTTTTACACGAGACAGACCAACAATTTCACGGGACTATTTGCGACATTGCGAAAAAAAATTGATGCAGTCCCGAATTCTCGATGTGTTATTCCGTCTGAATGCATACGTTTGATGACACCAGGTTCAAGAAACGTTTTCTTTGATGTAAGCTATGCATTCAAGTCTAATTATACAAAAATAGTTTTCATTTTTAATTGATTAACTATTGACTATAGGTAAAGTCTTTTGTATTGGATGAAATCCGAAAAGATTATATAAAGACGGGCAAATGCAACTTTCAAATAGCCAAAGAAAGTTTCCTCAGCACCACGGCCTCGTTTGCTCTTCCGAAAAACAGTCCCTACACTCAGAGCATAAGCCAAGGGTAAGAAAGTAAAAACTAAAATGTCGCTTCATTCATTCAAGTTATATTGTAACATTTGTTTCAATCAAATTAGACTATTGGAACTGATGCAGATTGGCCTCATCGACCACTGGGACAGTTGGTTCCGCCCCATGCCTCCTCAATGTGATGGTAAACCCAAAAGTGGAAACAAGACAAAGACTTCGCCACTTTCTCTGAAAAATTTGACCGGTGCATTTCTAGTTTTACTTGTTGGACTGAGCCTTTCGATTTTAGTTTTCCTCATCGAAAAAATCGATTCTGTCTCTAAATGTCGTCGCAGTCGCATTGGGAATTAAGGTTGCAACGAGACTAAAAAAATTACAAATTCGTGTAGGTGTCGTAAGATTACAGAAGAAAAAGAACCCCCGTTTATCCTTGGAATAGTATAGGTTGTAGGTAGAATTCAAACTCGCACACATCTGATACATGGGGACGAAACATTTTGAAATGCTCAGAATCAGCTTAAAGGCGATGGCGTAAAGGCGGAATGGATATTTTCTTGATGAAATGGTAAACGATAGTAAATTATTTAAATGCACTTGCGTAAAATGTTAGTTGGACAAGTACCGCGATGAACTTGTATATCTTTTCGCTTTTAAATATTTAATCATGCACCTATCATTAGTTGGACGATGAAGCACAAGCTTAAAAAGTTAAAATACACTATCAAAACAATTACAGGATAGACCGATTTAATTATGGTCAAATAATGAGAAATTAACGAAAACAAAATCTCAAAATTCAGCGAGGCACAACTCCTTACCGTCTTCCTGCGTGGACATATAAGGACGCACCGGGATAACTGACAAAATGAAATTGATAGAAAGGTTAAAAAAAATTTACAGATTCAACGAAACTACATCGACATTGGTGGTAGCAATCGAATACCAGAGGCAATAGAAGCGAATTGTACAATCAGCAATCGCATCGGCCAAAGATAAAAGGGGTTATATTAATAGATTCGGGACGTTTAATCAATAGATATCTGTAGACCAGACGCATCTGCAGTAACTAAAAGCTTTACGACCATAGTGGAAGTTCCCACTCCACCAAAACTGCACAATTTGTTTGGTAGATGGTCAATCGTATGTCAATCAAAGACAGATAAAAAGACGCTCAACAGGATTATTTCAACTAAAAACCGAATTAGGCATAAGCAATTCATTTTAATTAATTGTATTGTTAGTCCAGTGAAAATTTTCACAAGGTTTTTTATCAAAAAACCATTCCTCAATGACTGGGTAACTTTTCCTTTCCGCCACGGGATCGTTGAGCATTTCGCAAAGTTTACACCAACCGGAACCCCGTTTCAAATTAAACTCTCCTCTCCAGTCAAAATATTTAGAATAAAGATCGAGATTCTGACTTAATTTGACTAAATATTCCGCCAGCAATTTGGGCGTCTGGAAATCACGAGCGTTGATGTACGAATGCGGCGGAGCAAACAGGGAATAATTCGCACCTCCAAACACAACCGGAACAGTTCCCATTTCGACGGCCCTGAAAAACTTTTCCGTGACGTAATCTGGACAAAACGAATTTTCGAAGCTCAGGTAAAACAAATAATCCCGCTCCAGCGCTTCGTCGCACTCCGTTTTAACGTAATAAAGCGGCTGATTGTTGGCATCTTTCTTTCTCGGACACGATTTGTGATTCTCGGTACAATTTCCAAAGACGTCAACTGAGATATGACGACGAAGTTCCCGGACATATCCCTCACGATTAACCGTAGTTTGGCAGTTGCTGACAAACCAAGCGACCAATTTCGTCTTGGCCGTAATGTTGACGCCGTAATAATTAGTCAAATCATCACTTGTCGGTTGGATAGATTCTAAACGTTCAAACTGGAAGCCGTAAAACATTTTGCCGAAAAAATCAGAATCGAGTCGATAAGTGGCCGTCAAATTGAAGAAGTCGTGGGGGATCATCTTCCAAGGGAAAAATCTTCGACTGCGAATGGCAGACTCGAAATTTAAATAGACGTAATATTGATCCGGTCTGCGACAAGTCGGTATTCGGTCCAACTTATCTTGCCAAAAATGAAAGATAATGGCGTCACTTTCGTTCAACAGGCGCCGATCGGTGGTTAATCGACAGTTGTGAGAGGGACATTCTTCATTCAAATCCATTTTTAATTTACTCCACACATTAGCGCCATAAAATGTTGTCCAGAAGAGGATCGTTTTCGGTATATCATCGGAATTATTCGTTTCATTCGATGGGATGCAAACATCAACTGAGATTTCACCGACCTTAAACATTTTTAAAAAGACTTGAATGTTTGGAACTATTTTTAAAATGAATAAAATTAGGATCCTCACTTGTTTCAGTGGCTTTCTTCTACGTACAGTTAACGGTTCTGACGTATAATAGAGAAAACAAGTGCCTATCAGTCCAATTCCAAAGAGCAATGTGGCTTTTTTTCCAAGTTTCTTTGGGCTGTTAACCAGTAGCCTACCAACTGACAAACAGTTAAGTGAGAAACAAATGTATCGCCAAGAAAATGATTACCTTCATACATTTTGTAGCCTTGTCTACAGGCGCCTAACGGGAATGAAATTTCGTGGCCACTTTTAGGGCGTGATGGCAACTGAAAGCAAAACTAAAATCCTAGTCATATTCATTTTTTATCAGTTCATCACGTGAGCTGCAAGTCAATCTCGCAACTTAGTTTCAAGATAACGAAAGTAGGCAACGATCTGTTATGACGTGTAAGCTGTAAGTTATCTATAAACGACTGGGGACATGACAGGACGCCAACATTCAGTACAGAATTGTAACAGGGTCACTTTTTCGGAATAGGAAAACGAGGGACTAGACGTCACATAGCAAATAAGATAACAGATTTGAACTGGACTTTAAAAAAGCTTCGAAAAAAGTTCAACTTGATTCCGGAAAATTTGACCGGTGCATTTTTAGTTTTATTGGTTGGACTGGGCCTTTCGATTTTAGTTTTCCTCATCGAAAAAATAATTTCTAGACGCGAGCGTCAGCGCAGTCGCAAAGATAATGAGTCGCAAAACTAGACCCAAATAATTTAACTGAGGTGTCGTGCGAAATTATAAAGGAAAAAAAAGAGCAGGAAGAAGAACAACAAGAATTAAGTGTCATCTTTGAAAAAGTTGCAATTTAGATTCAGCATGAAGTGAACTTGATTAAGATCAAATCGGATCAAATGATGTTGTCATAATAATCTTTATCACCATTGTATAGCCTTACAAAATTGTATGTTAGCTTTGACATTCGCCATTTCACTAATACACATTCGTATCATGACTGGCCCGAGTAATGGGAAGAGGTGCACAAGCAGGTGCACAAGTGGTTTCAAATGATTCAACATTTCTAATAATAGTTAGAAATAGTCTCACCTTAAAACTTGATGCATTTCTCACACGAAGCAATCTTACAGTTAGGATTACTGTCCAAAACAACTAAAATTAAATTAGAATAAATGTCGATTCGAAAACGAGTTTCAAGTTCTATTTTTAGCCAAAGAACAAAGCATTTGAGCGTGTTACGTGGGTATTGCAATTTCCTGCTTCAGGGTATAGAAGAGTGAACAGGGAAGTGCAACCCATGGATAACCTGTTTTACGAGCAGCAAATCGACATGGTAAATCCCATCAATATAAAGGTTGCATTTCTTTCGATATTTTTAGTTGACACAAAACATTTGGACCATTGAGATCCCCCGATCGAAATTTTCAGTTTGTTATTCAAGGAAATAAGAAAAAAAAAATGACAAAACTATCGGTAAGTTTGACATTTAAGTAGACACATTTAGCGATTAACTATTGACATGATTGTCAATTATTCTTTCTTCAATTAAACCATGTGTAGTTGGTTGTGTTTGTTTGGATTTGGCACTGTGCTGTCTATGGCCAGTTAGCCCTAAATAATGTTGATTACATCCCCTACACTTCTACGTTCTTGAGTCAACCGACTAAACAAATAAGAGCAGCTAGAGCAACTGGTCGATTGGGAAATCCACAGAACATTAGGGATGCTTTAAGTCTGAGTGCCATTTCCTTACAACTAAATAAACAAATTGAATCTACGACTGCCAGCATAACAAGTCAACTAAATAGGTCTGAAATAAAGCCATATTATTTTCCCAAAACAATTTGGAAATTTAACTAAACTTTCAACATTGTATAGATACTATGATAGTATCTATACAATGTTTAAGATCTAAGATACAAATGACAAATTAGAAAAAACTAGCGCAGATTTATCCAGTACGCAAAAACAGGTTTCTGATTTGATGGAGGCACTGACAAGTATACATTTTATTTTGTCCACAATTTAAATGAATTATATGTTGCCGGAAATAAATTTCAAAAATTGTTCATAGAAGCAAATGATGCAACGAAAGCTGCACAAGCAGATCTAGACAAAACTAACAGCGCTCTTTCACAATGGAGTGCAGCACTGAAAGGTGTTTAATAATTTTATCGAAATTAAAAATACTGTTGCATAAATTAATTTCTGAAAATTATTTACAGCAAAAGCCTCAAAAGAACTATATGGCGCCGTTTCACATTTTACTGCAGCATTGGATGGTGTTTAAATCAAAATTTAAAATTGTTTTAAATTAATTTTAGAACATTTCTTTACAGAAAAAGCCTTTAAAGAAGAAATGGATCACGCCGTTGGACAATTGACTACAGCATTGGATGGTATTTTTAATCTATCTGAAATTTAAATAAATGTTAAATTATTTTGGAAAATTATTTATAGAAAAAGTCTCAAAAGGAAAATTCCATGGCACTGTTGCACAATTGACTGCAGCATTGGACGGTATTTAAATTTTATGTAAATTTCAGTTTTATTTATAAATCAATTTTCGAAAACTATTTATAGCAAAAGCTTCAAAAGGGGAACTGGTTGGCACCGTTGCACAATTGACAAAAGCATTGGACGGTATTTCAATTGATCGAAATTTAGATAAATATTACGTCAATTGATTATGGTAAACTATTTATAGCCAAAGCTTCAAATGAAGAACTGGTTGACGCCGTGGAACAATTGGATGTAGCATTGGACAGTATTTAAATTTGCTATTTTTTAAATTTAAGTTAACGTTAGGGAAACTAATTATCGGAAACGATTTAATACAGCAAAAGCCACCAAAGAAGATCTGGAGGAAGCCGTCGAACAATTGACTACAGCATTGGATGGTAATGGCATTAAAATTTATTTACCTTTAAATAAATAATTTTCAAAAACTATTTATTTATAATGTTATAGCAAAAGCCTTAAAAGAAGAACTGGATAGCGCCGTCGCAAAATTTACTACTAACGGGACTGCAGCATTGAACAGTATTTATTAAATGGATTTAAATTAATGTTATGTAATTTAATTTTAGAAAACTATTCACAGCAAAAGCCTCAAAATCAGACCTGGAAGCAACGAATTTAGAAGTTTCAAAGTTGAAAGGTAATGCTTTACAATTTTATTTTTTAACTCAATAAGAATTTAAAAAAAAAGAAAATCAACTTTGATCAGTTTAAATATTTTATAAAAATGAAGTTAACACATCGATAAACCATTCAGATTTTTTTTTTAAATTAATATTCCCCAGTACTTACGAGTCCTAATTCTAATGGGTCAATCCCCACCTCATGTGAAGACCTCCAAACTTTCGGCTTTGTCAAAAGCGGAATCTACTCCGTTATGATCAGCAAACAAGTCCAAAACGTCTACTGCGATTTTTCTAAATCAAACGATGCAGGTATAGACTTTGCAATTCGATTAAGAGTTTAGTTATACCACAATGTTCTGCAATCACTCTTTTGTTTTATATTGTGAAACGCAGGTTTGCAAAAATGGATTGGTATCGTCGATGTAAAATCGGCACCTGTTTATTTCCACGCTCAACGGACAACTAGCTATTCGACTGTCGGCAGCGTCGTTCCATTTGATTCAATCAAACTCAATGTTGGGAATGCCTTTGACCCTTCCGGAGTATTCGTCGCTCCTGCACCAGGAAAATATTTTTTCGGTTTTTCGGGTCTTAGTGATAACGGTGCCCTCGCAAGAGTTGTGTTGGAGGTGAAAAATGCAAGTTCATTGGATTGGTCCAGAGTTGGAGAAGGGTACGGTGACAATAAGTTTAAGACTTTCGCTTTCCACGCTACATTGGAACTCCTCAAAGACGACCAAGTTAGACTGGTCTTGACTCAAGGAGCCATTCACGATAGCGATATACATTTTTACACTAACTTTTTCGGTGTTTTTATCGCGCAAAACGAATTAACGGTTTAATTCTTTTTTCTGTTCTGAAAATTCCTAATCTTGAGTAGTAATTTCTGTCTTTATTACTGGACATCAATGTTTTTCTTAGCTGACACAACATAGTAGCTCACATTAATTGGTTAATGAAAACTTTTTCGGAAATATACGTGAGAGAAGAATTAAAATGAGCAGGACCATATAAGTATGTGGCAATCGGTTGCGTCCTTATTCGATTCAAATTAGGCGATCCTTATTCACACCAAACACATCTCTAAACTGTTGGCCTGTAAACGAGAAGGTGTGTGGCGGTAATATAGATCCCACTTGATCACAAAAACTTCTAGTTGCTGCACTCTGCTAGAAGTGATTAAAGTTAAAATATTTTGCAATTTGTTTGTTAATCCGCAGACAATTAAAGTTGTGAGGAATAACAAAACCGAGCCACCCCTGACGACTGACGTGAGTAAACAAAAACGGTAAGAGGAAACGGCCAACAGCCTAGCCCAGGAATAATAATTCTACTCCATATTATGTCGCGATTGATAAACAACGCCACTTAATAGTCAAAAAGGAAGAATAATGATCAATTGTGTCCTACCTTTAAGCCTGGTAAATTTACGGCCAGGCATCCAGCAAGTGATCCATCCGCTGAATAGTGAAATCCACCACACACACATGGGTGTACACGAGGATAGAGGGAATTAAAATAAAGGGGAAGAATTGATCCGTAACTCGGCCGACATCGATCCAACGGGATGTTGTTTATCTGATTAAAAAATACAAATTGTGTTACGACAAATATTGACAGAAACAACAAGTAAAAGTTGAAAATGAGACACTAACCCTAACTTGAAATCAATATGAGAATTTAAGGTTTCAATCTAAAACACTGCATTTGTGTGAGTCTGAATCATTAAAAAATCTAGCAGGGCCGCAGGAATAAAAGTAACACAAATCAATATACCTTATACAGCGATTTCATGAGATTGTTGCTGGAGGCAGATCAATTCCAGCACAAGCAACACTTGCATATTTTGTGGTAGTGACGACTAGCTCAGGCCTCAAATCTGCACGAGAAGGTTACGAAAGGAGAAGATTAGTGCAAACAAACTGCCATGCATTGACAGGGGCTTACATGATAAATGCTAGTCAGAAACTAACACAATAGGTTTAACTCTTCTATTCAAGCCCCCATAATCATGGGCATTCAAATTCTTAGTTTTATTTACCTGCTAAACAGCATGGAGTGGAGGACATGACATGAGGGCCGCGACACCAAACTTCTACTTTCTACATTTTCGTAATTTTATTTGCTGTGCTATTTTTCGCGTAGATCTACGACTCTACGTACAAAAACTTTTCCAATAAAGCGATTGTTCCGTTTTCTTTGTAATCTTAAACATTCGTCTCTTCTTCTAAACTTTCAAGTAAAACGAGAGCAGCAGACGACACTCATTTTTAAGATATCGATAGAAATTGTTAAAAATCGATTTTCCTAAACCTCCTCTAAATTCAAACCGCTCAAAAACGATCAAAGCGGTTTTCTCAGCCACGCTAGACATCCGCTGAGCGGATCGCAGGGATCGGGATTGTTTTAAGTATCTTAAAGTTCGTCTCAACAAGACTAATCCCCGTTTTAAACCGAAAGAACCGCCATCACAATAAGACCCTCCATTGGACCTTCTTGGAAGCCAAGAGGGAATAATAAGATCCTTATATAAGGATCTTATTAGCATTATTAACATCAAACTCTAAAATTTTCCTGTTTCGGTTTTTGGGGAGAAAATCAATCGATTGATATTGATTACAATTTTAATGTAAATCACTTCCTCCCACCCCATAAAGTCAGCTTCTCTTTTAATCAGAAACATTAATTCAGAAAGTCACATTTTAAATTCCTGTTTCCCGCAAAATTACACATAAATGGTCACGGTTAATCATAACGTGGTGGCCAAGGCTGAAAATAAGTAAAAAAATTTTAAACATCGGGTAAGTTTGGCATTTATGTGAGAAAGTAGCTATGGTTCCCAGGAGAGTCGAACATAGGTACTAACGTATTGACTCAAATCAACAGACGATGACCTATCCAACTCCGCTACTTCCTGTACTAAAATTTTAAAGACAAATTTTATTGATTTTAGGAGATGGCAGCTGTAGAAACTGTGGCGTGTTGATATTTTAAGGTTAGGTTATGCGAGGATTTTACTTCCTAGGTATTTCAAATGAATTTATTCTGTGTGTTATGCAGGTTCACCTCCCACGAGTAAAGAAAAACTTTTACAGGTTTTAGTAGAGCTGCAGTCAGCCAATTTGAAATGGATGTATAGACAGTTGAACATATAATTTTTAGGTGTTTGCGCTGAGATTTATTTACCTATTTGTGGATAACTTAAACATTTTTATAGCCAATTCTCTTTTTTATTTGTAGGTGAAATGCATTCCTTTTGATTGAACGAATAGCAAGCGACTTATTTCTTCTTTACCTTTCATGAAATCCCCGCTCCTCTTTCCTCGTGTACATTCATGTGAGGGTGAATGTATTCACGAGGACGTCCTTCCCCTCCTATTTTCTTCTTGTCCCCACCCTCACCCTCTGCGGATGGAACACGAACACCTGGAGATGTCTAGCGATAATTCCAAGGCTTCAAGGTAGGGCCCAACTTACGTTCCTACAATTTTTCATGGTCTCATAATTATTAACAAGAGCAGGAGAAGGTAACGTCAAGATATTAGGTCGGTTGAGGGTTTTTTTTTTTTTTCGGGACGGAAATAGGCGGGAATCGACACTTGAATAACACTCAAATGAAATAGTACTTTTTATTCGTAAACTGTACTTCTTAAGTGTCGAGTGCTGCTACATTGAAGCGGTAGAAAGATGAAGACAGTAACATAAGTATTACCACTTAATGGCCGGATGCGACTTGCCAGAGACAACCTTTTTTCAGTTTTTGGCGTGTAGGATTTTTAATTAGTTGACACTCACCTATACTGTACCTTCAACACTCTTTTTACCTTCAATTTAATAATTTTGTTCTGTAACAAAAGTTCTTGGCGTCAAGTCAAGAAACTAAGAAAACCATTTAAAGTTATGTGTTGAAATATTTGTAAAAGTGCATCATACGTTACTTTTTGCAGACCTATGCGTGGAAGACCTTCTCATAGGTTTGTTTCGTTGTATTTTGGTTGAGTTGGAAATCAAAAAGAGTTCGGATAATATTTGTTAACCTTTTGCAAACGGTATTTCTATCGAAGAAAATGTTACTATTGTCGTAATGTCATAAATTGTATATACATTCCAGACTCACTCGAGTAGAATGCGCCTGACGGATGTGTTGTAGCCGTGTACCTTCCTTGAATGAATCTGCTGCGTGTTGGTGGAATTATTTGCGCCGTAGAATTCGATTGTCGGATATTGATTGAGCCAAATGACTCGAGTGACATTCGACAACTGGGCCAGGACCGGGGCCAGTTCCTTCAGTTTTCGCTCGTAGCGCCGATGGTCGCGGTGTTGTACGCGCAATATGTGCCACAGGGCCATACCTGTGATTCCAAACAGAGAGATTCCAAACAAGGCCCCGATTTGACGTATTGCATAGTATACTTAGCAAAATAAAGGAGGGTCTTCCACTTGGAGTAGAATTTACCTATTGCAGTGCCAGCTGTTGAGAAAGGGCTGTCATTTAAACGAGAGTCGCAGTCCAAAGATTTTACTTGTCACTTCCATGTCATCTTGCAACAGTAGAGGAGCGTCACTTGGGTGCATTATCTGGTCGTAATCTGGCATCACCTAATTAAATTTCATTAATCAGTTCACTGTCTCCCCCCATCTGATTGGATTCACCTTTTACCCTGACAAAGTTGAGAAACTGTTGGCGAATTATTGAATCGCCCATGAATAGCAAATACAATGGCCCATCAAACGGTTACCGATTACGAAGGGTGTCGAGACAGGCGACTAGGCGCTCAGTCGTGTAATTCAGCAGTTGGCACGATCCCGATTTAGTCATTAAACGGCTGCTGTCGTAGTACGATCCTTTGGCATATTTAACGTAATAGTATCGCTTCTTATCGAGAAGGTTTCCCATGCAAAACGGCAATTCATTTTCCGTTGGCGACACCGTCCTGATTTAATCAATCACAACTTTTTTAAATGAGGAAGAATGTGCATTATTTAAAAAGTCTTAAGTAAGATTTAGCCAGAGAAAAGAGAGATTGGTCAGCCCAATGCTAAATTTTGGAAAAAAACGGACAGCGTGTCAAGCAGTGCCACTAGCGGTTGGTGATATAAGTTCACAGGGCTAACCGTGGGAAATTTGAAACTTCTAAATATTTGCAACATTGCCGAAAACAAACACATGGTTTTATTTTGATTTATCTGACGACGTTGCTTATTATTTACCTTGAAAATTCGAAAAATGTCGAACTGTGCAGCAATTAATTGTGAATCCAAAATAAAAAATAGTGGAATAATTCATCACAGGTTTCCATCAAATCCAGAATTATTAAAATATTGGCTGAAACTTTGCCCTTTAGGTTATGTCGTTAAGGATAGTTCTAGGCTCTGCGCCAAACATTTTGATGGCAATTCTATCTTTTTAACTCCAAAAAATAGAGGCAAAAGGTTGCTGCCAACAGCTAAACCAATTATTGATATTCAGCAGGATGGTAAGTGTTATAATTATAAGTTGGAGTTACGGGGAAGGTTTAATAATAAAGATAAATAAATGAAATGTAGGTCAACACAACTACGATGAGTTTCCTCCCAATCCTCCAAATAGTCCATCAAACTTCTTAACCGATGACATTGATATACCTACACCAAATACTGCAGTTCAAGAATCCTCTCAAGAAGAATCTCCAAACCATTCTCACAACTCATTAGACTTACAAGTTATTGATGTGAGCCACGAAGGTAATAACAAAAAACATGGGAAATGTTAAACAGTTATAGAAAGATATTTTATTTTCAGCTTCAGATGATCAAGTACATGATAAAGATAGTTTCTCGTCAACAGATGATGACATGAGATTTGTAGATGTGTCAATGTACAGTTCAGATTCTGAAAATCTCCCTGCCACAACTAGAACAAAGAGAAAACTAGAAAACGAAGGTAGCAAAGGTAAAAAACATTCCAAGACCGACATTAAGTTAAGAGTAAGAACTCGTCGGATTACTGAAAAAGAAAAACTTAAATATGATATCCTAATGCTCAAAAAACAATTGCATCGCAGCAAAATTTCCAAAAAGAAGTTGAAAGAAAAGTTAAGAGCCGTCGAGTCATTAAAAATTGCTGCTCAAAATATTGTTCAGGGGTTCTTTCTTACTGTAGAACTGCCACACAAGAGCTTCGTAATAGTGCTTCCAATAGAAATACTAGGCACAAAATTACTCAGTGGGACGGTTTGTAAGTCAAAGTTGAAACTAAATGAAAAACAAACAGTAATAAACAAAAAATAAATACCAAAAATCTTAATCTTATCACTTTAAAACCAATTTAACTTACACTTTTCGACAGAAAATCGTCTCACACAATGCTTGACGTACAGTTGACACTGCTAACAAAACAAACGCAATACAGACGCATGAAAATCGATTGAGGGCCAAGAAGAGAATATTTCTTGGCCTTTTTAAAAGAAGCCTTTGTTGTAGCCTAAGGGACGATGTATGCGCAAAAACATTCCATCACCAACCGGCAGGTGACGCTGAATACACCCAAACACTAGGACACTTTTTTCCCTATGTGTGACCAATCTCTCTTTTCTCTGGATTTAGCTGAGCTGTTAGGTCTCTTTTTGATGTGCTTTTGAATATTCCTCTTTCTTCTTTGAACGTGATGGAAATGAGTGTGTGGAACAAATGGAGAGTACTACAGCAACTAACAAGAGCGTCGGCGCCGATTGTGCACTTTTCTCTGGTGAACTTTGTTCCATATGGTAACCAGCAAAACAAACCGTTGACTGTTATTTAAGCTTTCACGTATACGAGTAAATGTATCTCACATCAAACGGCAGTCGGCGTCTGACGGGTTAAGCCTAATAGCGGACATGGAAGCACACGCGAAAGTCTTCACCTGACGTCGCAGTGAAAACAAATTCGAGTTTCTTCCATCCTTGGGATATTTTGATTTTCTTTTCTTTTGTCGTTTGTTTTGTTTTGAAATGTCTTTCTCTATTTTAACTTGGAACCTCGTGAGCTGCAGGCGATCAATTTGTAAACGTAATCATTCAAGTTCAAGGTGAGCTGATTCTGCTTTTGGGCTTGTTTATGGAACCATTTCAACTGGATTACTTATTCGCACGGCAGACAATAGAGACGACAAATTAGAGAATTCACCCCAGTGAAGCCAGTCAGAAATTTTTTCTTTCAAAACCCAAGCGGAATAATAAAAGAGTAGGGCTGAGGGAGCTTATTCTTTGTCAAACTATTCCCATTCTAACAAACCGCCTGGCATCCATATAATTCCCGTCAGTTTGTGCGCATCACCGCCAGCATTACTGCTATCATATTGTCTAACGAAACGCTCTAATTGCATTACCATCCATTTCCATATCATCTTATAGTTGATTATACGAAGACAACATTTCCCCCCCCCCCATTCCATTGCTGGCAATAATCAGGTTAGACAACCTTAATTATTATTTGTATGTTTCATAATTGTCGCTTCTTATTCTTCCTGCTAAATGCAGATGACTGAAATCGATTCAAAAACTTTGTCATATTATTTCAATACAGTCAAAAGTTTCCTTATTCGTTCAGATAGCATTCAATATCGTCGCTTGTGGTTCACCATATCGCTCTTGTTAACTTTCGATTGGAAATATTAATAACACGGTATAATAGCATACAGGATTTTGGTCGTATAGGAATTTCTATCCATCACATATTCCGTATTTCGTACAGGTATACGAGATGAGCATTGAATTTTGACTGTATTCCGTCGCCACCGGTCGATCCAATGTTTTCGAATTCATATTCGCGAATTTAACATTGAAATTCGAGTGTATTTGGCCATACATTAATACCGGTAGATTCAATGTTTCCAAACTCATCAGTCATTCTGGTTGCCGGTTGACGGTACGGAAAATGAAACTTGACAAATCGACCAATATCGCTGACGATCGGTTTTCTGCAAGTGCAATATTCAGCAATATGCAGGAGCAAATATTCAAAATCACAGTAGTAAGACATGCGGACAGTTGGCCATCTGAAGGCAAAGTATGAGACAAGTCGAAGCGAATCATTCATTTAGAATAAGGAGAAGTATGCTGACAAATTTGATTTCTTCTGCATCGATGAACCTTGAATTTCAGTCGTAATACCGTCGAAAGATCCGGATAATTTCTAAGAGTTTGAGATTATTTGAGAGTCTCATTCATGTGTTGATGATTTACTTGCTATCTTGCTATGTTTGACGTCGTTGGGAGGGTTAAATAATTCAAATACATTATAGTCTTGTACTATTAGCAAAATAGGACCAAAAGAATTTGAATCTTTTGGACATTATACCGGTATTACAAATAACGAAAAATTTCCTTAGCTGATGCCATGTGAATTCAAAATCGAAATTTCCGATCGCGGTTCCGATAAATCTCAATTCAAAGGACTGCTGGAGACCGTATCTATGCAAGTACATTATGTCAATCCGAGAAAACACCCGTTAATTTTTAATTGTGCTATGATGTTCGATCCTGAATGGGAAATTTACATCAATCGTTGGCACATTTCAAACATGACTATCATACAATGTTAATAAAGACGTATACCTGTTAGACCTCTCGTTTCCACAACAAAGCAGTTTGTTCTACGTCAGCGATTATTTTTAGTTTGGCCAACAGTCAAATCAAACTCGATTTAAGGAGTTGTACTTCCAGCGTTTTCCATGCAATTGCATCCAGAAGCGCGTCGTAGAAAGATAGTCATCTGCAGGCTCACGGGCTCACCATGTCTTATTTCACTTATTTACTTTTCTTAATATTGTTCATTTGGTCCACATTTTCTATTGGCGGGTCTTCATCGACGCCCAATCCGCTCAACGGCCAACACCTCCGCGTCATCTGGGTTAAAGAAAAACAATTATCAGTTTTTACAACAAAATTCAATAATTAAAACATAAAATATTTGATTGATGCAGACACTTTGGAGTGGAAATCCCAAAGGACTAATTGGACCACTCAAAGGAGCAGTGCTATTGGAATGCATGTCGAAACGTTTTAATTTCTCGTAACAAAAAAAACAAAAAATTAATTGACTTATCTTTTTTTTTTTTACTTGATATTTATTTTATCCTTCCGGCCAGGTACGAGATGGTTCGGGTGACAGACGCCACACTAGGGCCATTAGCAAACGGAAAAGGACTTTTCAATTATCTACTGGATCAAGTTAAGTCGTTTTTTTAAATTTCGGTTTAATACAAGTTGAGAATTATCTGATTCATCACAGCGATGCGAGTTGCTGGTTCACAATATATATCCGACACTCCGAACGAATGCCATCGTCGATTTGACACTACCGTGGGCTTACGACGATTACGCTTTCGCCATCCCCATCCCCGTTGAAACGGCCAACATTAACGCCGTCGTCAAACCGTTTCAGTGGCAGGTTGTCGCATTCAAATTGGTTTCTATCAAAATTTGGTATTATTCATCAACTATATTCGTTTATTATAGATTTGGATGGGACTTGGAATATCGATCGTTTGCGTTATTGCAATTTTGAATTTAATCCAGCGCTACCTGGAATATCGATCCTCACTCGAAACTTCAAATGTTAGACCCAACGATAATAATAACCCACCGACTGAAAAAATAATCACCAAAGGAAGAACGGCAAAACAATTTCTCTACGTATTCGGGAACTTACTTTCACAAGGTATTTGTAATATCTCAATTATTCTTTTAATAGAGGAATTACAGGACTTAAATAGGTGGACCTTGTCCATCGAAAAGATTGGCCTATCGACTGGTTGCTGGTGTTTGGATCCTGGCCGCTTTCTTCTTCGTCCAGGCCTACACATCAATCCTCTTCACTTACGTCGTGACACCAATCAATCCTCCTCTGATCAACTCGATCTACGACCTAATTAACAGCAACGATATTAATCTCTACGTCAGGGAATCCAGTCTCATAAATACTCTAATATATGTATGTTATAACCAAAATTGAAATCATACGGATTTATTACAATCATTTCTTATTGCAACACGACACAGACAGCTAATGAGACGGGACTTTATAAGACATTACAAAAAAGATTAGACTCCATTCCGAATTCTCGATGCACATTGCCGTCGGAATGCATTCAATCTGTCAAACCGGGACTAAGAAACGTCTTCTCCGAGGTAAAGTTTTTAATTTGTAAAAAGCAATGTTCGCATTTTCTATTAATTGTTTAACTGTTAGTCAACTAATTACCTGAACGACGAAATTCGAAAACAGTATAAGAAGACAGGGAAATGCACTTGGCAAATGGCAAAAGAAAAATTCTTCGGCATCACGGTAGCGATGGGCCTACCCAAAAACAGTCCCTTCACGCAAACTATAACTCAAGTGTAAGCAAATACAATAACCTAAAGTAATTTAATTGTTCTTAAATTTCTGTATCGACGTAAATAGGATACTGGAACTACAAGAAAATGGGCTGATCAACTACTGGGATACCTGGTTCCGACCCATGCCACCGCAGTGTAACGGAAAACCCCAAATCAGAAGCAAGAAAACGAAACTTTCGCCTCTTTCTCTCAAAAACTTGACTGGCGCATTTTTAGTTTTATTGATTGGACTTGGCCTTTCAATTTTGGCTTTCCTCGTCGAAAAAATAATTTCCGTACACGAGCGTCTACGCTAGAAGGAGGTTCAAATTTGAAGGAAGGGTTTCAACTCATTTAGCTGCTAAATACAACAAATGGACGAAAAATTTTGAGTAGGAGAGAGAATTTAAAGAGAATTTTAAAAGAAATATTTAAAAAAGAAGATGAATAGCTAAGAATACTGTGAAACGTGTAGTTGGCCTTTCCCGCCATTGGCTTTTCTAATTAAGCAAAGTCACGGATATTATTGAAAGGATAGCGGAATAAAAATTTCCTTGAAAAAATGTAATCGAAATTAGTTTAAGATTCACCTCTGTCAAATGTTGGAAGACGTCGCTTGTTAACACAGGAAACGAAATGGCTCTTCAGATTAACCAGATACCAGTTTTGGATCGGCTATTTAGAAAAAATAAAGAGGATTATTAGTTCCTACAATGTGAAAGACAATAAACGCAGATAAAAACCATTGACAGAAAAATCAAAGTCCCAGAAAACTTTGCCGCAGTAAACATTCATTTCAATCCTCTATCATATCGATAATAAACTCATTTCGGCCGATTAGAAATTCAGAAAAATACTGAAATTTGTCATGAATTCCGATCCTCCGATCCTCATTAATTAATCCTAATAGTGCCATCTCACTTGACAACTCCTAAGGCTATACTTATAACAGCAGGGTTCTCCTCTACACGACCTAACCAAAGGTGAAACATCGAATTTACGAAACGGGCGGAGGGACAAAGGGCCACAGAAGGAGGCAATCAGAAACTAAAGTCAGATTGTAATCTAATCCCGATCAACAAAAAATATAACAAGGGATTGATCGTTGTTCAAAAAGGAAAGAACGAAAAACAATATCAGCTTCACAGATGTGTGAGAAAGGAAAATCCTACTATCCCAACAACCTCAACTCGACTTATAGGAAATCAAAAACATTTCAACTTGCAAATGGAAATGCATAAATCAAATCTGAAGCCAGAGCGCTGGAAGCGAGTTTAAGAATAAAACGCACGCGAGGAGAAGAGAGATGTTAAATAAATGAAGATTACCCTGGTGCAGCATCGAATTTTTTCCGGGTTATTGCAATCTTTTCAGTTGACATCCAGCAGCTCGACTGCCGAAACAGGAAACTAGACTGCATCCAGCTGGAATAAAGAAAAAAATGGAACGAGTTTGAATATTACAGCAGACAATCATCAGAAGGAATAATATGCTGATTCCATTTTGATTGAATCGAGGGGAAAAAAATTGGATGTTTCCTTTGGTGAATTGAATCCGAAGTTTCTAAGGCGTTCGCATTAATCTCACATGCCGCAGAGGATCGAACTCCATTGAATACGAATAATGCACACGATTTACATTAAACTTGGATTTACATGGCAACGTAAAAGGACCGACCGAAAAGAAAATTCAAAATATCTGCCTACAACTCCATATTCCACTCTTGGACAAAACAAGATGTATACGAGTAACAACGCATCCATCACATGAGACAGTAAATGAATTTTAAAATTATTTACAATAGTCCGACCAACTCCACAACAAAGATTTTGTTTCAAGCCAGTGCATTACTGCGCACGTTGAATATTGTGGTCGGATATTTAAGAAACGGTTGCTGGCAACAAAGACAGCACTAGATAGTACTAATCTGGCAGCTGGTACGTTCAACTGAATCGCAATGACGCTCTTACCTTTCTTAGTATTATTCACTTGGTTCTTCATTTCTATTCCCGGTTTCTCATCGACGCCCAATCCGCTCAATGGCCAACACCTCCGCGTCATCTGGGTTAAAGAAAAAACAATTATCAGTTTTGACAAACAAATTCAATAAATAAAACATAAAATATTTGGTTGATGCAGACACTTTGGAGTGGAAACCCCAAAGGACTAATTGGACCGCTCAAAGGAGCAGTGCTATTGGAATGCATGTCGAAACGTTTAAATTTCACGTAACAAAAAAACAAAAAATTAATTGACTTATTGTCTCTTTATAACTTTTATTTTATCCTTCCGGCCA
The DNA here is from genome assembly GCF_021234035.1 of Daphnia pulicaria. NCBI lineage: Eukaryota > Metazoa > Arthropoda > Branchiopoda > Diplostraca > Daphniidae > Daphnia > Daphnia pulicaria. The sequence goes on from NC_060914.1 coordinate 12,578,794, forward strand.
GGTACGAGATGGTTCGGGTGACAGACGCCACACTAGGGCCATTAGAAAACGGAAAAGGACTTTTCAATTATCTACTGGATCAAGTTAAGTCGCTTTTTTTTTTAATTTCGGTTTAATACAAGTTGAGAATTATCTGATTCATCACAGCGATGCGAGTTCCTGGTTCAACATATACATCCGACATTCCAGTCGAATGCCATCGTCGATTTGACACTACCGTGGGTTTACTCTAATTGCGTTTTCGCCATCCCCATCCCCGTTGAAACGGCCAACATTAACGCCGTCGTCAAACCGTTTCAGTGGCCGGTTGGCACATTTTAATGGGATAATTATCCTGTTGTAAAAAAAGAAAATAAAAATCGTTAACATCATTATTCAATCGACAGGTTTGGCTGGGACTGTGGGTATCAATCGTCTGCGTCATCGCAATTTTGAATTTACTCCAGCGCTACCTGGAATATCGATCCGGATTCGAAATGGATTTTAAAACTGGTAACAAACCACGAGCCGAAAAATGGCAGACTGGAAATCAATATCTCTACGTTTTCGGCAATTTGCTGTCACAAGGTTGCTTTCATAACATCGTTAATTACTCTTCGATTACAGCCAGTCACAGCTCACATGTATAATTTAATTCAAAGGTTGTTTCTGCCCATCCAAATGGCTACCCTACCGACTTGTCGCTGGCGTGTGGATCCTGGCCGCTTTCATCTTCGTCCAGGCCTACACGTCGACTCTTATCACCTACATAGTGACACCAGTCAATCAACCACTAATCAATTCCGTCTACGATGTTGCTGGCAGTAGCGACATCAATTTACTTGTCAGAGAAACGGGACTTTTAAATGAGTTACTTTCGGCAAGTCAAAAACGTAAATAAATTCAAAGAGCATAATGATCAAAGTTCATTTTCATTTTTACACGAGACAGACCAACAATTTCACGGGACTATTTGCGACATTGCGAAAAAAAATTGATGCAGTCCCGAATTCTCGATGTGTTATTCCGTCTGAATGCATACGTTTGATGACACCAGGTTCAAGAAACGTTTTCTTTGATGTAAGCTATGCATTCAAGTCTAATTATACAAAAATAGTTTTCATTTTTAATTGATTAACTATTGACTATAGGTAAAGTCTTTTGTATTGGATGAAATCCGAAAAGATTATATAAAGACGGGCAAATGCAACTTTCAAATAGCCAAAGAAAGTTTCCTCAGCACCACGGCCTCGTTTGCCCTTCCGAAAAACAGTCCATACACTGAGAGCATAAGCCAAGGGTAAGAAAGTAAAAACTAAAATGTCGCTTCATTCATTCAAGTTATATTGTAACATTTGTTTCAATCAAATTAGACTATTGGAACTGATGCAGATTGGCCTCATCGACCACTGGGACACTTGGTTCCGCCCCATGCCTCCTCAATGTGATGGTAAACCCAAAAGTGGAAACAAGACAAAGACTTCGCCACTTTCTCTGAAAAATTTGACCGGTGCATTTCTAGTTTTACTTGTTGGACTGAGCCTTTCCATTTTAGTTTTCCTCATCGAAAAAATCAATTCTGTCTCTAAATGTCGCAGTCGCAGTCGCAAAGTTAATGGGTTGCAACGAGACTAAAAAAATTACAAATTCGTGTAGGTGTCGTAAGATTACAGTTAAGAAAAAGAACCCCCGTTTATCCTTGGAATAGTATAGGTTGTAGGTAGAATTAAAACTCGCACACATCTGCTGCATTCCACCGTAACGTTCTGCCAATGTAAAAGTCGTTCCTTTGAAACATCGAAGGTGTACGATCGCGTAAAGGCGGAATGGATATTTTCTTGATGAAATGCTAAACGATAGTAAATAATTGATAAGCACTTGCGTAAAATGTTAGTTGGACAAGTACCACGATGAACTCGTATATCTTTTCGCTTTTAAATATTTAATCATGCACCTATCATTAGTTGGACGATGAAGCACAAGCTTAAAATACACTATCAAAACAATTACATGATAGACCGATTTAATTCAGGTCAAATAATGAGAAATTAACGAAAACGAAATCTCAAAATTCAGCGAGGCACAACTTCTTACCGTCTTCCTGCGTGGACATACGCACCGGGATAACTCGACAAAAATGAAATTGATAGAAAGGTTTAAAAAAATTTATACAGATTTAACGAAACTACATCGACATTGGTGGTAGCAATCGAATGTACCAGAGGCAATAGAAGCGAATTGTAAAATCAGCAATCGCATCGGCCAAAGATAAAGAGGTTATATTAATAGATTCTGGACATTTCAGCAATCGATATCAGTAGACCAGACGCTTCTGCAGTAAATTGAAGTTTAACAACCATAGTGTAAGTCCCCACTCGACTAAAATGCTCAAATTATTTAGTACATGCTCAATCGTATGTCAATCAAAGACAGATAAAAAGACGCTCAACAAGATTATATGAACTAAAAACCGAACCAGGCATGAGGAATTCATTCTAATTAATTGTATTGTTAGTCCAGTGAAAATTTTCACAAGGTTTTTTATCAAAAAACCATTCCTCAATGACTGGGTAACTTTTCCTTTCCGCCACGGGATCGTTGAGCATTTCGCACAGTTTACACCAACCGGAACCCCGTTTCAAATTAAACTCTCCTCTCCAGTCAAAATATTTAGAATAAAGATCGAGATTCTGACTTAATTTGACTAAATATTCCGCCAGCAATTTGGGCGTCTGGAAATCACGGGCGTTGATGTACGAATGCGGCGGAGCGAATAAGGAATAATTCGCACCTCCAAACACAACCGGAACAGTTCCCATTTCGACGGCCCTGTAAAACTTTTCCGTGACGTAATCCGGACAAAACGAATTTTCGAAGCTTAGGTAAAACAAATAATCCCGCTCCAGCGCTTCGTCACACTCCGTTTTAACGTAATAAAGCGGCTGATTGTTGGCATCTTTCTTTCTCGGACAAGATTTGTGATTCTCGGTACAATTTCCAAAGACGTCAACTGAGATATGACGACGAAGTTCCCGGACATATCCCTCACGATTAACCGTAGTTTGGCAGTTGCTGACAAACCAAGCGACCAATTTCGTCTTGGCCGTAATGTTGACGCCGTAATAATTAGTCAAATCATCACTTGTCGGTTGGATAGATTCTAAACGTTCAAACTGGAAGCCGTAAAACATTTTGCCGAAAAAATCAGAATCGAGTCGATAAGTGGCCGTCAAATTGAAGAAGTCGTGGGGGATCATCTTCCAAGGGAAAAATCTTCGACTGCGAATGACAGACTCGAAATTTAAATAGACGTAATATTGATCCGGTCTGCGACAAGTCGGTATTCGGTCCAACTTATCTTGCCAAAAATGAAAGATAATGGCGTCACTTTCGTTCAACAGGCGCCGATCGGTGGTTAATCGACAGTTGTGAGAGGGACATTCTTCATTCAAATCCATTTTTAATTTACTCCACACATTAGCGCCATAAAATGTTGTCCAGAAGAGGATCGTTTTCGGTATATCATCGGAATTATTCGTTTCATTCGATGGGATGCAAACATCAACTGAGATTTCACCGACCTTAAACATTTTTAAAAAGACTTGAATGTTTGAAACTATTTTTAAAATGAATAAAATTAGGATCCTCACTTGTTTCAGTGGCTTTCTTCTACGTACAGTTAACGGTTCTGACGTATAATAGAGAAAACAAGTGCCTATCAGTCCAATTCCAAAGAGCAATGTGGCTTTTTTTCCAAGTTTCTTTGGGCTGTTAACCAGTAGCCTACCAACTGACAAACAGTTAAGTGAGAAACAAATGTATCGCCAAGAAAATGATTACCTTCATACATTTTGTAGCCTTGTCTACAGGCGCCTAACGGGAATGAAATTTCGTGGCCACTTTTAGGGCGTGATGGCAACTGAAAGCAAAACTAAAATCCTAGTCATATTCATTTTTTATCAGTTCATCACGTGAGCTGCAAGTCAATCTCGCAACTTAGTTTCAAGATAACGAAAGTAGGCAACGATCTGTTATGACGTGTAAGCTGTAAGTTATCTATAAACGACTGGGGACATGACAGGACGCCAACATTCAGTACAGAATTGTAACAGGGTCACTTTTTCGGAATAGGAAAACGAGGGACTAGACGTCACATAGCAAATAAGATAACAGATTTGAACTGGACTTTAAAAAAGCTTCGAAAAAAGTTCAACTTGATTCCGACTTGAAAATTTGACCGGTGCATTTTTAGTTTTATTGGTTGGACTGGGCCTTTCCATTACGGCATTTCTCGTCGAAAAAATAATTTCTAGACGCGAGCGTCAGCGCAGTCGCAAAGATAATGAGTCGCAAAACTAGACCCAAATAATTTAACTGAGGTGTCGTGCGAAATTATAAAGGAAAAAGAGCAGGAAGAACAACAACAAGAATTAAGTTACGTCATCTTTGAAAAAGTTGCAACTTAGATTCAGCATGAAGTGAACTTGATTAAGATCAAATCGGATCAAATGATGTTGTCATAATAATCTTTATCACCATTGTAGCCTTACAAAATTGTATGTTAGCTTTGACATTCGCCATTTCACTACACATTCGTATCATAGCTGGCCCGAGTAATGGCAAGAGGTGCACAAGCAGGTGTACAAGTGGTTTCAAATGATTCAACATTTCTAATAATAGTTGGAAATAGTCTCACCTTAAAACTTGATGCATTTCTCACACGAAGCAATCTTACAGTTAGGATTACTGTCCAAAACAACTAAAATTAAATTAGAATAAATGTCGATTCGAAAACGAGTTTCAAGTTCTATTTTTAGCCAAAGAACAAAGCTTTTGGGCGTGTTACGTGGGTATTGCAATTTCCTGCTTCAGGGTATAGAAGAGTGAACAGGGAAGTGCAACATGGATAACCTGTTTTACGAGTGGCAAATCGACATGGTAAATCCCATCAATATAAAGGTTGCATTTCTTTCGATATTTTTAGTTGACATAAAACATTTGGACCATTGAGATCCCCCGATCGAAATTTTCAGTTTGTTATTCAAGGAAATAAGAAAAAAAAAATGACAAAACTATCGGTAAGTTTGACATTTAAGTAGACACATTTAGCGATTAACTATTGACATGATTGTCAATTATTCTTTCTTCAATTAAACCATGTGTAGTTGGTTGTGTTTGTTTGGATTTGGCACTGTGCTGTCTATGGCCAGTTACCCCTAAATAATGTTGATTACAATCCCTACACTTCTACGTTCTTGAGTCAACCGACTAAACAAATAAGAGCAGCTAGAGCAACTGGTCGATTGGGAAGTCCACAGAACATTAGGGATGCTTTAAGTCTGAGTGCCATTTCCTTACAACTAAATAAACAAATTGAAGCTACGACTGCCAGCTTAGCAAGTCAACTAAAAGGTCTGAAATAAAGCCATATTATTTTCCCAAAACAAATTGGAAATTTAATAAAACTTTCAACATTGCAGATACAAATGACAAATTAGAAAAAACTAACGCAGATTTATCCAGTACGCAAAAACAGGTTTCTGATTTGATGGAGGCACTGACAAGTATACATTTTATTTTGTCCGCAATTTAAATGAATTATATGTTGCCGGAAATAAATTTCAAAAATTGTTCATAGAAGCAAATGATGCAACGAAAGCTGCACAAGCAGATCTAGACAAAACTAACAGCGCTCTTTCACAATGGAGTGCAGCACTGAAAGGTGTTTAATAATTTTATCGAAATTGAAAATAATATTGTGTAAATTAATTTCTGAAAATTATTTACAGCAAAAGCCTCAAAAGAAGAACTATATGGCGCCGTTTCACATTTTACTGCAGCATTGGACGGTGTTTAAATCAAAATTTAAAATTGTTGTAAATTAATTATCGAACATTTCTTTACAGAAAAAACATTTAAAGAAGAAATGGATCACGCTGTTGGACAATTGACTACAGCATTGGATGGTATTTTTAATCTATTTTAATTTAAATAAATGTTAAATTATTTTGGAAAATTATTTATAGAAAAAGTCTCAAAAGGAAAATTCCATGGCACTGTTGCACAATTGACTGCAGCATTGGACGGTATTTAAATTTTATGTAAATTTCAGTTTTGTAAATCAATTTTCGAAAACTATTTATAGCAAAAGCTTCAAAAGGGGAACTGGTTGGCACCGTTGCACAATTGACAAAAGCATTGGACGGTATTTCAATTGATCGAAATTTAGATAAATATTACGTCAATTGATTATGGTAAACTATTTATAGCCAAAGCTTCAAATGAAGAACTGGTTAGCGCCGAGGAACAGTTGAATGCAGCATTGGACAGTATTTAAATCTGTTATTTTTTCAAGTTAACGTTAGGTAAACTAATTATCGGAAACGATTAACAGCAAAAGCCTCAAAAGAAGATCTGGAGGAAGCCGTCGAACAATTGACTACAGCATTGGATGGTAATGGCATTAAAATTTATTTACCTTTCAATTAATAATTTTCAAAATCTATTTGTTTCTAATGTTATAGCGAAAGCCTTAAAAGAAGAACTGGATAGCGCCGTCGCAAAATTTACTACTAACGGGACTGCAGCATTGAACAGTATTTATTAAATGGATTTAAATTAATGTTATGTAATTTAATTTTAGAAAACTATTCACAGCAAAAGCCTCAAAATCAGACCTGGAAGCAACGAATTTAGAAGTTTCAAAGTTGAAAGGTAATGCTTTACAATTTTATTTTTTAACTCAATAAGAATTTAAAAAAAAAGAAAATCAACTTTGATCAGTTTAAATATTTTATAAAAATGAAGTTAACACATCGATAAACCATTCAGATTTTTTTTTTTAAATTAATATTCCCCAGTGCTTACGAGTCCTAATTCTAATGGGTCAATCCCCACCTCATGTGAAGACCTCAAAACTTTCGGATTCGTCAAAAGCGGAATCTACTCCGTTATGATCAGCAAACAAGTCCAAAACGTCTACTGCGATTTTTCTAAATCAAACGATGCAGGTATAGACTTTGCAATTCGATTAAGAGCTTAGTTATACCACAATGTTCTGCAATCACTCTTTTGTTTTATATTGTGAAACGCAGGTTTGCAAAAATGGATTGGTATCGTCGATGTAAAATCGGCACCTGTTTATTTCCAAGCTCAACGGACAACTAGCTATTCGACTGTCGGCAGCGTCGTTCCGTTTGATTTAATCAGACTCAATGATGGAAAGGCATTGGACCCTTCCGGAGTATTCGTCGCTCCTGCACCAGGAAAATATTTTTTCGGTTTTTCAGGTCTTAGTGATAACGGTGCCCTCGCAAGAGTTGTGTTGGAGGTGAAAAATGCAACAGTGGATTGGTCCAGAGTTGGAGAAGGGTACGGTGACAATAAGTTTAAGACTTTCGCTTTCCACGCTACATTGGAACTCCTCAAAGGCGACCAAGTTAGACTAGTCTTGACAGAAGGAGCCATTCACGATAGCGATCTACATTTCTACACTAACTTTTTCGGTGTTTTTATCGCGCAAAACGAATTAACGGTTTAATTCTTTTTTCTGTTCTGAAAATTCCTAATCTTGAGTAGTAATTTCTGTCTTTACTGGACATCAATGTTTTTCATAGCTGACACAACATAGTAGCTCACATTAATTGGTTAATGAAAACTTTTTCGGAAATATACGTGAGAGAAGAATTAAAATGAGCAGGACCATATAAGTATGTGGCAATCGGTTGCGTCCTTATTCGTTTCAAATTAGGCGATCCTTATTCACACCAAACACATCTCTAAAGTGTTGGCCTGTAAACGAGGAGGTGTGTGGCGGTAATATAGATCCCACTTGATCACAAAAACTTCTAGTTGCTGCACTCTGCTAGAAGTGATTAAAGTAAAAATATTTTGGAATTTGTTTGTTAATCCACAGACAATTAAAGATGTGATTAACAAAACCGAGCCACCCCTGACGACTGACGTGAGTAAACAAAAACGGTAAGAGGAAACGGCCAACAGCCTAGCCCAGGAATAATAATTCTACTCCATATTATGTCGCGATTGATAAACAACGCCACTTAATAGTCAAAAAGGAAGAATAATGATCAATTGTGTCCTACCTTTAAGCCTGGTAAATTTACGGCCAGGCATCCAGCAAGTGATCCATCCGCTGAATAGTGAAATCCACCACACACACATGGGTGTACACGAGGATAGAGGGAATTAAAATAAAGGGGAAGAATTGATCCGTAACTCGGCCGACATCGATCCAACGGGATGTTGTTTATCTGATTAAAAAATACAAATTGTGTTACGACAAATATTGACAGAAACAACAAGTAAAAGTTGAAAATGAGACACTAACCCTAACTTGAAATCAATATGAGAATTTAAGGTTTCAATCTAAAACACTGCATTTGTGTGAGTCTGAATCATTAAAAAATCTAGCAGGGCCGCAGGAATAAAAGTAACACAAATCAATATACCTTATACAGCGATTTCATGAGATTGTTGCTGGAGGCAGATCAATTCCAGCACAAGCAACACTTGCATATTTTGTGGTAGTGACGACTAGCTCAGGCCTCAAATCTGCACGAGAAGGTTACGAAAGGAGAAGATTAGTGCAAACAAACTGCCATGCATTGACAGGGGCTTACATGATAAATGCTAGTCAGAAACTAACACAATAGGTTTAACTCTTCTATTCAAGCCCCCATAATCATGGGCATTCAAATTCTTAGTTTTATTTACCTGCTAAACAGCATGGAGTGGAGGACATGACATGAGGGCCGCGACACCAAACTTCTACTTTCTACATTTTCGTAATTTTATTTGCTGTGCTATTTTTCGCGTAGATCTACGACTCGGAAAAAGTCTAGTTTAGTGACCTAAATCTACACTCTTTTGTTACAGAACAACACCACAACACTACACTACTACATTGGTAAACTACACTATCACACTAAATAAGCGCACTACATTACTGCATTACATCACTACACTACATCATAACACCAAATCACTATACACTCACAGTAAACATTACAGATGCTACACGCAAAACCGACTTTTAAAACAATTTTACATGAACCATTGAACCTAAATGTTGATTTTACGATTATTTTTAACCCTTAAGATAACTGATAAGAGACAAAAATTAACCATTTAGGCATTTACATTTACATCAAACCAATTGATTTTAACAAAATTCCAAAGTCTACTAATTTTAAAAAAATATTGTTATAAATTCTTAACTGATGAAGAGAGGCAAACATAACAAATGTACAACTAATCAAATTGATTTTAACAATATTCCCCAAGTTTTTTAACGTATACCTTTAACTAAAGAACAGGAATTGCCCACCACATTGCTGGACGAACAAGCTCATACTGATTTTTTTTTCTTTTTGTTAGAGGGGCGTTTTTTGCGTTGTCAATTTTTGTTTAATACGCAAAGATGGGAAGGGAGATCAACGACAAACGAGAAAGCTATTTAAGTAAAATATTCAAATTTATCTCCCCCAGCCTCTTTTTCCAGAACTAGTAAATCGACTTCTTCGCCACTAACAGCGTTGCCTAGTGAGAATGTATTTGTTCCCATTTAGAATTTCACTGGAAAAAAAAATCGAAATAACATATATTTCGACGACTGCAATTACTTCCCTGAGATTTCTTTTTTTGCATTTGAATTTTCAACTTAAAAAATGTACATTGTTTGGAGTAATTGTAATTTAAAGGGGGATAAGTAAAATGTTAAATTTCGCTATTGTCAACATGGCAGCTCTGCAAATCGTCTGCTGATCACCCCCATTTGATTTTTGATATTAGCGAGGTAAAGACCTCTTGTCTCGATTTGTTTAAAGTTGAATTCTAATTATATTCTTCTACTTTCTTGTTTCCTACAGTAGTTTAATAATTAGCTACACCAGTTTTCTTAGTAATTTTTTGGTAAAGTTGAATTGTGTCTGTCGTGGTGATGTGGTGTTGTGATTAGGTAGTGTAATGTAATTAAGTGTAAAATGTAGTGTTCAATCATCGATGTAGTGTGGTATTGTAGGGTGATACTGTTAGGTGATATTGTGATAGTGTGATGTTATGCCGCTGTGTTGTGGTGTTGTGCTGTAGCAAAAGAGTGTAGATTTAGGTCACTAAACTAGACTTTTACCTACGACTCTACGTACAAAAACTTTTCCAATAAAGCGATTGTTCCGTTTTCTTTGTAATCTTAAACATTCGTCTCTTCTTCTAAACTTTCAAGTAAAACGAGAGCAGCAGACGACACTCATTTTTAAGATATCGATAGAAATTGTTAAAAATCGATTTTCCTAAACCTCCTCTAAATTCAAACCGCTCAAAAACGATCAAAGCGGTTTTCTCAAGGGTTTTCTCAGCCACGCTAGACATCCGCTGAGCGGATCGCAGGGATCGGGATTGTTTTAAGTATCTTAAAGTTCGTCTCAACAAGACTAATCCCCGTTTTAAACCGAAAGAACCGCCATCACAATAAGACCCTCCATTGGACCTTCTTGGAAGCCAAGAGGGAATAATAAGATCCTTATAAGGATCTTATTAGCATTATTAACATCAAACTCTAAAATTTTCCTGTTTCGGTTTTTGGGGAGAAAATCAATCGATTGATATTGATTACAATTTTAATGTAAATCACTCCCTCCCACCCCATAAAGTCAGCTTCTCTTTTAATCAGAAACATTAATTCAGAAAGTCACATTTTAAATTCCTGTTTCCCGCAAAATTACACATAAATGGTCACGGTTAATCATAACGTGGTGGCCAAGGCTGAAAATAAGTAAAAAAATTTTAAACATCGGGTAAGTTTGGCATTTATGTGAGAATGTAGCTATGGTTCCCAGGAGAGTCGAACATAGGTACTAGCGTATTGACTCAAATCAACAGATGACGACCTATCCAACTCCGCTACTTCCTGTACTAAATTTTTAAAGACAAATCTTATTGATTTTAGGAGATGGCAGCTGTAGAAACTGTGGCGTGTTGATATTTTAAGGTTAGGTTATGCGAGGATTTTACTTCCTAGGTATTTCAAATGAATTTATTCTGTGTGTTATGCAGGTTCACCTCCCACGAGTAAAGAAAAACTTTTACAGGTTTTAGTAGAGCTGCAGTCAGCCAATTTGAAATGGATGTATAGACAGTTGAACATATAATTTTTAGGTGTTTGCGCTGAGATTTATTTACCTATTTGTGGATAACTTAAACATTTTTATAGCCAATTCTCTTTTTTATTTGTAGGTGAAATGCATTCCTTTTGATTGAACGAATAGCAAGCGACTTATTTCTTCTTTACCTTTCATGAAATCCCCGCTCCTCTTTCCTCGTGTACATTCATGTGAGGGTGAATGTATTCACGAGGACGTCCTTCCCCTCCTATTTTCTTCTTGTCCCCACCCTCACCCTCTGCGGATGGAACACGAACACCTGGAGATGTCTAGCGATAATTCCAAGGCTTCAAGGTAGGGCCCAACTTACGTTCCTACAATTTTTCATGGTCTCATAATTATTAACAAGAGCAGGAGAAGGTAACGTCAAGATATTAGGTCGGTTGAGGGTATTTTTTTTCGGGACGGAAATAGGCGGGAATCGTCACTTGAATAACAATAAAATGAAATAGTACTTTTCATTCGTAAACTGTACTTTGCAAGTTTCGAGTGCTGCTACATTGAAGCGGTAGAAAGATGAAGACAGTAACATAAGTATTACCACTTAATGGCCGGATGCGACTTGCCATAGACAACCTTTTTTCAGTTTTTGGCGTGTAGGATTTTTAATTAGTTGACATTCACCTATACCTTCAACACTCTTTTTACCTTCAATTTAATAATTTTGTTCTGTAAAAAAAGTTCTTGGCGTCAAGTCAAGAAACTAAGAAAACCATTTAAAGTTATGTTGTTGAAATATTTGTGAAAGTGCATCATACGTTACTTTTTGCAGACCTATGCGTGGGAGACCTTCTCATAGGTTTGTTTCGTTGTATTTTGGTTGAGTTGGAAATCAAAAAGAGTTCGGATAATATTTGTTAACCTTTTGCAAACGGTATTTCTATCGAAGAAAATGTTACTATTGTCGTAATGTCATAAATTGTATATACATTCCAGACTCACTCGAGTAGAATGCGCCTGACGGATGTGTTGTAGCCGTGTACCTTCCCTGAATGAATCTGCTGCATGTTGGTGGAATTATTTGCGCCGTAGAATTCGATTGTCGGATATTGATTGAGCCAAATGACTCGAGTGACATTCGACAACTGGGCCAGGACCGGGGCCAGTTCCGTCAATTTTCCTTCGTATAATAGCGGTGTTGTACGCGCAACATGTGCCACAGGGCCATACCTGTGATTCCAAACAGAGAGATTCCAAACAAGGCCCCGATTTGACGTATTGCATAGTATACTTAGCAAAATAAAGGAGGGTCTTCCACTTGGAGTAGAATTTACCTATTGCAGTGCCAGCTGTTGAGAAAGGGCTGCCATTTAAACGAGAGTCGCAGTCCAAAGATTTTACTTGTCACTTGCATGTCATCTTGCAACAGTAGAGGAGCGTTACTTGGGTGCATTATCAGGTTGTAATCTGGCATCACCTAATTCAAATTAATTCATCAGTCAATAACAGTTTCCCCCCAATCTGATTGTATTATTCACCCTGACAAAATTGAGAAACTGTTGGCGAATTATTGAATCGCCCATGAATAGCAAATACAATGGCCCATCAAACGGTTGCCGATTACGAAGGGTGTCGAGACACTCGACTAGACGCTCAGTCGTGTAATTCAGCAGTTGGCACGATCCCGATTTAGTCATTAAACGGCTGCTGTCGTAATACTATTCTTTGGCCTCTTGAACGTAATAGTATCGCTTCTTATCGAGAAGGTTTCCCATGCAAAATGGCAATTCATATTCCGTTGGCGACACCGTCCTGATTTAATCAATCACAACTTTTTTAAATGAGGAAGAATGTGCATTATTTAAAAAGTCTTAAGTAATATTTAGCTGAGCTGTTAGGTCTCTTTTTGATGTGCTTTTGAATATTCCTCTTTCTTCTTTGAACGTGATGGAAATGAGTGTGTGGAACAAATGGAGAGTACTACAGCAACTAACAAGAGCATCGGCGCCGATTGTGCACTTTTCCCTGGTGAACTTTGTTCCATATGGTAACCAGCAAAACAAACCGTTGACTGTTATTTAAGCTTTCATCACGTATACGAGTAAATGTATCTCACATCAAACGGCAGTCGGCGTCTGACGGGTTAAGCCTAATAGCGGACATGGAAGCACACGCGAAAGTCTTCACCTGACGTCGCAGTGAAAACAAATTCGAGTTTCTTCCATCCTTGGGATATTTTGATTTTCTTTTCTTTTGTCGTTTGTTTTGTTTTGAAATGTCTTTCTCTATTTTAACTTGGAACCTCGTGAGCTGCAGGCGATCAATTTGTAAACGTAATCATTCAAGTTCAAGGTGAGCTGATTCTGCTTTTGGGCTTGTTTATGGAACCATTTCAACTGGATTACTTATTCGCACGGCAGACAATAGAGACGACAAATTAGAGAATTCACCCCAGTGAAGCCAGTCGTAAATATTTTCTTTCAAAAGCCCAGCGGAATAACAAAAGAGTAGGGCTGAGGGAGCTTATTCTTTGTCAAACTATTCCCATGCTAACAAACCGCCTGGCATATCATTCCCGTCAGTTTGTGCGCATCACACCCATCACCGCCAGCATCACTGCTATCATATTGTCTAACGAAACGCTCTAATTGCATTAGGCCTACCATCCATTTCTATATCATCTTATAGTTGTAATTTAGTATTAGTTGTAGTATCCCCATTCCATTGCTGGCAATAATCAGGTTAGACAATCTTAATTATTATTTGTATGTTTCATAATTGTCGCTTCTTATTCTTCCTGCTAAATGCAGATGACTGAAATCGATGCAAAAACTTTGTCATATTATTTCAGTACAGTCAAAAGTTTTCTTATTCGTCCAGTTGGCTCTCAACATCGTCGCTTGTGGTTCACCAGATCGCTCTTGTTAACTTTCGATTGGAAATATTAATAACACGTCATAATAGCATACAGGATTTTGGTCGTATAGGAATTTCTATCCATCACATATTCCGTATTTCGTACAGGTACGAGATGAGCATTGAATTTTGACTGTATTCCGCCGCCACCGGTCGATCCAATGTTGTCGAACTCATATTCGTATTTAAACATTGAAATTCGAGTGTACTTGGCCATACATTAATACCGGTAGATTCAATGTTTCCAAACTCATCAGTCATTCTGGTTGCCGGTTGATGGTATACGGAAAATGAAACTTGACAAATCGACCAATATCGCTGACGATCGGTTTTCTGCAAGTGCAATATTCAGCAATATGCAGGAGCAAATATTCAAAATCACAGTAGTAAGACATGCGGACAGTTGGCCATCTGAAGGCAAAGTATGAGACAAGTCGAAGCGAATCATTCATTTAGAATAAGGAGAAGTATGCTGACAAATTTGATTTCTTGTGCATCGATGAACCTTGAATTTCAGTCGTAATACCGTCGAAAGATCCGGATAATTTCTAAGAGTTTGAGATTATTTGACGCCGTGTATAGAGTCTCATTCAAATGTGTTGATGATTTACTAGCTATCTTGCTATGTTTGACGTCGGTGGGAGGGTTAAATAATTCAAATACATTATAGTCTTGTACTATTAGCAAAATAGGACCAAAAGAATTTGAATCTTTTGGACATTATACCGGTACTACAAATAACGAAACATTTCCTTAGCTGATGCCATTTGAATTCAAAATCGAAATTTCCGATCGCGGTTCCGATAAATCTCAATTCAAAGGACCGCTGAAGACCGTACCTATGCAAGTACATTATGTCAATCCGAAATAACACCCGTTAATTTTTAATTGTGCTATGATGTTCGATCCTGAATGGGAAATTTACATCAATCGTTGGCACATTTCAAACATGACTATCATACAATGTTAACAAAGACGTATATATCTGTTAGTCCTCTCGTTTCCACAACAAATCAGTTTGTTCTACGTCAGCGATAATTTTTACTTACAGTCAAATCAAACTCGATTTAAGGAGTTGTACTTCCAGCGTTTTCCATGCAATTGCATCCAGAAGCGCGTCGTAGAAAGATAGTCATCTGCAGGCTCACGGGCTCACCATGTCTTATTTCACTTATTTACTTTTCTTAATATTGTTCATTTGGTCCACATTTTCTATTGGCGGGTCTTCATCGACGCCCAATCCGCTCAACGGCCAACACCTCCGCGTCATCTGGGTAATATAAATAACAGTGAATGATATTACATTGTTTACGAAAATTGAGATTAACTTGGCATATCAAATACTCTGTTGCAGACACTTTGGAGTGGAAACCCCAAAGGATTGAATGGACCACTTAAAGGAGGGGTAATGCTAGAGTGCCTATCGTCACGTTTCAATTTCACGTAACTAATAAAAAATAAAAAATTCAGAATTTTATTTCTTTGCCTTCTTTAACTAATACTTACTCAATGCCAGATACGAGATGGTTAGAGTGACGGAATTTAAACTAGAGCCAACTGGAAAAGAACGAGGACTTGTCAACTATTTTTGGGATCAAGTTGAGTTGGTTCTATTTTTCTATTATGATACAATTTCATCTGATTCGCATCTTTATCTTAATATATAGCGTGCTGTAGGTAAAATTTAAGAATTATTTTTTTATTTTGCAGCAATGCGATTTGCTGACCCAAGATGTCGTGCCAACACCTCAGCGCAATAAAATCGTCGACCTGACAACGCCTTGGTATTACGGGAATTTAGTTTGCGTCATTCCCGTACCTGATGAAACGGCCAACATCAACTCAGTTATCAAACCGTTTCAATGGCCGGTTTGTATATAATACCTTTCAATTGATTATTAAATTTTCGGCATTCAGCAACACCAGTTTATTCGATCAACAGGTCTGGCTATTAATCGGGGTATCGATCGTTGTCGTCATTGCAATTTTGAATTTACTCCAGCGCTACCTGGAATATCGATCCGCATTCGAAATGAATTTTAAAACTGGTAACAAACCACGAGCCGAAAAATGGCAGACTGAAAATCAATTTCTCTACGTTTTCGGCAATTTGCTGTCACAAGGTTGCTTTCATAACATCGTTAATTACTCTTCGATTACAGCCAGCCACAGCTCACATGTATAATTTAATTCAAAGGTGGTTTTTGCCCATCCAAATGGCTACCCTACCGACTTGTCGCTGGCGTGTGGACCCTGGCAGCTTTTTTCTTCGTCCAGGCCTACACGTCGACTCTCTTCACTTATGTCGTGACGCCAATCAATCAGCCACTAATCAATTCAGTCTACGACATTGCTGGCAGTAGCGACATCAATTTACTTGTCAGAGAAACGGGATCTTTAAATACGTTACTTTCGGCAAGTCAAAAACGTAAATAAATTCAAAGAGCATAATGATCAAAGTTCATTTTCATTTTTACATGAGACAGACCAACAATTTCACGGGACTATTTGCGACATTGCGAAAAAAACTTGATGCAGTCCCGAATTCTCGATGTGTATCTCCGTCTGATTGCATACGTTTGATGACACCAGGTTCAAGAAATGTTTTCGTTGATGTAAGCTACACATTCAAGTCTAATTAAAAAAATTGTTTTCATTTTTAATTGATTAACTATTGACTATAGGCGAAGGCTTTTGTATTAGATGAAATCAGAAAAGATTATATAAAGACGGGCAAATGCAACTTTCAAATAGCGAAAGAAAGTTTCATCAGCGCCACAGCCTCGTTTGCCCTTCCGAAAAACAGTCCATACACGCCAACTATAAACCAAGGGTAAGAAAGTAAAAACTTAAATGTCGCTTCTTCATTCAAGTTATATAACATTTGTTTCAATCAAAATAGAATATTGGAACTGCTGCAGATCGGCCTCATCGACCACTGGGACACTTGGTTCCGCCCCATGCCTCCTCAATGTAATGGAAAACCCCCAAATGGAAACAAGACCAAGAAGCTTTCGCCTCTTTCCCTGAAAAATTTGACCGGTGCATTTCTAGTTTTACTTGTTGGACTGAGCCTTTCCATTTTAGTTTTCCTCATCGAAAAAATCAATTCTGTCTCTAAATGTCGCAGTCGCAGTCGCAAAGTTAATGGGTTGCAACGACACTAAAAAAATTACAAATTCGTGTAGGTGTCGTAAGATAACAGAAGAAAAAGAACCCCCGTTTATCCTTGGAATAGTATAGGTTGTAGGTAGAATTAAAACTCGCACACATCTGATATATGGGGAAACTTTTCGAAATGCTCAGAATCAGCTAAAAGGCGATCGCATAAAGGCGGAATGGATATTTTCTTGATGAAATGGTAAACGATAGTTAATAATTGATAAGCACTTGCGTAAAATGTTAGTTGAACAAGTACCACGATTAACTCGTATATCTTTTCGCTTTTAAATATTTAATCATGCACCTATCATTAGTTGGACTATGAAGCATAAGCTTAAAATAAACTATCAAAACAATTACAGGATTACCCGTTAAAGTTTGATTTCTCTGTCTATATTTACGTCAACATTATCAATATAAGTTGGCTTTAAGAAAGAAGTCAACTTCGTGGTTGACTTGAATAAAATGATAATACCCAAATTTGCAATTTGGTTGCTGATTGGGGATTAATTTTTACAGTCAGCTGTTTTGAAGACAGAAAACAAAACACTGCCGTCATGCGGTCATGGCGGCAATGGTGGTGACCAGTGAAGGACGAAAGACTGTGGTCACAGACTACGATGTAATGTCTAAAACTCAAAACCAAGTCACATTGCACACGAAAGTATTAGAGGTATTTCACTTTAGTTAGAAATCACGTACGGGTCAACAGAATTTTCTTCTAAAAAGAAAAGAGCATGCTCATGTTATCTGATCTTTTGCTGACTGTGCAAATATTTTTAAGATTTGAGGTGTTGACTGTGTGGAATAGCCTGTACAGCCTCCATATTTATTTTTATCTTGGCATGAGTGTGATGGTTATTATCTCGGAAACACTATAGTTTTTGTTTCTAAATAAATCTTTTGTTAAAGATAGGTCCTGCACTCCTGCCATGGTTGTAAAGAAAGCATTGGCATGAAAATCCTCGTTTACAATGTCTGTTAGGTAAATCTCTGTTATTTTGTTTTCTTTTGGATTACGAGCTCTGTCTCTAGACAACTTACTTTCACCCTCAATGAACCGGATACTGATGATGCATCCTCTAATGTCACACCCTACTTGTAACGGTAACAGGTGTCGTTATAGTTATTTGCTAACATAAGATTAAACGAACAATGTGAGATATAAGGAACAAATATTCCTGTTTTCCACGTTCAGTTTCTCCATAGAAATTACATTGACAAAAGTCGAAGTTGTCACATAGATATATTTTAGATTCCTTTATTATTATTTCTTTTTCATTGTCGCTTCTTATTATTCTTCATGCTTCAAGCAGATTATTGAAATCTAGTTTGTGTTTCACCAGATAGCCCTTGTTGACTTTCGATTAGAAATAATCAGACGCAATAGCATAGGCCTACAGGAATTCGGTCATTGCCAGTCAATCTAAAATTTTCAAACTCATTAATCATTTTCATTGCAGGTTGACGTGACAGAAAATGAGAAAACTTAACGAATGCGACAATGTCGTTGAGCATCGGTTTTCCGAGCAAGTGAATTTCAGAATTCAAAATAACAGATATTCAGAAGGTCGACGCAGTATCGAAGAAACAAGACGAAGCCAATAATTCATTTCGAAGGAGAAGCACGACAAATTGATTTTCCTATGCATCGATGAACCTTGACTTAGTAAGTCGTAACCCAAAAGATCCGGACAATTGTTAAGGGTTGCGATTATTTGGAACGTATAAGACGATTGATTATTTAAGCACATTTGGGGATAGTATAAACCTTAATGAATAGTTAGAGCATGTATGTGGAGAGATTCTGAAGGTAATTTCCCAGTCGCAATTTAAATGTAGCCCATAACCTTGCATTTAAACACTAGTGGCCATATCAAAGGGTGGTGATGTATATCAAATCAAGAGAGGAGTTGGTGATGGAAATGGTTCCGGAACTAAATGAAGACTAGAATTTTCCTTTTTTTTTTTTCTACCGTTGATTTGCCATTTTTATAAAAAAAATTCCATAAATTATGATGAGCATCTTCTATCCGTCCATTCATAAGTTGGGTTGGGTCTTAACTTCCAAAGAACAAATTCACGATAATGTCTCTGTCATCTATCTCCAATATTATCGTGATAATCGTTGGATATTAATTAATTATTATTATATTATTTATCTAGTTTTTGTGTTAATGTTTCAGTGTTTTTGACTTTATCGCTTCTAGCCTCTGGACTCTGGACTCTGGCGGACTGCAACTTTGAACAGCTTTTGAAGGAAAATATCGTTTAATTTAATGGCCAGGCAGGCCAGCAAACTAAATAAAGGTAAAGACAATTTTTATAATCAATTTTTCATAGAATAACGTAAAACAGAACGAAAATTCAAAAAATAGTCTTAACTTTTGCCGTTTTTCAAACTTGTGTTGGGCGGTTAATGGCAATTTGATTTATTTCATACGAATTTGAAAGTTCAAAAGTTAAGAAATGCATACCGTAAGTTAGTCGTAAGAATACTCATTGTATTTCGACTGTCCTCGATCACAACCAGTCGATCCTATTTTTACAAACTCATTAATCATTGACGTTGCTGATTGACGTGGCAGAAACACAACTGGACTTAGTAATGCGGCAGGTCTGAACAAAGTCGCATCAGTTTGATGAGCCAGCGAATTTTCACTCTAGAATTCAACGCAGCGGAGCGGAATTGTCGATATCCAAGTTTAAAAAAGGCCGATGCGTTTCCACAGCAACCCTTTGATTATGACATGTATTGTTGTGTTTTTGAACCGAAGAAAAATCAAGGAAAGCTTCTTTCTTTAGCATTGAGATGTGATCAGTCGTTAACAAAAGTTGAGCCAGTGAAGATTGGAGGGATTGGAGTTGTAACAAAATTTACTTTAGTTGGCACTCAATTAAATTTGATCCATCTGCTGACCCTCAATGGCTCATTTAGCTCCAACTTTTTTAATGCTGATCACTGTAGCACTCGTCACTTTGCACCGTGGCGCCTGTTTAGCGACGCCAAATTCGATGGCCAACACTTTGGTATCATCTGGGTAACGAAACGCATAAACTTAAGCGTTCTTGGCACACAAAAAGTTATCCTTTATATGGACAGTCTGGAAGCTTCTACATTTCTTTAAAAATGTCCTTTTAACTCTCCTTTTTTATTTGCAGTTTCTCATCGACGCCCAATCCGCTCAACGGTCAACACCTCCGCGTCATCTGGGTAATTATTATCAATGATTTTACAATAGATATTGCAACGAAGATTAACTTGGCATTAAATACTTTATTGCAGACACTTTGGAGTGGAAACCCCAAAGGACTAAATGGACCGCTGAAAGGAGGGATAATTCTAGACAGCCTGTCGTCACGTTTAAATTTCACGTAACTAAATCAAAGAATTTCATTTCGATGGCTTTTTTACCTTTTTGTATAATCCTCCATGTCAGGTACGAAATGGTGCGAGTGACAGATTTCAGACTGGAGCCATCAGATAAAGGACGAGGACTTTTTAACTATTTGTGGGATCAAGTAAAGGTGGCTTAATTTACTTTTGGTACAAATTAAGAATTATTTTTGTATTTCACAGCAATGCGATGTGCTGGCACAAGATGTGTTGCCGACCTTCCAGCGCAATAGAATCGTCGACCTGACAACCTATTGGTATTACGGGGATTTAGTTTTCCTTATTCCCGTACCTGATGAAACGGCCAACATAAACTCAGTTATCAAACCATTTCAGTGGAAGGTACTGTACCTTATAATTCCTATATTTTTTCACGTTCAACAGCCTTCGTTATTCCATTAAAAGGTCTGGCTAGCCATCGGGGTATCGATCGTTTGCGTCATCGCAGTTTTAAATTTAATTCAGCGCTTGGAATATCGATCCGCATTCATTACGGATTTAAGACCAAACAATAAACCACTGCCCGGAAAGTTAACGAACGATGATCAAATTCGTGCCAAAAAATGGCAAACCGGAAAACAGTACCTCTACGTTTTTGGCAATTTGCTTTCACAAGGTTCACAGCCTTTGAATATTCATTGCCGTCACAATTCATTTGAGGTATTTTTTTTAAAATTAGGTGGCGTTTGCCCATCAAAATGGCTACCCTTTCGACTAGTCGCTGGCGTATGGACCCTGGCCGCTTTCTTCTTCGTCCAGTCCTACACCTCAACTCTGTTCACTTACGTTGTGACGCCAATCAATCCACCGCTAATTAACTCTGTCGATGACATTGTTGACAGTGGCGACATCAATTTACTCGTCCGAGAAACAGGATTTTTAAATACGTTACTTTTGGCAAGTCATAAAATCAATGAATATTCACAGAGCACGAATAATGAAAATGAAAAAACAGCCTGAGGAACTTATAATTTTTTAACGTGAGACAGGCCACCAATCACACGGGACTATTCGCGGCATTACAAAAGAAACTCGATTCTTTCCCTAAATCTCGATGTGTATCTCCGTCTGAATGCACCAAATTGATGACACCAGGTTCAAGAAATGTTTTCGTTGATGTAAGCTACACATTCAAGTCTATTTACAAAAATTGTTTTCATTTTTAATTGATTAATTATTGACTAGGCAAAGGCTTTTGTAATGGATGAAATCAGAAAAGATTTCAAAAAGAAGGGCCAATGCAATTTCCAATTAGCAAAAGAAAGTTTCATCAGTACCATGGCGTCGTTTGCCCTGGCAAAAAACAGTCCCTACACCCAAAAAATTTCCCAGGGGTAAGTTAATAGAAGGCCAAAGACGTCTGCTTTTTCATTCAAGTGTTCACTCGTTGTTTCAATCGAAAAAGAATATTGGAACTGCTACAGATTGGCCTCATCGACCACTGGGACACGTGGTTCCGCCCCATGCCTCCGCAGTGTAATGGAAAACCACAAAGTGGTGGAAGCAAGAAAAAGAAACTTTCGCCACTTTCCCTGAAAAATTTAACTAGCGCATTTATAGTTTTATTTGTTGGACTAATCTTTTCTTTTTTGACTTTTCTCGGAGAAAACATTATTTCTATCCGTTAATGACATCACAAAGGTACGCGCAAAACATCAAGGTTGGAGCATGAGCCAAATGACTTAATTAATCCGAAATTGCCCAGCAAGTTGAACCCTTATTCATCCTTAAAATTAGCTTAGATTGAATAATTATACTAATCTTAGGTACTAGAACCTTTTTGACATCTTCTTTTTCGCATTTATTCTCGCTCATCCGCATTCCGCCCTTTAAATTTATCTACGACTTATAATATCTAGTGTCTGAACTGAATTGCCAACTTCTGGCGGAAAACTTTTGCTCATCAGCTAAATAGTTTGTAAAAATGGTGGAATAAAATTTTCTTAATCGAATTTTATTCGTTTGCATATTTCTTTTTAACCCTTTTCCTTGTGTACTATATAATTTAAACAAGAACCGCGGTGGACTCTTTTTTTAAAAAGGTAAACTCCTTTTAACTTAATTACTTTTAAAAGACTACTCAACAGATGGATGGACGACGAAACATAAGTTTGAAAAATACATCAACAACTGACAAACAAAAAACAAAACACTGCCATCATGGCGGCGGTGATGACGATAGTTGTTGCATGTCAGTGTCAGCCATTGCTGTAGTCACTAGTCAAGGTGTTTGAAAGTCGTTATGTGTTACATTGTTTCATTTCATTTGTTTGTTAGAATTTGTTAAATAACAGATTAGGTCAATAACACGTGGAATGTTACGGTGTTATTTCTTTATATTTTCAAGCAGGTATAAAAAGCTCGAAAAGTTGATATTATTGAATTTAAAAAGAAAGCATTGTGAAGTAAGACGATTTAATGAAGTCGGATTTTGGTTTTGATGGTGTGACAGATCATATTTAAGTTTATCTTGGTATGACGAAAGGCTGTTATTTACAACTTATTTACTTTTCTAATAACTCACGTTAAAATTGGGTCTTACCATACGAAAGCACTGGTATTATTTCCAATGGCTGTTAGTATGTATGATAATCTGTGTTAAACTATTTATAAGGTTGCTGTTGAAATTGTAGGCATTGAAAAAGTTGCTTGAAATAGTAAAATATCCCTGATGATCAGCCACAGTGTTCGTTCACAATTGAGATAATGCTTTCACTAAACAACTGAAGGTTTTAACGTCAGAGGTTATTTCCCGTGCTGGGGGTATAGGAAAATATTACTAAAATTTCAATCCAAACAAAGCAATTGATTTGTTATTCTGTGGACATAAAGGTCGACCGTTCGTTTCGAAAACACAAGTGGATTAGTAGGGCGCTGGTTTATTTTCTGGTTGAGATGAACATAATGTAATAGCATTAAGAGAATGTCGAATTGTAATTCATTTCTTTCTTTTTTTTTTCCACCTGAATAGGAAACTTTGCCGAGGGGAAAGAAAAATGCCCACGAGAGAATCCAGTGAGACCAGACATCCGATGGCTGGCCAGCATGATTCAACGGAAACATGTTTACTGGCGGACATAACGCTGGTGGACAACAACTTTTCCTTTATTAAGAAAATGCCACTTCGTTCAATACTGGTAAGGCATTTTCAGGTTAGCAACCTCTAATATTTATGTTTCATTGTGGCATCTGATTCTTTATGCTAAAGGCAGCTTGTTGAAATCGTTGATAGGTTTTTTATAAAGTCAAAAATAGACTTTTGTGTTTTGGCATTCAACGTCTCTACCAAGTTTCCCCTTTTAAGGTCAGTATAGCCAATCATTGTAGAGAATCATGGAATTCTTAATTTTTATTCGTGCTAATGTGGGGGTTTTCATGATCAATTGCAAGGAAACTGATTTGTGTGAGCTAGGTTGCGGTTATCGCGTACACCGCCAGCTAACTGAAGACTAAGTATTAGACATG